>NC_053500.1:54442339-54742339 GCF_905171775.1 Rana temporaria | reverse complement strand
TAGAAATTGATTAGGCAAACAGGATGTAAGCCAATGTTACTTTCTGTTCTCCTGAACAGATGTCATTCACACCTCTCCATGTGAATGACATTGTCTGCCATTTCTTCCCAGAGAAATCTGGAAGTGACATATAGATGCTAAACGACCAGTTGTCTTCTGAATTAGCTACATTCAGAATGCCTCCCCCTTTTAGTCTATAAATGGTACAGAGACACACAGTTTTGTTAGAACAGATATTGAATGTATGACAATGTATAACTCACTGTTCTCCAAGCTTCTAAGAGTTTTCTGGAAGCTTGCTTGTATATTAAATACATCTTTTTGAAATCAATTTGGATTCAGCAGTTAAAGTTTCTTCCCCGTCACCACAAATGTCACCTCTAATGGACTCTCCATCCTCTCCAATTTTAATATTGGAGTCTCCTGCCCTTGTATCTAAAAGTTATGCTACTGGTGTCACCATTCAGGGTAGGCCTCCAAAGCCTGACATTGCCACCAAGCCCACCATTCCCTCTATCTTTATGCCCCCTGTGGTCAAGTCACAGTCCACAGCAGGGAACATAGGGGTGGATCTTATCACGCAAACAGCTGTCCCAGCACAGCAGGTTGCTAAAACCTCAGCAGAGCAATCCTCAGCACCTGCGTCCAGTGGCTCTTCCACTCGCCGTTCCCAGATATGGAACTACTTTGTAGCAAATGGTGATGGTCGCATAGCCAAATGTAAACTGTGCAGTTGGGAGGTGAGCCGTGGGCAAAAGATAGGACATCTAACAAATGCAGGCATGAATCAACATATGCGCTCTCACCACAAACCTGTGCTACTAAGGGAGGAACATGGTGTGGCTTCTACTCCATGCACCACTAGGGGAAGTTCAGCTTTGAATATTGCTATCAGTACTACCCAGGCTA
Organism: Rana temporaria; assembly: GCF_905171775.1. Lineage (NCBI taxonomy): Eukaryota > Metazoa > Chordata > Amphibia > Anura > Ranidae > Rana > Rana temporaria. The sequence continues at coordinate 54,741,430 of NC_053500.1, read as the reverse complement.
AGGCACAGATTTCTCATGCCACTTCTGTCACAGCATCATCATCAAGTCAAATGTCACATACCCGCCATTCCACATACACACAGGCGACTCTTGAACAAGTTGGTACCTTTAATGCAAAAGTCCTGTCCCGCCAGCAGTCCCGTAAAGTTACCAGATTAATAGCACAGCTCATAGCAGTTGGAGGGGCTCCTTTTAATTTGGTTGAAGGGGAGCCCTTTAAACAACTTATGCAAGCTTTGGCCCCCGGCTACAAAGTACCTTCTCGTACAACATTTAGCCGTACTGTAGTACCATCCCTTTACAGCTCATGTGTTGGAGTGTTGAAGGAGGAGCTGGCAAAGGCTCCTGGGCAGTTGGTGCACTTTACTACAGATATATGGAGTGCTCCAAGTGGCCAGCATGCCTTTTTGTCCCTGACGGCACATTGGTGGCAACCTAAGGTGCCGCAAGACATTGCATGTTCTGGGGCAAGAGGCTCAGCCACCTTAGCCAAGCAAGGGCACCGTTCCTTCCTTCTCCATGCTGAGGTCATGGATGAGCAACACACTTCCCACAACATTCTGCAATCTCTTAATAGGATGGTGGCACAGTGGTTGGGAGAGCAGGCAGGTACTCATGCACAGATGGGCTTTGTCGTTACAGATGGTGGGGCAAATATGCTTAAAGCTGTATGGGATGGAAAATATGTGAGTGTGCGCTGCTCAGCCCATTTGCTAAATGGGCTGAGCAGCGGACCAGTTTCAGCAGACATGTTCGGTCGTCTGTAAAGCCGAGCGGACAGGATTCCAGCGTACATTTGCCCGCCGGGCCTTTTTCGAGCCGACAAATATTTCTAAACATGTTTAGAAACATGTCCGCTGGAATCCTGTCCGTCGGACATGTTCGGTCGTCTGTACAGACCTACCGTACATGTCCGAGCGGCCGCCATCCCTCGCATGCGTCGAATGACTTCGATGCATGCGTGGAAGCATTGAACTACCAGGGCCGCGCACGTCGTCACGGCCTCGTCACCGCGTATCGAGTACGCGCGTATTTCTGTATGATGGTGTGTACAGCCATCATACAGAAATCTCCGGGCAGACATGTACGCTGAAAACGGTCCGGCGGACCGTAGTGTTTGCATTAAACCTGCAGTACCAGTACTCTGGTGGTGCAGCTGCACAGATATTGTTCTATGAGGTGAGCGGTTCTCACTTCTAATTTTACATCAGCATGATTGACAACTTAGCCGTGGTGGACTGGTGGTGCTCAATAACTGTTTTTTTTTTTTTTAAATAAATTTAAAATAACACAGACATCAGAAGTCCATGCATGGGCTAGTAAATAGTTACTGTCTCGACTCCCACTGCTCCCTCCCACTACATCCGAAAAAAAGTTACTTTGTGTCACCTTGAACTGGACCTGTGGCATTGTGATGACAGCCTGCTGCTACGTGCTGCCATAATGTCGAAAACAACCACATGACATCACATTAGCTGGCCACAGATTGGGGCACTCCTGAAAATCACACTCCAGTCCATAGCAAGACCGGAAAAGCTTACCCCTCTGGATTCTACCAGAAAAGGTAATTAACTTTATCATTGCCAACTTACTGTCTTGTCAATAATTGAATATACACTTTTTGTTTATTACCACTTTCCTATTTTATCTCTTTCTGTCCACCATTTCCTCTTATGGATCCAGCTCTTTCCCTCGCCAAACACTGTGTCCACTATGTATGTAACACTCTTTTCTTATTCTCACTTTCTCTCAACCATATCCCTTGATGTAGCAAACTAACTAACTAACTAACTAACTAACTATCTCTCTCTCTCTCTTTCCCAGTAAAGTGAAATTTATCCCTGGCACAGATGTCCAACGATAAAGGCTCTCTGTTAAGGAAAAATGAAAAGGTAATGTAATGTTGTAGATACAGTAAACTTTTAGGGATATTAACCCAAAAATTAACTTTTTTGGGTTTAATATTAATGAAGAAAAAAAAAATGAAGTGTACAGTTTTTTTTAAAGCCTAGCTTCTTTTTTTTATATCTTACTGCATTTTATCTCTGAACTTTAACCCTTAAAATAAATTAGTTGATGAGATTCCTACCTCCGAAATACTCCAGTTTAATTTCTTTAGCCCCATTGCAATCCAAGAAACCACCTAGTTATTGGGGGACAATCACGGAGAAAGATGACTTTGGAGTAACAGTGATGGACACCAGAGGAGGAGGATTGGGGCCACTCCATGTATTTTTTTTCCATATTAGGTGAAGATTTAATCCATCCATTCACAAATGACTGGCTTAGTATTTTTTTTTAAAGGAGAACAGTCTACTGACACTCTCAGGCCCCGTACACACGTCTGAGGAACTCGACGGGCAAAACTCATCGTTTTGCTCGTCGAGTTCTGTGTGAAGCCGCCAAGGATCTCAGCGAGCCAACTTTCCTCATTGAACAACGAGGAAATAGAGAACATGTTCTCTATTTGGCTCGACGAGGAACTCGTCGGCTTCCTCGGCCGAAAGTGTACACACAGCCGGGTTTCTCGGCAGAATTCAGCTCCGATCGAGTTTCTGGCTGAATTCTGCCGAGAAACTCGGTCGTGTGTACCGGGCCTCAGCCACTAAATAGACAGCAGTATTGTCATTGTTGTCAGGGTTGTAAACTGCAGAAGAACACAAATGTGGTATATCTGCCTAACCAGCAGACTGTAGAGTCCCAGGTAAGGGGGATAATTGCTCCTATTCGGAGCGGTTTGTCATTTCAGCAGAGAACTGGCCCTGAATACTATCAGCATAGTAGCATACTACGTTTTGTTGTACAACAAGAATTGTAAAAATAAATCTTCAAGAGTGCAAAACATTTCTATTCGTTTTAGGTACTTACCAGAATGGGCAGATGATCGACTAGGGCTCGGGAGAGAGGAACCCTGGCATGCAGACGATGCACCTGGCCAACAAAGCAAAACGTGAGACTTATAGACAAGACACACTGTCTGCTAGTATGGCAGCTAGGATCAACAGAAAGAAATTCCATATGAGCATCCCTGTAAGAACCACCTAGTAACTGGGGGAAATCACTGAAAAGGATGACTTAGAAGCAACAGTGGTGGGTGGACACCAGAGGAGGAGGATTGGGGGCACTCCATGCATTTTTTTTTACATATCAGGTGAAGATTTAATCCATCCATTCACAAATGACTGGCTTAGTATTTTTTTTTAAAGGAGAACAGTCTACTAACACTCTCTGCCACTAAATAGACAGCAGTATTGTCATTGTTATCAGGGTTGTAAACTGCAGAAGAACACAAATGTGGTATATCTGCCTAACCACTACCAGCAGACTTTAGAGTCCCAGGTAAGGGGGACAATAGTTCCTATTCGGAGCGGTTTGTCATTTCAGCAAAGAACTGGCAGTGAATACTATCAGCTTAGTTGCATACTACTGTTGTAAAACAAAAACTGTTAAATAATAGCTGGATTCAGAGAGATCGGCGCATCTTTGAGGCGGCGAAGCGTATCGTTTTTACGCTACGCCGCATTAAGTCAGAGAGGCAAGTGCTGTATTCACAAAGCACTTGCCTCCTAACTTACAGCAGGGTGGAGTAAATGGGACCGGCGTAAGAGCTCCTAATTCAAATGAGGATGAGGGGGGCGTGTTTTATGTAAATTGGTGACCCAACGTGATTGACGTTTTTTTTACGAACGGCGCATGTGCCGTCCCTGTACATATGCCACTGTGCATTTCTCCAAAGTACGCCGCAAGGACGTATTGGTTTTGACGTGGACGTAAATTATGTTCAGCCCCATTCACCGACGACTTAAGCAAACAACGTACATTTTTCAAATTTTGACGCGGGAACGACGGCCATACTTAACATTGACTAGGCCAACTATTTGTTCGACTAACTTTACGCCGGAAAGCGCCTTACGTAAACGGCGTATCTTTACTGCGACGGGCAAGCGTACGTTCGTGAATCGGCGTATCTAGTGATTTACATATTCTACGCCGAACTCAACGGAAGCGCCACGTAGCGGCCAGCGGAAAAATTGCACCCTAAGATACGACGGCGTAGGAGATTTATGCCGCTCATATGTTAGCCTAATTTAAGCGTATCTGGTTTCCAGAAATACGCTACAATTTGCGACGGTGCAGATTCAGAGTTATTTGATAATAAAGGGACCTATTTTAATGTGCATACAACGCGTGGTGACATCGCGAATGCACTAGTGAGTAATGTGCCAACGCCCCGAAATAACGATATTGAAAGAAGGAACTAATAAATTGGGCTTTAAGGGCACACAATACCAAAAGATGTAGAAAACTAGAAATTTATTTAGTATGAAATATCATAAAAAGTGGAATGACATAAAATCAAAAGAGAATAGGTCAGCAACTAATACCACAACTGTGATTACAACACTATACAATCATATCATATATAGGCTTCATTTAGAAAGCACAGTTACAGGTACACTGTTGAGTTGCATATCCAGTGTAGTATTCCAAGATTTGGTGAAGAGCTTGCTCTACATGTTACGCGCGTTAGCGCTTCCTCAGGAGCATAAGATATTGCATCTACTGAAACATATATACAAGAAAACAATGAGTTCACAAGTATACATATATAAAATGAAATTTCTTATATACAGTAAAAATATATACACAATACAGTAAATAAAGGAGAACCAAAAACAGTTTATAAAACTAAAAAGATTATTTATGTCTATCAGCACGAGTGCGGCGCAGCAGGGGGGGTAGCGGTGCGTCACCCAAAGCCCACGTAGATCAGGAGGAGAAAGGGAGAAGAGGAAAAAAGGGGGGGGCAGTGTCATAGGAAATTATGTAATTGAATGGGGAAGGGAAAAAAGAAAGAAGGAAGAGATATAATTATGTTGAATATGTAGCAGCAAAACATGACTTACAAGAATAGGTCGCATTGGGGGTAACCAAGCGATAATAGCGTGTTAGCCCCACAGTGGCTGGGCGGACAAGCTATATCAAGCCAGCCAAACGTGGGGAAATAATCTGTAAATAATAAAGAATTGGGCTTTAAACAAAGATAAGTATATTGTTTCTCTGGGACACAATAGGGGAAAAGGAGGGGGAAGGGGAGAGGGTTGGGAGGGTTTGACCAGAAAGTAGGAGAGGGAGAGACATTAATAAAGAGCAGCCACCACCAACATGGATAAAGGCTTACTCACCAAAAACACTGATTTGTAAGCATACAAATGTTCGGACAGTCAAGTGCTGGTAGGCACTGGAAATTCGAATCCAGGGATCACTAGCATGCGGTTGTTTCAAAATTTCACAGAGCTGGGCTGAACAGGATATATATTAACATATCATAGGGCAATCCAAGAGATCCTGGGTATATAAACCCAGAGATATTGTATAGGATTCCCAGAACTAGTTCCTATAAGGAAACAAATAACACCAGGGTAAGTCCTAAACAAAGAGGAAGATACCATGGGTAAAGAATATTGTTGCAGCCCTAATATTGGAATCTGTAGCAATTCAGTGTACCTGCAGCCTGATCAGCAAGGTGAAAACCGCATGTGTCCCCAGGATAGCGATGACGCCGATAAATTGTAAGGTCAGTTGTGTCCGTTTTTATATATCACCCTACCTGGTTGTTGATAAGTTGGATCAGCTGGATCGGCGTAGCCCGTCGCACCCGTGATGACGTCATCATCGATCGCTCATCACATGACCGGCTCAAAGCTTGGAATTGGTGGATGGTGGGGGCGGTGATGGGGGCGGATGCAACAAGCATCCCATCCAATCAGAGGCCTGGGAAAACGAGTGGAAGGGCAGGGTACCGCCTCACGGTCTGGAGATGGATATGCAACATATGATTGAGATGTGCCGCACAGTGTCACCCAGTACACATCGACGGATCAGCAAGAGATCCGCCCAGAGGGGCGGGCATATCGTCGGGGCCCACCAATAAGCAATCCTGCAGGGGAAAAGAATGGGAGAGGAACTCCATAGTTGACGGGGAACATGCACATAAAATACAGGATTCCCTAGTCGGCTTGGTGGATCTTTATCCATTTGGTAGTGTCAATGGGAAATGAGGAAAATTGACAGAAGCTAGCAGTTTAAGTAGAGAAATAAGAAACATAGGTTATAGGGGACACAACACAGCCCAATGCTGCACCGCACTAGCCCGGCAGACATTATAATTATGAATACACATAATGCATAATCCCTGATGTCAGGGATGCTGCACTGAATAAAGATTTAAAACATTCATCTCAATCATGAACAAAGAAGAATTAAAAAGTTTCTCATATTTCAAAAGTAATAGCTGGAGAATATACAATTTTCAATTTATTTGACACCGGTCAGGTATTCATTATACTAACATATCAGACAATTATATATAACTGTGCATACTCTTTTTGGCCAGTCACTATTCATTGGTCTATTTTTAAGGGGTCATACGTGTATATAGATTTGTTGGTCTAAAACTCACAGTGTAGTTGTTTTTTGGGGGGGGGGGGGGAAAGGGGGGGGAGGGGGGAGGGGGAAAAGGGAGAGAGGAGGCGACTACACCGGAGTAAGTGAAGTGGGGAATAAGGAGGGTTTATTGAGACAGATTGTACACCTATAGTATAATATGTTATTTGGGTCTGAGTGTATATCGTATAGAGGTAAAGTGATATTAGAGTAAAAAGGAAAAGGAAAAAGAAAAAGAACTATTGTGAGTTGAATAATATAAGTGTAAAAGATATTTTGTGTGATAATAACAAGTCAGTATGCCTCATAGGGAATATGTCACACATGGAATACTTTGTGTGACTGGGAAAAGGTGGAGGGGGGGGGGGGGGGGGGGAAAAAGGATGGTCACAACAACAGCAGTCAAAAAAGTATAAACAGTGAAGAATTAATTATTAAAGTGAGTAATGTTGACAAACTTAGAGGGTAATGCCTATGTCATCAAGAACATAGGATATCCATAGATTTTTTATATATTGTTGTATTCTATATTGAAACCAAGTGATATCATAAGTGTAAACCAAAGTAATATTCAGTGATCAAAGTGACCAGATAACATTATAGGAAAGGTTTGTACGATTGCGTTTCATTTAGTCCAGGGGATTGGGTGGCATTGAGCCTCTCGATCCAGATGGTCTCCCTTTGGAGAACAAATCTGTCCCATTCACCTCCTCTTGGGTTCTGGGGAATGACAGCCAGGGCAATGAAACTAATACAGGATGTATCGAAATGGTGATACAAATCCAGATGTCTGCTAATGGGAGTTAGCATTTTGCCGTTCCCTGAATAGTATACATGATCATTGATTCTTTGACGGAATTGCCTGACTGTCTTCCCCACATAAAAAGCCCCACAATTACATGTCATCAAATACACTAGGCCCTGTGTGCGGCAATTGGCAGAGAATTTTGGTGTCAGAGTCTCACCATTAGGGAGCTTAGCAGTTTTACACGGAGCTATCCATTTACAAAAGGAGCAAGCACCACAGCGGGAAGTCCCCAAGGGAAGGGGAAGACGGTCTATATTTGGTCTGGTATAATAACTTTTAACTAGTTTGTCACGTATAGACGATGCTCGTCTGAATGTTATCTGTGGGTGGGTACCCACATATTTCATCAGGGTCACATCCTCTCGTAGTAGGTGCCAGTGGGTTTCCAGAATAGACTTAATACTGTCATGCTGGGAACAGAATTTGGTAATGAATTTGACTGTGGTATTTGGTGTTCTAATTTTGTTTGTGAATAGCAAGGCGTTTCTGGTTTGGTTAAGTGCTTTGTTATATGCCTGACATAGCAGTTTTTTGCTATATCCTCGAGCCAGTAGGCGGGTCTGGAGCAATTTAGATTGGCTTTGAAAGTCCGATAATAGAGTACAGTTACGTCTTAAACGAATGTATTGTGCGTAAGGTATGCTACGTATTAGAGCTGGGGAGTGTGAACTAGATGCATGTAACAAAGTGTTACCGGCAGTCTTCTTACGGTATAGATCAGCTGCTAGGGAGTCATCCCCACTACGGAACACGGTTATATCAAGAAAGTTGGTTTTATTAGTGTTACATTCAAAAGTAAATTTCAAGTTAAAGGTGTTTGAGTTTAACTTCCGGACAAAGTCATCCAGCCTTTCCCTGGTATCTGTCCATACAAAAAAGACGTCATCAATATACCGCATCCAACAAGGGATGCGGTCAGTATATTGTGACATGGTATCATCAGAGAAAAGCTCCCTCTCCCACCCCCCCAGATACAGGTTAGCGTAGGCCGGGGCACAACAGGTGCCCATAGCCACGCCCTGTATCTGGAGGTAGTGGGAGAGGTTGAAGCTAAACCAGTTGTGGGTGAGGATGAATCCCAGCAGACGGATAATAAATTCATTGTAGGGCCAATGGTGATGGTCTTCTTCCATTAGGAAGGTGCGTACCATCCCAACTCCCCCCTCGTGAGGGATGCTAGAGTATAGTGCCTCAACATCCAATGTCACGAGGAGGGCGTTGGGAGGGACCACCATACCGTCAATTTGCCTAAGAAAGGCCAAAGTATCCTTGGTATAGGAAGGCAATGCTAGAACATGGGGCATAAGTACCGAATCAACCAGCCGGCTAGCATTTTCAGTGAGACATCCGATCCCTGACACAATCGGTCTCCCAGGGGGCAACACAGGATTCTTATGCACTTTGGGAAGTGCATAGAATGTTGCCACTCTGGGAGACCGAGTGTTCAGGTAATCGTAGAGTTCTTGATCAATGAGGCCTTTGGAATAGGCGTCATTGATAATATCAAGAAACTCATTCTTAAATCTAGTATTCTGACTCGAGGAGATAGGGCGATACCAATCCTTGTTCTGGAGGATTTTGAGGCACATGTCCTCATAAAAAATTCTCGTCATCAGAACAATATTTCCACCCTTATCAGCCGCCTTGACGACGACATCAGGGTGGCTTTGTATTTTCAGAATAGTTTGACGCTCGTCTCGTGTGAGATTGTCATTTGTAGAAGAAATTTTAAGCCGTTTGATATCACTGATGATGTTACATAGGAATGCCCAAGCTTTGGGGCTGGTGGTGAGATCCGGAAAGTTTTTTGATTTGAGTTTAAATTTCTTTATTGGTTTTGAAATTTGGACTGGATTTTCTCCATTAGCTATATTGCTTTCATTTTCCTCTAGTAGGAATATTAGGTCCCGAAGTGCCCTAAATTCTTCCATTTTAAAGTGTTTTATTTTTTCCGAAAATTCCCTTTCCTCTCTCATTCTAGAACGATCCTGGTCGAAAATAAATTTGAACGTGAGATTTCTAATAAACATGTAAATGTCTTTGATCACCTCATATTTGTCAATCCGTTCCGAGGGGCAGAAACTCAAGCCGTATCTCAGAACTTTTAATTCATTGATGGAAAAGTGGTAAGGGGTCAGATTCAGGATGTCTTGTTCTATGTTGGGGGTGGGGGAATCCCTAGTGAGGGAAAATTTAGTATTTGCGAGCTGTTCGTATTTATGTGACAATCTAGTGTGCTTTGTTTCCTACATGTTTGTAGTTGGGCTGTAGGATGTAAGTTTGATGTATTGGGTGTATTGGATAATCGATTTTGGGGATCGATATCCCCAGAGTAGGTTGGTAGTTGTATATTAATAGGACCTAGACCCGAAGGATATAGGTTTGTGTTGGTGGGTTGTTGCTTAGATCCATTTAATATTTGTAACGCCTGTTGTGCTGTTGCTCCTATATATTTATTTTGTGGGACATCCCCATTTGTATTAGTAGGTAAGGGAGTTTGACGTGATGGTGCATCGAAAGATCTTATCTCACGGTTATCTGATTTTTTCTTTGGGTAGGGTGTGTAGTGCCCGTCACCATGTGCTCTCTTACGTCTACCGTTGTGCGCCGTAGTATCACCACCGTATGTCGTATTGGATCCTCGTCCTTGTGAAAACTGTAGGGAGGAAACAGAGATAGATGAATCTGATTCTGTATCTTCCTCAAACCTTCTTGTATCGTTATCACCCCGAAAGAAAAAATCAGATAACCGTGAGATAAGATCTTTCGATGCACCATCACGTCAAACTCCCTTACCTACTAATACAAATGGGGATGTCCCACAAAATAAATATATAGGAGCAACAGCACAACAGGCGTTACAAATATTAAATGGATCTAAGCAACAACCCACCAACACAAACCTATATCCTTCGGGTCTAGGTCCTATTAATATACAACTACCAACCTACTCTGGGGATATCGATCCCCAAAATCGATTATCCAATACACCCAATACATCAAACTTACATCCTACAGCCCAACTACAAACATGTAGGAAACAAAGCACACTAGATTGTCACATAAATACGAACAGCTCGCAAATACTAAATTTTCCCTCACTAGGGATTCCCCCACCCCCAACATAGAACAAGACATCCTGAATCTGACCCCTTACCACTTTTCCATCAATGAATTAAAAGTTCTGAGATACGGCTTGAGTTTCTGCCCCTCGGAACGGATTGACAAATATGAGGTGATCAAAGACATTTACATGTTTATTAGAAATCTCACGTTCAAATTTATTTTCGACCAGGATCGTTCTAGAATGAGAGAGGAAAGGGAATTTTCGGAAAAAATAAAACACTTTAAAATGGAAGAATTTAGGGCACTTCGGGACCTAATATTCCTACTAGAGGAAAATGAAAGCAATATAGCTAATGGAGAAAATCCAGTCCAAATTTCAAAACCAATAAAGAAATTTAAACTCAAATCAAAAAACTTTCCGGATCTCACCACCAGCCCCAAAGCTTGGGCATTCCTATGTAACATCATCAGTGATATCAAACGGCTTAAAATTTCTTCTACAAATGACAATCTCACACGAGACGAGCGTCAAACTATTCTGAAAATACAAAGCCACCCTGATGTCGTCGTCAAGGCGGCTGATAAGGGTGGAAATATTGTTCTGATGACGAGAATTTTTTATGAGGACATGTGCCTCAAAATCCTCCAGAACAAGGATTGGTATCGCCCTATCTCCTCGAGTCAGAATACTAGATTTAAGAATGAGTTTCTTGATATTATCAATGACGCCTATTCCAAAGGCCTCATTGATCAAGAACTCTACGATTACCTGAACACTCGGTCTCCCAGAGTGGCAACATTCTATGCACTTCCCAAAGTGCATAAGAATCCTGTGTTGCCCCCTGGGAGACCGATTGTGTCAGGGATCGGATGTCTCACTGAAAATGCTAGCCGGCTGGTTGATTCGGTACTTATGCCCCATGTTCTAGCATTGCCTTCCTATACCAAGGATACTTTGGCCTTTCTTAGGCAAATTGACGGTATGGTGGTCCCTCCCAACGCCCTCCTCGTGACATTGGATGTTGAGGCACTATACTCTAGCATCCCTCACGAGGGGGGAGTTGGGATGGTACGCACCTTCCTAATGGAAGAAGACCATCACCATTGGCCCTACAATGAATTTATTATCCGTCTGCTGGGATTCATCCTCACCCACAACTGGTTTAGCTTCAACCTCTCCCACTACCTCCAGATACAGGGCGTGGCTATGGGCACCTGTTGTGCCCCGGCCTACGCTAACCTGTATCTGGGGGGGTGGGAGAGGGAGCTTTTCTCTGATGATACCATGTCACAATATACTGACCGCATCCCTTGTTGGATGCGGTATATTGATGACGTCTTTTTTGTATGGACAGATACCAGGGAAAGGCTGGATGACTTTGTCCGGAAGTTAAACTCAAACACCTTTAACTTGAAATTTACTTTTGAATGTAACACTAATAAAACCAACTTTCTTGATATAACCGTGTTCCGTAGTGGGGATGACTCCCTAGCAGCTGATCTATACCGTAAGAAGACTGCCGGTAACACTTTGTTACATGCATCTAGTTCACACTCCCCAGCTCTAATACGTAGCATACCTTACGCACAATACATTCGTTTAAGACGTAACTGTACTCTATTATCGGACTTTCAAAGCCAATCTAAATTGCTCCAGACCCGCCTACTGGCTCGAGGATATAGCAAAAAACTGCTATGTCAGGCATATAACAAAGCACTTAACCAAACCAGAAACGCCTTGCTATTCACAAACAAAATTAGAACACCAAATACCACAGTCAAATTCATTACCAAATTCTGTTCCCAGCATGACAGTATTAAGTCTATTCTGGAAACCCACTGGCACCTACTACGAGAGGATGTGACCCTGATGAAATATGTGGGTACCCACCCACAGATAACATTCAGACGAGCATCGTCTATACGTGACAAACTAGTTAAAAGTTATTATACCAGACCAAATATAGACCGTCTTCCCCTTCCCTTGGGGACTTCCCGCTGTGGTGCTTGCTCCTTTTGTAAATGGATAGCTCCGTGTAAAACTGCTAAGCTCCCTAATGGTGAGACTCTGACACCAAAATTCTCTGCCAATTGCCGCACACAGGGCCTAGTGTATTTGATGACATGTAATTGTGGGGCTTTTTATGTGGGGAAGACAGTCAGGCAATTCCGTCAAAGAATCAATGATCATGTATACTATTCAGGGAACGGCAAAATGCTAACTCCCATTAGCAGACATCTGGATTTGTATCACCATTTCGATACATCCTGTATTAGTTTCATTGCCCTGGCTGTCATTCCCCAGAACCCAAGAGGAGGTGAATGGGACAGATTTGTTCTCCAAAGGGAGACCATCTGGATCGAGAGGCTCAATGCCACCCAATCCCCTGGACTAAATGAAACGCAATCGTACAAACCTTTCCTATAATGTTATCTGGTCACTTTGATCACTGAATATTACTTTGGTTTACACTTATGATATCACTTGGTTTCAATATAGAATACAACAATATATAAAAAATCTATGGATATCCTATGTTCTTGATGACATAGGCATTACCCTCTAAGTTTGTCAACATTACTCACTTTAATAATTAATTCTTCACTGTTTATACTTTTTTGACTGCTGTTGTTGTGACCATCCTTTTCCCCCCCCCCCTCCCCCCCTCCACCTTTTCCCAGTCACACAAAGTATTCCATGTGTGACATATTCCCTATGAGGCATACTGACTTGTTATTATCACACAAAATATCTTTTACACTTTTATATTATTCAACTCACAATAGTTCTTTTTCTTTTTCCTTTTCCTTTTTACTCTAATATCACTTTACCTCTATACGATATACACTCAGACCCAAATAACATATTATACTATAGGTGTACAATCTGTCTCAATAAACCCTCCTTATTCCCCACTTCACTTACTCCGGTGTAGTCGCCTCCTCTCTCCCTTTTCCCCCCCCCCCCCCCCCCCCCCCCCCCCCCCCCCCAAAAACAACTACACTGTGAGTTTTAGACCAACAAATCTATATACACGTATGACCCCTTAAAAATAGACCAATGAATAGTGACTGGCCAAAAAGAGTATGCACAGTTATATATAATTGTCTGATATGTTAGTATAATGAATACCTGACCGGTGTCAAATAAATTGAAAATTGTATATTCTCCAGCTATTACTTTTGAAATATGAGAAACTTTTTAATTCTTCTTTGTTCATGATTGAGATGAATGTTTTAAATCTTTATTCAGTGCAGCATCCCTGACATCAGGGATTATGCATTATGTGTATTCATAATTATAATGTCTGCCGGGCTAGTGCGGTGCAGCATTGGGCTGTGTTGTGTCCCCTATAACCTATGTTTCTTATTTCTCTACTTAAACTGCTAGCTTCTGTCAATTTTCCTCATTTCCCATTGACACTACCAAATGGATAAAGATCCACCAAGCCGACTAGGGAATCCTGTATTTTATGTGCATGTTCCCCGTCAACTATGGAGTTCCTCTCCCATTCTTTTCCCCTGCAGGATTGCTTATTGGTGGGCCCCGACGATATGCCCGCCCCTCTGGGCGGATCTCTTGCTGATCCGTCGATGTGTACTGGGTGACACTGTGCGGCACATCTCAATCATATGTTGCATATCCATCTCCAGACCGTGAGGCGGTACCCTGCCCTTCCACTCGTTTTCCCAGGCCTCTGATTGGATGGGATGCTTGTTGCATCCGCCCCCATCACCGCCCCCACCATCCACCAATTCCAAGCTTTGAGCCGGTCATGTGATGAGCGATCGATGATGACGTCATCACGGGTGCGACGGGCTACGCCGATCCAGCTGATCCAACTTATCAACAACCAGGTAGGGTGATATATAAAAACGGACACAACTGACCTTACAATTTATCGGCGTCATCGCTATCCTGGGGACACATGCGGTTTTCACCTTGCTGATCAGGCTGCAGGTACACTGAATTGCTACAGATTCCAATATTAGGGCTGCAACAATATTCTTTACCCATGGTATCTTCCTCTTTGTTTAGGACTTACCCTGGTGTTATTTGTTTCCTTATAGGAACTAGTTCTGGGAATCCTATACAATATCTCTGGGTTTATATACCCAGGATCTCTTGGATTGCCCTATGATATGTTAATATATATCCTGTTCAGCCCAGCTCTGTGAAATTTTGAAACAACCGCATGCTAGTGATCCCTGGATTCGAATTTCCAGTGCCTACCAGCACTTGACTGTCCGAACATTTGTATGCTTACAAATCAGTGTTTTTGGTGAGTAAGCCTTTATCCATGTTGGTGGTGGCTGCTCTTTATTAATGTCTCTCCCTCTCCTACTTTCTGGTCAAACCCTCCCAACCCTCTCCCCTTCCCCCTCCTTTTCCCCTATTGTGTCCCAGAGAAACAATATACTTATCTTTGTTTAAAGCCCAATTCTTTATTATTTACAGATTATTTCCCCACGTTTGGCTGGCTTGATATAGCTTGTCCGCCCAGCCACTGTGGGGCTAACACGCTATTATCGCTTGGTTACCCCCAATGCGACCTATTCTTGTAAGTCATGTTTTGCTGCTACATATTCAACATAATTATATCTCTTCCTTCTTTCTTTTTTCCCTTCCCCATTCAATTACATAATTTCCTATGACACTGCCCCCCCCTTTTTTCCTCTTCTCCCTTTCTCCTCCTGATCTACGTGGGCTTTGGGTGACGCACCGCTACCCCCCCTGCTGCGCCGCACTCGTGCTGATAGACATAAATAATCTTTTTAGTTTTATAAACTGTTTTTGGTTCTCCTTTATTTACTGTATTGTGTATATATTTTTACTGTATATAAGAAATTTCATTTTATATATGTATACTTGTGAACTCATTGTTTTCTTGTATATATGTTTCAGTAGATGCAATATCTTATGCTCCTGAGGAAGCGCTAACGCGCGTAACATGTAGAGCAAGCTCTTCACCAAATCTTGGAATACTACACTGGATATGCAACTCAACAGTGTACCTGTAACTGTGCTTTCTAAATGAAGCCTATATATGATATGATTGTATAGTGTTGTAATCACAGTTGTGGTATTAGTTGCTGACCTATTCTCTTTTGATTTTATGTCATTCCACTTTTTATGATATTTCATACTAAATAAATTTCTAGTTTTCTACATCTTTTGGTATTGTGTGCCCTTAAAGCCCAATTTATTAGTTCCTTCTTTCAATATCAGATTCAGAGTTAGGCCGGCATATCTACTGATACGCCGGCTTAAACGTCTCTATGAATCTGGCTATAAATGTTTAATGCCCCTTTCACACGTGGCAGAAACTGAAAGATTTTGATTTGTAATTTCGTTTTCGTCAGAATTTTTTTATTTTTTATAAATCTACTAGCTGAATACCTGGCGTTGCCCGGTCTTCCTATCTTAACCTTTTGGGGAGGAAAATCATAGTAATATAAATATACCCATCTTTTATATAAGGGTGTAGGTAAGGGTTAATTTAACTGTCATATATTTTTATTTGGCATATAAGTAATATGTGTACCAGGTATTATTGAAATATCTCCAGGCGTACAGAAGTTATGTGGGAACATACATTTCCCATTGATTTGCATGGGACTTTAAACAAAAACCCCGACCCTCACAAATGGGGGTAGTTAAGGGATAAATTAACTATCCTATAGTTTAAGTGGACATATAAGTAACATGTGACCAAGTGTTATCGAAATATCTACAGCCGTTTGGAAGTTATGAAGTAACGTGTATTTCCCATAGAGTTGAATGGGACTTTAAAGGCAAACCCCGACCATGGCAAATGGGGGTGGGTAAGGGTTAAACCACCTATCCTATGTTTGCTGCTGACATATAAGTAACATGTGTGCCAAGTCTCATGTTAATATCTTTAGCCGTTTGGACGTGCATACATACATACATACATACATACATACACACACACACACACACACACACACACACACACACACACACACACACGTTGAGTTTTATATATATAGATTTAGTTACTCCCGAAAATCGTTTTGATTTATTTCGATTTTTGCTGTAACGCGGTTGTCCGAAAATCGACGTAACATCGAAATTTAAAAATGTAGATCTCTGCTTAGCACTTTCGATATACACCATAAGCCTTCGATGATAGAATCGGTGATTTCGATGTCAGAATCGGCGATTCGAAGCTTCGTCGAATCTTCCACGTTCAATTCCGTGGTTTCGTTTCTCCATCTTCTCCAGTCTCCATCTCCTTGCTCTACATCTCCAACACAACCAATATGGCGGCATCCCACGGCATGGATTTCGACCCTGCCATGGAGGCTGAGGTACCTGGCCCTAGTACTGCTGCAGCTGCAACACATTCCACAGCCCCTCCATCACCACAAAAAAAAGGTTCCAGGAGGGCTGCATCCAGCAGGAAGCGTAACATTACCTGGACTCATATTGAGTGTCAGGTACTTGTGAATGAAACGCTTCCTTGCTGGATGCAGCTGTGTGGCCGCCGCTCCAGGGAGACTAGTCCGCAATGGAAATTGGAGAAGTGGGAGGAGATCTCCAAAAAGGTAGAGGAGATGTATCACCATCGGCGTGACCCGGCTGCCTGTCGTAAAAAATTCAGCGACATAAAACGGTAAGTAACGTGTCTGATTTATTTTTATTTTTTTACATTTTAACCAGTTCAGCCCCAGAGAATTTGGCTGCCAAATGATCGTGCCAGTTTTATGTGTTTTGGCACTGCGTCGCTTTAACTGAAAATTGCGTGTGGCTCCAAAACAAAATTGAAGCCATTTTTTCCCCACAAATAGAGCTGTCTTTTGGTGGTATTTGATCACTTCATTGATGTACGCTGATAAGGCTGCACCATTGGGCAGTGGGCACCGATGGGCACCCATGGGCTGCACTGATGGGCACCGATAAGGCGTCACTGATGGACTGCACTGATTGGGCACTGGCAGTGGCGTAACAACCGGGGGGGCAGGGGGTGTGTCTGCCCTGGGCGCTGAGCTGAGGGGGGGCGCCGGCAACCGGCAGCTCTGCTGATATTACAGGGAGCGGCTCCTCCACTGTGCGCACAGCCCCCCGCCAGTACCTCGCAACGGCCGGCACGGGCACGCCTGTAAGGAAGCAGGGGATGCCCTGTTTGGCATAGCAACGGCGCGCGCTGCGGAGGCTCCAAGATGGTGACGCGCTCTGCAGTCTGGCGGCACCTGCAGGGACTCCCGGTCTCCCGCTCAGCCAAGTAAGTGTCATGTCGTGACTCGCTGGGACGTGATTCCGGGTGGGGGAGAATGGTTTAGCAGAGGCAGAGTGTGAGCTGGGGAAGACCTGGGACTGGCTGCCTGTCCCAGCACACACCCTGCCTCTGCTACAGGCTGAGGCTGGGACTCCGCTCAGCTGGGGAGACTAGGGAGGGAGCAGCCTAAGCCGGAAAGTCTATGTGCCCACTGCCCAGCATTTTACTTTAGGAGGCTTTGGTGGACTACAAGGCCCAGCATTTTACTTTAGGAGGCTTTTGTGGACTACAAGGCCCAGCATTTTAATGTAGGAGGCTTTGGTGGACTACACGGCCCAGCATTTTACTTTAGGAGGCTTTGGTGGACTACAAGGCCCAGCATTTTACTTTAGGAGGCTTTTGTGGACTACAAGGCCCAGCATTTTACTGTAGGAGGCTTTGGTGGACTACACGGCCCAGCATTTTACTTTAGGAGGCTTTGGTGGACTACAAGGCCCAGCTGCTGAGCCTTGTAGTCCACCAATGCCTCATATAGGAAAATGCTGGGCCTTGTAGTCCACCAAAGCCTCCAATAGTAAAATGCTGGGCTTTGTAGTCCACCAATGCCTCTATAGTAAAATGCACCAATGCTGTAGTGTCAGTGTGTATTGTATAGTGGTCTGTGGGTAGTGTATTGTGTAGTGGTCAGTCTGTGTATTGTGTAGCGGTCAGTGGTTAGTTTATTGTGTAGTGGTCAGTGTGTATTGTGTAGCAGTCTGTGGGGAATCGGGTAGGTCAGTGTGTAGAGTAGTGGTTGATCAGGTGGGTTAGTGTAAGGGTCAGTATAGGAATAAGATAGGTCAGTGTATAGTATAGTGGTCAGTATAGGAATCAGGCAGGTCAGTACTATTGTAGGAAGGGAATGGACTCAGGGCGTGCGAAAAGTCAGCGGATTAGGGGGCCGCAACTTACTTACCTTGCCCCGGGCGCTGACAACCCACGCAACGCCACTGGGCACTGGTAAGGCGGCACTGGTGGGCACCCAGAGGTTGCACAGATGGGTGGCACTGAAGGGCATTGATAGGTGGAACTGGTGGGCACTGAGAATTGGCACTAATAGGTGGCACTGATAGGTGTCAGTGATGGGCATTGATAGGTGGTAGTATAGCACTGACAGGTGGCACTGCTGGTGGTCACTTTGGGCATTGGCAGGTGGTACTTATGTCCACTGAGGCAGAATTGCCTCTTCCACTGGGGATCGATGTCCCTTACTCAACAGCCAGTGAGCGCCTTTTTTTTATACTCACGCTGTGACCGTGAGGAGAAAAAAAAAAGATTACCAAGCTTTGTTTTGATCATGTGATCAGCTGTCATTGGCTGATAGCTGATCACATGGACCGGGCCCCTTACTCGGATCCGTGATCACCCGAGTCTCAGTGACTCGGTGATCACAGCGCGCCGTGCAGGGGGCACTCGGGGCGCACGTAAAGGGGAGGACATATATTGATGTCCTCCCAGCAATTGGGGTCTGTGCTGTAGCTGTCATTTGACAATAGTGCAGGCGCTAGTGGTTAAATATATTCGCCACGATCATTTTAAGAGGAATATTTTCATGACAGTTATTTTATTTGTACTTAGTTTATCACTAATCAGAGCAGTAAGTGCTTTTATTTTACACTTGACCACCTGTAGATTACGCCCCCTTTCTGACCAGGCCATCTTGTTGTATTTATATTTAGCGTGCTGCAGCTTTAAATGACACAATTGCACGCTCCTGCGATGTAATACCCAAATCAAATTCACGCCCTTTTTCCCCCCAACACATATAGAGCTTTTTTTACAAATCTTAAGCTACATGAAAAAGTAAGCCTAATCCAATAATTCCATTTGCATGTTTCATTCTATGGGTTCATTCTACATTTGTCTCATCATGTGTTGATGTCATTTTCAGATTACAATTCTAGTTTAATTATGGAACCCGTGTCTCTTCTCTTTTTGTTTTGCAGATCTATTGTGTGCAAACGCAGGCAGCCGGGGCGCGGTGGAAAACCGGTGTCTCTCCTGCCCCATGAGGCAGACCTTTTAGCGGGGATAGGGGAGGAGGAGATAACACAGCTCCAGGCTCATCAAGGTTGGTCTCAGGATTGCATTGTGTGCAGGACATTTTATGTTTCAAGCATCCGACATTTACCATGTTGTGTTTGATTTTATTTAAAGATCGTATCAAGGCCCAGCGCCGCCAGAAGCGGAGGGCGGAGGAGCTGGAGTCCTCCTCTTCATCACCAAGAAGTACGTACTGTAGTGTACTAGTAGTAGTACTAGTAGTGTACTCGTCATCGGTGGCGGCTGGTGCTCCAAATTTTTGGGGGGCGCAAACGAAAAAAAAAAAAAAAATGCAGCCTCACCTCGCCTATCAAATGCAGCCACTGTGCCATCAATTATCACCACTGTGCCATTCCATCAAACGCAGCCACTGCGGCAATTGTCAACACTGTGCCCATTGTTGCCACTGTGCATGTCACTGTGCCCTTTAATTGTCGCCACTGTGCCCATTGTCACCACTGTACCCATTGATGCAACTGTGCCCTTTGTCGCCTCTGTGGCCATTGTTGCCGCTGGCTCTGATAAGCACTTTCGCACAGCCAACCAGCTGCCGTTATTCAGGTAGCCGGCGCCCAAGGTCCGGCCATCTGAATAGAACAGCGGCAGCTGGCAACAATACCATACATTCATGCAATACATGAATGTATGTTATTTGCGACAGCCAGAGGGGGTGGCGCTGCAGCGCCCTCTATAGACGGACCGCCATCACTGCAGTTAGTATAAGTAAAAAATAAATTTTTAGGAAAATAAACATTCTTAAAGGGCCCGGTTTTTTTTTGGACTACAGGAGGGGGGGCGGCGCCCGGGCGCCCCATATGGGTGGGCCACCACTGGACTACTAGTGACTGACTATACAGGTACTTTTCCATTTGTCCAGCCTTCCATTGTCAATTTCAGTGTCATTGCTTCTTGCTCAAGCAGTGCACTGACAGCCTCAGGTTGAGCCTCTGCGACGCTCTGTCAGGTAACTTAAGCGTTTGCGTAACTTACGCAATTTGACAGAACGTCGCGGTCTGAACTAAGGCGCCTGTTCAGTGGTGGTCGCTGGAACCAGGACAGGTAAGTACCTCCTTTTATTTTATTTTTTTTAACTGATTTTTTATAAATGGTGAATGCCTTGTAGATTAGTGACCAGTGACTACTGGCCTGCCCTGTATTGCCATGCTAATAGAGATAATATAATACGTTTTATACAGTATTATTGTTTCTTTGAAGATTGAACATTGTAACGTTCAACATTTCTCCTTTATTAAATAAATAGGTGCCATCCAGTCAGAGGGGGAGACGCAGGAGGAGGAGGCTGAGGCGGCAACGCCCACATGTAAGTTAGTATAATAATCTTGCTGGTATCTGCTGCTGAGTGATGATCATTGATCATACCGTACATCTTTCAATGTTCTTGTACTAATGTGTGAGATTGTTGTACACTGCAGATTGTAATGTTCTTTTCTATATTATTCATAATCAACAGCTACTGAGGCTGAGCAGGAGGTGGAGGAGATCTGCCCTGGAGAGGTTGCTGGGGATGCTCAAGATGGTGTCCAACAGCCAGGCGCGTCAGGTCCAGGGAGTAAGTAGTATAACTTTTTTTTGTATTTTCCAGGCAAATATAGTATTTTAAATATGAAATTCTGATGGCATACCTAGAAATGGTTGTGATTTCTTCTGCAAGGCTTTGGTTGAGCTGCCATTATTAATTATTTATTAGTCCCCCTCTGCAGTTGATTCCAGTCTTCCTGTTAGCATTACATGTGCTTGTTAAACCCTCAACGTCACTTCCCTGATCACGCCACCTTCTTGCTGCAGTTAAGATTCCCAGTCTGAGCCAATCACTGCCATCGTGAATAAAACAGCTGGCTGAAGGGGGTATGTCAGACAAAAATCTCCAGCTATTGGCTGGCAGTCCCTGGACATGTTCAATCTCTGGAATGCCCCTGATGCATGCATTAACACTTTCCTCATTATGTCTGGTGCCTCACCTTTGGCGTCTCTAAAGCAGGGGTCTCCAAACTGTGGCCCAAGGGCTAGATGTGGCCCCTTGCTAGCCTTTATCCATCCCTTGGACACTATTACTCCCACTGGCACCAACAATGGGGCATTATTTACTCCACTGATACCATTGATGGGATATTATTCCTCCTACTAAGAGGGTCACTACACGTTCTATTGCCCAGTGCCCACTAACCCTTAGGCCATATTTATTCTTACTGATGCCGGGCCACTAACATTTCTACCCCCGCTAGCCACAGACACAACCCGGCCCTCCTAAAGCCTGAAGGACAATAAACTGGCCCTTTGTTTGAAAAGTTTGGAGACCCCTGATCTAAAGCAAAAAATTGTTAATGACCTTGTGACCTCGTAGATCTTTGTGCAGTCAAATATCTATAAAAAGTCTGAGTCTTTAGGCTATAGTTCAGACTCTGCAGTGTATTGTTTTGCAATGCACATAGGGAAGGCTGTTTAGTTTAGTGATATATTTTTATTTTACATGTATCCTGAAGTTTTTATTTAACTGCTCAATTTTGTCTAGTGGTTTTGTTTGAAAAGTTTTAGACATACTGATCCTTGGATCCCCAGTGGTCATACACATTTCCATGCACCCTCTCTCACCTCCACTTAAATGGTCTAGGGCTTCTGAAGTTATTATTATTGAGACCTGCATAGGTCTTAAAGGCTCTGGGAGAGACCAGACCACCACTGCAGTATCAGAGAAGAGCAGATGAAGCACCAGCTGCCAGGATATGGAAGGCTCAGTAATTGTAAATTCTCTTTTATACCTCCTAGCCTAGACCAGGAGTGAGTAACCTACCTAGCCTAGAACAGAAGTGGGGCTTATTCAATCAGTGGCCATACAAAATGATCAACTTTAAAAACTTAGTAGCCGGCTATATTTTATTAAACAACTTTTTATTAGGTCATCCCTAATGCAATGGCTTAAATGGCTTCTCTTTGGTGTATGTAATGTTAATAGCTGGTGTAGCTAATGTTTTTCTTGCAAGTGCATAGTCAGTCAGTCAGTCTTGATAAGGTAGATTAGTTAGTGACGGTCGGTCAGCACTTGGGTGTCCATTACACCGTTAGATTTTCTATAGGGACCAAGTGGATGCGCCATGCCACCAAGCTGATAAAATCTTGCGGAGATTCCCCTTTACACTGCTTGATGTGTAGAGGGGAATCCCTTTGTATTCTGGCCGCCTAGGCCTGGGGAGGACACTCAGCTATGCCCTGGTCAGAGTACAGTAAATTACTACACCTTCCTGCACAGCTCTGCAAACTTGGGATGACACAGCGAATTGACACAGAAACCACTCTCTCCTACACACAAATTGATTAGGTTCATATCACTGAATATCATATATTGAAAAATGGTATGTAAGTGAAAAGATCTCAAGATGTTACATGATTGTCTACAAGGGCTGGAAGATAATTGCGTTTATATAATGTTAGGGTGAAGAAGCCATGTGTATTTCTATTGTATTATCTATCTAATATATTTTCTTTTCTTCACAGATCAAGATGAATTAAACATTCTTGATTTACATGCAGTGGACGAAGACCTGGACGCATCTGGTTTGGCTCACCATTCTTCCTCCCCAGCAGTTTCTCCAGCGCATCATCTCCTCCACCCTTCAGCAGCATCCCCCAACCAGGACATACCCATTGACGCGGACGCCTCCTCCACAATGCAGCAGCCTACTCCAGGACACGCCCACTCTCCAGAGCCATGCAAGCCTCTGCGGCGCATTGTGAAGTGCCACTGTCAAGAAAGACAGTTAAGGAGGCTGTCTCACTCCTTGGCCCTCCACAATCGCCAGCAGATGCGGCAATATATGGCTCTGGCGAGGTACCAACGGGCAACGAGGAGGATGGTGTGTGAGAATCTGAGAGCCATAAACTCCACACTTGAATGCATACTCACCAAGTTGGAAGGAAACCAAAGTTTGTAATTTTTTTTTTATTTTTTTATACATGTTTGTTACTTTTAAATAAAAAAAAAAATTTGATCAGAAATAATTGTTTTCTGGAGTTTTTGCTTTCCTTGTTAGGTTCATTAGGTGATGTACTGTATGTAAATGAACTATTCCATGTATTGTTACTAACTTACATTTAATCATCAGGCTGAACTTAGAAAATGTAAGAGATTTTTCTCTACACCATTTTGATGTGCAAAGGGTAATCCCATGTATATTCATATTGTGTCCAGTCACGCCGTTCAATACAGCTATCCCCCCACCAGAATACACATACACTCCTCAACAGTTCAAAGGGCAGTCATCATTTCCAGGGCTTGAGTAACATGGCAGCAGGGTAGATTACTCAAACTGGAGACAATTACAGATGGTCATGAAACAGGCGGAGGATCAGAGAGGGCCTTGTTGTCCCCAGGGTCAGAGATGGCAAATGGGAGGGGTCCCGGGCGGGCATCGAGATGCAGATCAGCAATGACCAACTAATCTACCTTGCATAGAATCACGTTTCCAGCTGTATGCTTCTTTGTGCTATGTTGTGTTGGTAAGATAACATATTCTTGACCCA
Organism: Rana temporaria; assembly: GCF_905171775.1. NCBI lineage: Eukaryota > Metazoa > Chordata > Amphibia > Anura > Ranidae > Rana > Rana temporaria. Next base: position 54,717,247 of record NC_053500.1, on the reverse strand, counting down.
GCCCCTTGACCCTGTTCATCTCTATTTAGGTCTGATATAGCTGCAGCAGGTAGCACACCAGTGGTGGAAGCTGTTGCACTTGCCAATACTGTTACACTTCGTGAACTAGTGCTATTGCTCATGGCAGGGGTGCTGGGGAGTTTTGGTGTCACTGTCATCTTCACAGAATTCTTCCTCCACAATAACAGAGGGAGAAGGGGAGTTAGGAGCAGATGAAAAAAGTGAAATGCTACCTGTCCTACTCCTCATAGAATATCCCTCTTGCCCTTTCCCCAAGTCATTCTGTAAGTCTTGTGGGGTAAGACTGTATAACATGTCTGCAGTGGTTGGGGAAAGAGGAGCATCGCATTCAAAATCATTCTCATGGGGCAATGAAGAAGACAAAGTCTCACTCTCTGTCTCTGGCTGCTGCTGTCCCTCAATTGCTTCGTTGGGGAGCTGGGCACATTGGCGGTGTCATTGGTGGTGGTGGGTGGTGTGGGTGATTGGTGTAACGGCAACTCCACTTGTTTTTTAATAGATTTCTTGCCTCTACCATAAAAATACGAAGCCATGACACCTGTAGAAGGAGGCGCTGCACTAGCAGTGGAAGCAGCAGCAGATGTTGGTGGTCTGGCAGGAAAACTACTACTAGTAGAACTGGTGGTGGAAATAGCTTTGCTGGTGGCAGTGGTGGTGACAGCCACTGTTGTAGACACTGATAGCATGTTTGTGGCGGCAGACATGTCTGAGACACTAGTAGTAGCAGAGACCTTGGCACTTTTTTTAGCAAGGCGTCCACCACGACCGCGACCACGATCTGCCTTCACTTTTCCCTTACAATGGTACATTGCTGTTGCTGTAGTGGTGATCACGGTCTGGATCAGACAGGTAACACAAGATAGGGTATATAGAATCTCAATCTATAATATAGAATCTATAATAATATCGCCCCCCTCCCCACAACACAGGCAGCCTCTGAGGCTATCGCACACAAGCAGGCAGCAACAAGTTCGTTCACTAGTATCACTAATATCAAATCAAGATCAATTCACAACACTAACACAATAGCTTGTGCTTATTGCTGCAGTGCTTATTAATTCAGGTTCTCTGACAAACAGACCAGCTAAGATTGAGTCTCTTCTGAAATCATTCAGAGTATGTCTGTCTCTCTCTGCTAGCAATCGTCGTAAGTTTAAAGCGGGGGTTCACCCAAAAATAAATTTTGAACATTACATTCAGCCGAGTTGTCCTAATGACAATCAACTTTTTTTTCCCGTAAATACCGTATTTCACCGCCGCTTCCGGGTATGTCTTCTGCGGGACTGGGCGTTCCTATCTGATTGTGATTGACAGGCTTTCGACCATCACGAGTTGCCGAAAGAAGCCGAACGTTGGTGCGGCTCTAGTGTATACGGCGCCTGCGCACCGACGTTCGGCTTCTTTCAGCAACTCGTGATGCGCTGTATGCGACGGTCGGAAGCCTGTCAATCAGATAGGAACGCCCAGTCCCGCAGAAGACATACCCGGAAGCGGCGGTGAAATACGGTATGTACGGGAAAACAAAAAACAGCAGATTGTCATTAGGACAACTTGTCTGAATGTAATGTTAAAAATTTATTTTTGGGTGAACCTCCACTTTAAGTAAAAGTAAGATGGCATTGGCTACATGTGTACTTAGAATTTCAATCTATATAGAATCTCAAACTAAAACTAGAGATTCAGAATCTATAATAATAAACCGCCACCCTGAGCCCCCTCCCTATATCCATTCTCTCTATAATGTCGAATCTATTCTCTATAATGTCATATCTATTTTCTCTATGATGTCGAATCTTTTCTCTAATGAATTTCGAATTTCAGAAAATCAAATCGAATAGAATTTTTGTTTCGATTGTATTTTTCGAAAGTCGGTCGAAAACGAACTAATTCCGAACACGAATTCCGAAAACAAATTAAACACACTTAACGAACCTAACTTAACGAAATTATTTTAATAACGAATTGAAACTAAACGAAACAACATTTTTACTTTTGCACATGCCTACCTGGAGGCTCACAAATTCATAAGGAACTGTTGGATGGTTTGAAGCCCGGATCCCTGGGACCCAAGAGGGAATAATGTGGCTGTCACCCCAACCCGGGGAAGACTCCAACCGGGCTGCGGCAAGGATTGATAGAGTTTATAAGTGTATGGATAAAGTATGCACCTATTTGGAAGCCGTTTACGGTGAGCTGGCAAGGCTAAGAAGTGCAAGGGATTCAGTGTCCAAGGCAAGGAGACGAGGATATCGCCATAGTATCCAGACCCTTAAAGGGATTAACATCAGAATACAATGGCATCCTGAACAATTTCGGCAAGGCAGCTGGAAGAATCACACCAGAGCTGGAGGCCCTCAGCAACCGCATTGCCTTAGCCTACAGTCAGGGAAGTCAGGCAGCCCGCCGTGGTTCCCAGGCAGATGCGGCTGCTACCCCTCAGACGCCAGCAGGTGGCGCTGTCCCGGGAGACGGTAGTCCTTTGCAGCCACCCGCAATCGTGGCAGATCCGCTGCTCGCGAGTCCCGCGGCTGTTGCTCCCGCGAATGCTACTCCCGCGTTAGGGAATCCGGCCGAGGAAGAGGTCGGGATGGAGGTCGGTCCAGCAGGTGGTGAGCCCAGCTTGGCTGCAGAGACAGGGCCGCAAAACGGGAGCTTAACGGTCGAAAATGCGGCCGCAGCTGAACTTCTCCCGGACTTGGTGTCCCCAGCAGCACCATTCCCCCCTCCCCCGGCCCCTGTGTCCCCAGCTGTGGTATCGCCGGCCACGGCAATGACCCCGCAGCAGACCGTTTGGGGAGATTGTGAGCAGGGCTCCTTGCCAGGCCCCAGTCTTGCCCTTGAATTTATCCGGCAGCTGGAGGGAGAGCCGCAAGAAGAAGGCCGGGATACTACCCTCCTAAGTGGTGGGGTACCCTCCGTGGCTAATGTCCCATCTCAAGCTGGTAGGGTTGCGGGGGTAGTGCAGGTTAAAGAGGTACGGCCAGGTAATGTGGGGATGGCCCCAGCGATGGTGGGCTCTGCCGGTGGTTCTCCCACTAGGGTGCCTTCTGCCAGGCCCATCATCTCCCCGGCGCGCTTGATAGCAGGACCAGTGGCTAGTCCAGTGAACAGTGTCAGTAATGTGTCAGATACTACTGTTCCGAGGAATGTCTCCCCCCCCGGTTGTACCCCCTCCGGTTGTGCCCCTTCCACTGGCCTCTGTCCCTCCTGTCCCTACCCCTGGCCCCTCAGCCTTTCCTCCCCCTCCTCCCGTCCCCCCCCAGATCAGTGGATCACAGGAGGTCCAGGTGGTTTCTGCCCTCAAGACAGGGCTGTCCTTTGCGGATGTTGCAGGGGGCCGAGTCCAACTTTGGCCTTTCTATAACATGCACGGCCCCATGATTTTTAGGGGGACGGTGCCAGCTGCAAGTAGAGCAGCCACAGTGGAAAGGAAATGCCGCAATGTCATTCAGTTGCGTTGGCAGGGTGGTATGGATCGTGCTCCGGGAAGAGGCATGGTGGTGGATATGGTAATGGCCCTTGGCTTCAAGGTATCAGACATCTTTGCCATTATCCACCCCATGGGCTCCCCGGAGTACGACATCAGCTTTATGACGCCCGCACTGATGGAAGGTTTCCTTACACGATTTGAGGTTGTTAAAAGTAGGCCAACATGGAAACCCTTTAAAGTAATACCCCTTTCCCGACAGGAAGAGGTTAAAAAGGTCACTGTCCTCACGAGGAATGAATCAGTCCCGGCTGAGGACATTGTGAACTGGTTGGGGCGCTATGGCCAGGTCATGGCCCCACCTAGGAAAGAGTTGGATGCTAAGAGCATTTGGACGGGCAGCTGGGCTGTCCCTGTGAAGCTCCAGAGGATTGGGCACTCTGTCACCCATGTGCCCGCCTCCCGGTATATAGGGCGGGATCGTATCCTAGCCTTCTATCAGGGGCAGCTCAGGTTATGCTTCAAATGTAACAGCCCCCTGCACTATAGTGCGGATTGCACAGAGACCAGATGCTCCAAGTGCAACGAGGTGGGGCACTCGGCGGAGGGGTGCTCCAGGATTCGGTGCAATCTTTGCGGGATCATGGGGCACCCCTTCAGCCGCTGTCCTGCAGCCTTCAGAGGCGGTGCAGGTCTGGGCGGCAGTGATGCTCCTTCGGCAGGCCCTGGTGTTCCTGCAGGGATGGCTCCCCCGGCCGGGGCCCATGCCTTGCCCCAACCACCGGGGTCTCCGGTGGGCCGGGGTCCGGCCTTTGTCATTGGCTCTGGGGATCCGGGGCCTTCGACGGGTCGTGCGCCGGTCCGGAGGCCCAAAGGCACCAAGGGTCCTGCCGCCAAACCGAGCAGATTGGCCAGGACAAAGTTGAGGAACCCCCCTCTGGAGCCGGAGGAGCCGGAAACAGAGGCGGGTCAAGCCAGCTTAGCTGAGCCCAAAGTGCCCCATTTGGGTACCAGGACTCGGGCCCAGGGGCCTCAGGTTTTCTCCAAGAAACCTGGTTCTCCAGGAGGGCCTGACCCGAAGGTACAAACAAAATCTAAAATAATGCAGATACCCAAAGTAGTTCTTTACCCCCTGTCCCAAGGCTCTCAGCCCATCCCGACCCCCTTCCACAGGATGGGATGGAGCTGGGCGGAATTGAAGACTCAGAGGCCCCCCTCCCACGACGGGGTAAAAGGGGGGAGGAAAAAATCATCTCAGGGTTCCCAGCCGGGGGAGGCTTTGCCTTCCCGGCCTGACAAAAAAACTAAGGATGAAGGCTGGGTACCAGTTAAAGGTAAGGGCAAGGGCAAAAATCCCAAGCCCGGTCCAGACCCTGGTTCTCCCTCCCCAAGTCCTGAGGGGGTAGTGGTCCCTGGTGTGGGTTCAACCCATGCGACACCAGTTCCCCTCAACAACAAGTTCTCGGTCTTAGACCCTGAGGTGCCCAATCCCCCAGGTGGGGACCCCGGTGGTGGAATGGATGTTGGGTTGGGTGGTGGTACGGTTTGATCTTTGTTTGTAAAGGTAGGACGATCTACTGTAAAGGTGATTTTAACACCATCACTAGGCCCAAAGACAGGGCAGGCACCGCAAACCCGCTGGGATACGATAGTATCTTTTTGAATAGCATAGCCAGGGATGCTGGATTGGTGGATGTGCATGTTCGTCACTTCCCCAATCACACAGGCTTCACCTATTCAAGAGGTAGCTGCAGGTCTAGGATAGAAAGGTTTTTTTTGAAGGGGGACTCTACCACCTGAAGCTCAGGAGCCGCAGAGACAGAGTTCTCCGATCACTTACTTCTGTCCGTTGTTCTGAATGTGGCCGAGACCCCTCAGAGAGGTCGGGGAATATGGTGTCTGAGTGCGACGCTCCTTGAGGATCCCTTGGTTAGGGAGGACTTTGAGGCATTTTTACCTGGATCAAGCTGCGCTCTTTGAGAGTGGCTGCTCCCGCCCGGAGTGGTGGGAAGCAATGAAGAAGAGGTTGGAGAGCTTCTTCCGGGATGTCTCAAAGCGCCAGGTAGTCTCGAAGTACAGGGCCTACCAGAGGCTGAGGAGGCAGTTAGATTGCCTGGTCTCTTCTTATGGCCCTCAGGAACAAGTGTCCGACCTGAAGCTTCGGTTGAGGGAGCTCCAGTACGACCGCCTTGCTTCTCTCGTTCTTGAGAGGGACTACGGGAAGTTTTGCTCCCTGGACCCTATAAGAACTGTGGAGAATCAACGGGTTTGAAGGTCGTACACTGCCTCCGTGACGCCTCTGGGTCCTTGACTAGGTCCAAGTCGGGTATCCTAGGTGTTGTTGTGGAGCATTTTTCCGAGCGTCTAAAACCGAAGAGTCTGGACGAACAGGTAATGAACAATAACCTTGATGAGACCCCACTCCTGGCGAGGTCGGACTCCTTAGGCTCTTTGACGGCAAAGATCTCCGTAGAAGAAGTGACACAGGCCATAGACTCTTTGACGTCAGGCCGTCAGGTCCTGGCGACTTTTTGAATGACTGAGTTCTACAAAACCTTTAAGGGCTTACTGGCCCCTCATCTGACGATGGTGTTCAATGACTCATTGGCTCAGGGCCTGCTACCATCCTCGATGAGGAAGTCTGCGTTGATTTTGCTGTCCAAAGGTAAGGACCAGACTGTGATTGAGAATTGGCGTCCCATTGCCCTTCTCAACACAGACAGGAAGATCCTGGCAAAAGTGCTCTTTTTGCGTCTGTTGGCAAAGGCCGACGGGTTGCTGTCTCCGGCTCAGCACTGCACCGTTCCTGGCCGTAGCACGTTTAGTGCTGTCCTTTGCATCCGGGAGGCCGTGGAGAGGTGTAGGGCAGGGGGATTGCTACGGCCAGGAACGGTGCAGTGCTGAGCCGGAGACAGCAACCCGTCGGCCTTTGCCAACAGATGCAAAAAGAGCACTTTTGCCAGGATCTTCCTGTCTGTGTTGAGAAGGGCGATGGGACGCCAATTCTCAATCACAGTCTGGTCCTTACCTTTGGACAGCAAGATCAACGCAGACTTCCTCATCGAGGATGGTAGCAGGTGGTTAGTTAGTGGTACCCGGAAGTACCAATCATACACATAAACACCTAAAAAATCTGCGCTCATGGGAGTCCACAAAGTCAAATCACCCCAAAATAAGGAGGATAAAGAAAAATCATTAGTGTGAAAAATATTGAGAAAAACAATCCTTTTAATTGAAATCAACTTCAGTGTTACAATAGACAGTCTGGATTCGATGATATCACAAACTGAACAGGGTTGCATATACCAGATATATTATTTCACCAGCAGTCTCCCACAATCTCAAGGGGTCATAGCTCATGGCTTCAGCTTAGCATGCCATCCGCAGATGGAACCCACAGTACCTTAAGAGGAAGATGGAAAACGAGACTTTGATGAGGGGATGGATGTCGCCTTACCAACCAGGACCTGGCGGTGCGGGATCCGTGTCGACCTCCGTGCATCACTACGGGCAGAATGATGCCGGATTACCCAACGAATCCAGCCGCCAGGGACACAGCGCGGTGCGGTCTGTGGGAGCGGACGCTTACCCTGTGCGAGCGCACTGACGTCACACAGCATCGAAACAGGGATGTGCTGAATGCCCTCTGGTGGGGAGTCCGTAGAACACACGCTCTCCTGTGTTGTGATCGAAACTGCCAGTGGAAAGTCAATAAAATGAAGTTGACAAAAATAATAATATAAAAATTAGGATGGAACTTCCATGGTGAGGGGGGGGGGAGGTAGAAGATATGTCCTTGACGACGCGTTTCGCGCTTCAGAGCGCTTTTTCACAGTCAGTAGGACATAGGCAATAACCTAGATTAAATAGTCTAAAATAGGGGAGGGGTGCTATTGGGAGGAAGAGGAAATGGAGAAAAACAAAAAGAGAGAGACATTTTTTCCTCCCTTTTGAGTGTAGCACCCCTCACTTTTATTATTTGCCGAAAATTCATAAATCCCTCACAGACCCCCGGGACGTCCCATCGTAGCCAGCACTAACAGCTTCCTTAATGGTCTTTCTACGTATATTGATCATATGCTACAACCCCTTGTTATACAATTGCCCTCCTACATAAAGGATTCGAAAGAGGTAATAGATGCCCTTCAACACTACATATGGGAACCAGGATACCTATGGGCTTCCCTCGATGTCGCCTCATTGTACACTTCTATCCCCCATGAGGTTGGGATCAGGGCGGTCCAATATTTTCTGAATAAAAGTGGAGAATTTAATTCTCTCCAGTCCCAATTCTTAGTTGAGGCTGTTGATTTTTGTTTAAAACATAATTATTTTACCTTTTGTGATCAGTTCTATTTGCAATTAAAGGGGACAGCGATGGGAGCGAACTATGCACCTGTGTACGCTAACCTTACCATGGGACATTGGGAGGAAGAAAACATCTGGCAAAACAACCCTTTCGCTGAATATATAGTTTTCTTCGGACAATATATAGATGATGTTATTTTAATTTGGAGCAGGACTTCTGAGGCCCTCCTTTCTTTTCTTCCCCATTGCAACTCTAATACTTTTAATCTAACATTTACACATGTACTAGACCCTCACGAACTGTTTTTTTTTGGACCTAGTACTAACGCATGAGCAAAACAAAATAATCACAAAAAATCATACAAAACCCACCAACGGTAACTCTTACCTCCATTATAACAGCTGTCATCATCCTGTTTGGAAAAAGAACATCCCCAAAGGTCAATTTAATAGACTAAAAATAAATTGTACCAAGAACGAAGATTATATTAAACAGAGTGTTTTAATGCAGAAAAAATTTGAGGAAAAGGGTTACCCTCAAGATTTGATTAATGAGGCTTTTTCTTTCTTTTTGAAACCCCCTGACAACACAATACCTAAAAGACAGTCTGAGAGTGAGTATACCATCAGATTTGTTTCTACGTATAATGATAGTTACAAGTCAGTGGCTAGTATTATTAAGAAACACTTCAAGATCCTTCACTTGGACCAGAGATTAGCCCCAATACTTCCAGCCACTCCGCAAGTCACCTTTCGCAAGGCCTGCACAATTGAAAACATCTTGGCCCCCAGTAAGATACAAAAAAAGCCCTCGGGCTCTCCCCTGGATATCAGAAGCTATTTCAACGACAGAAAGGGGATTTTCCAGTGCAAAAAACGAGCATGCCTGACCTGCCAATTTATTACTCATGGCACGGACAGGATATGCATGCGTTCTGGCAAAGAAATTAGTATCAAACAGTTTGTGACATGCTCTACGGAATTTGTCATAAATGTACTAAGGTGTCCTTGTGGCCTTTTTTATGTTGGTCGTACGATTAGAGCACTACGTGCCAGAATCGTCGACCACCGTCGTCTCATTAAAAAAGCGTGCATTGAGCACAGTGTTCCTCGACATTTTAACCATTGTCATAGTAAAGATTTTAAACATTTGGAAGTATTTGTGATCGAGCATATCCCTAAGGGTACACTCACTACTAATGAGAGATTTTCCCTTCTATGTAGAAGGGAAGTTTATTGGATTTATATGTTTGATTCGCTGGCACCCAAGGGGTTAAATGAAGAAATCGAGATCAATACCCTTATTTAATTTGTTTTTCTAATACAGACAGATTATTTCCCTAAAGTTTTATATTCCTCTTTGTGTCTATCAGTATATTTAACTTTATCAATATTCATACACGCCACTAGGTGGCATGATTCTATTAGGGCTGTCCTTTTGCTCTTATTATTTATATATAATCAATAATTTTTAAACCAATTTTTATATAATATTCTACCGGCATCCAGTTATACATGTTCGAGTAATTATGACTACTAGTACTGTTTTTTAATATGTGTATGTACTTTATATATATATATATATATATATATATATATATATATATATATATATATATATATATATATATATATATATATATTTCTTGTATGTATACATTTTAGATGTTTTTTTCTTTCGGTTTCATAAGGGGTTAAAGCTCTTGGTTTCTGTGTACATGCCCCCCCTTTTTATCCATTTCCTCTTCCTCCCAATAGCACCCCTCCCCTATTTTAGACTATTTAATCTAGGTTATTGCCTATGTCCTACTGACTGTGAAAAAGCGCTCTGAAGCGCGAAACGCGGCGTCAAGGACATATCTTCTACCTCCACCCCCCTCACCATGGAAGTTCCATCCTAATTTTTATATTATTATTTTTGTCAACTTCATTTTTTTGACTTTCCACTGGCAGTTTCGATCACAGCACAGGAGAGCGTGTGTTCTACGAACTCCCCACCAGAGGGCATTCAGCACATCCCTGTTTCGATGCTGTGTGACGTCAGTGCGCTCGCACAGGGTAAGCGTCCGCTCCCACAGACCGTACCGCGCTGTGTCCCTGGCGGCTGGATTCGTTGGGTAATCCGGCATCATTCTGTCTGTAGTGACACACGGAGGCGACACGGATCCTGCACCGCCAGGTCCCGGTTGGTAAGGCGACATCCATCCCCTCATCAAAGTCTCGTTTTCCATCTTCCTCTTAAGGTACTGTGGGTTCCATCTGCGGATGGCATGCTAAGCTGAAGCCGTGAGCTATGACCCCTTGAGATTGTGGGAGACTGCTGGTGAAATATTATATCTGGTATATGCAACCCTGTTCAGTTTGTGATATCATCGAATCCAGACTGTGTATTGTAACACTGAAGTTGATTTCAATTAAAAGGATTGTTTTTCTCAATATTTTTCACACTAATGATTTTTCTTTATCCTCATTATTTTGGGGTGATTTGACTTTGTGGACTCCCATGAGCGCAGATTTTTTTGGTGTTTATCTGTTGGCTCTGGTGTCAGGCAGGGGTGCCCCCTGAGCCCCCTTCTGTATGTGTTCGCAGTGGACCCCTTCGTGAGGAGGCTAAACTGCGGCCATCTGAGGGGGGTCTCTCTGGGTCCCTGTGAGGGCACTGGGCCGGCGGTGGGGATGGTGGCCTATGCAGACGACATCTCTGTGGTGGTCTCCAGCCGGGAGAAGGCACGATTTGTGGAGGCGCAAATCGATGACTACTCAGAGGCGTCCGGTTCCTTGGTGAACTGGGACAAGAGCGAAGCTTTTTGGATGGGGAAGGAAGGGGAAGAGTTCCCCCTTCCGGACGTATTCCCCACTCCCCAAGCCGAAATTCGAGTCCTAGGCATCCATTTTGGCCAGGGGGATTACCCCACCCGAAATTGGGAACGCAGACTGGCGGGTGCCACCCAGAAGGTCTCGGCCTGGAAAGGTTGGAAGCTGACGTTGAGGGAAAGGGTCAGCCTGATCAAGACCTACCTGATACCAGAATTTCTGTATGTTAGCTACGTGTGCCTTTTGCCGGCCTCTCTCCATGCAAGGGTCAATGGTCTGTTTTTCCTAATGTTGTGGGGAAACAGACTGAACCTTATCAGAAGGGATGTCACTTTCCGACAAAGAAGGATAGGTGGTCTGGACATGATCCAGCCAGTGGTGTTCTTCACCACCATCTTTGTTAAATTCAACATCCAGTCTCTCTTTGTGGGAGACCCTTCTTTGTGGGAGAGTTCATGCAAGGGCTGGTTCATGTTGTTCCTGAATGAGTGGGAGGATGGGGAAGGGTGGGTGATCTGAGGAGATCGCACCGGTACCTTCCATCCTACGTCCCACAAGCACTGAAGGTACTGAGGAAATGGCGGATAACTGCTCTGGAAGTCTGATCTACTGGTCGGCGTGAGCTGTACCAACGGGTCATGGACACAGACATTTTGAAGCCATTTGCCTTAAGAGACTGCCCGGAAAGTGTCCTCACGGGTGGGCTATCCCTCCTGAATTCCAAGCGAGTGCCTAATAAAATTTGGGACCTCGCTTGCAGAGCTTTTCATGGACGTTTATACGTCCGTGATAATCTCAAGTATAGGAACATAGCGGACAGAGCCTGTCCGCGCCCGGAGTGTGGAGGGGCATTGGAGACCATGGACCACTTCTTGGTCCAATGCCACTTCAACAAGGATGTTCAAAGGGGAGTGGAGGGAGCAACAGGTTACCCTCACTTCTCTTCCTTGACCTGCCCCGAGTGGGCCTACGGTGCATTCAGAACGGTGAGGGGTTTTGATTTGACGTCACTTTATTTAGTGAGCTTAGCAATCCTCTATTACACGTGGCACGCCCGGTGTCTCCTGTCCACTAGGGGCAAAGTCCTCCCTGTCTATGTGGTGGTGGGTGACATTTTCGGTGAAGTGGTGAAGGTTCGTAATCTGGAGAGGGACAGAGTGGGCCCTGATATGTGTGCCCATTTATGGAGGGGGTTCCACTTCCAGCCACCTTGAAGTGCCCACTCTGACCTCTAGGTTAAGGGTCTCTTTCCCTTGATCACCCCCTAGATTTTGTCTGTGTTCTTTTTCTAATAGGGCTGTAAGACCTGAAGGTCACTGTCCTACCTAGTGTGTGGTGTATTGTTGTGTAAATATGTCATGTGTGCATGTTTCTGTATCTGTTGTTTTTGAAAAACCTCAGCCATATGGCTTTGTTGTTAAAGTTTCTTTTGGAAAATGAGTTGAAGTTAAAAATAAAAATACCTCCAGCTCCTCCCACTCCTTTCAGTCTGCATCCTGCTGGAGAGGAGTGAAGACCTGTTTCCTGAGCTCCTGAGTTCCAGAGATCCAGCCACCAGGACCAGCCTCCAGCCCCAGCCCCAGCCGAGGGGAGGGATGGCCTCCCTCAGCCCAGGGGAAGGACCTGCATCCGGCCTCCGGCCTCCGGAGGAGCCAGCAGCACCTGCCCTCCTCCAGTCAGACCACCATCAGCAGGGATGACCGCCTCTTCCTGGAAACACCAAGAGGGACTGTCAGATTGGACCGCAATACAACCAGGTGAGACAGAGGCCAGGGCCAGGAAGAGGTGTGATAGGATCAAGTCCCTGCTGATTAGGATTTCTCAGGCCTGCGTGGACAAAATGACATCTCTCGCAGGCCTGAGGAGCAAGAGGGACAGGTGCTCCAGTAACAAGAGGCCGGAGTAATAGGGGAGTCATCAATACCCTGAGGCTAGAGGTGAAGGAGATATGGGGGTATTTGGAGAGTTTCTTTGAGTGTGGGGCTGGAGAGGTGAGCTTCCTAGAGGAGCTCGGGAAGACCCTCCAGCAGGCAAACCAAGAAGGAAGCCAGGCAGTGAGGAGGAGCGGCGGTCAGGGTCCCAACCCTCCCAGAAGCTGAGGAAGCCAGAGGAGCCTGGGACTAGTGCAGGGGGGGGTGTAAGCTCCGGTGGTGTGGGGTCCAGAAAGACCATAATACCTGGGGAGGGCTCCCGGTCCGTAGAAGGGACTGGGGGTATGGCTAACCCTAAGGGGCCCAATGATCCAGGGGGTCGCCGGGGCCGAAGCACCACTGGGGGGGAACCCCCCGGCGTTTGAAGGTCAGCGTACCCAGGCTCCCGGATGACCATGCTGCGGTAGCCACCCACCATGTGGAGACCCCCATGACCAAATCCCTGCAAGCAGTGGAGCCAGCTCCTGCTGCGAAACAACATGGAGAGGGGTTGAAGCATGGTGAGAGTGTGCAGGTGAAGCCAAAAACTGGGAAGACCAAACAAGGCAGCATGGTCAAGATGGCGCCAGCTGAGGGAGGAGGAGTGGCTGAGGCCACATTCCCCAGTAGGGGTGAGGTTGTTGGGGGTGGTGATACTGGGGTGGGTGGAGCACCACCGGCAGGGGTGGGGGCCCCCCCATCCTCCCCCATTTCTGGGGGGGCTGAGGGGGGTGCCCCACTTCTGGAGAATGTATTGCGGGGGTCTCCTGAGGCCAACATTTTGTCTGCCCTGAGGGGGGGTCGCTCTTTTGCCCAGGTGGTTGGCTCTCGTGCCCCTCTGGACCACCTGTACAGCCGGTTTGGCGCCCAGAATCTCCGTGCCCCCCTGCAGACCCGCAGGGGTCGGCATGGACGAGGGGTACAGGTGGCCCAGAGAGGAGGCGTAGGAATGTTATTCAGTTACGCTACGAGGGTCCAGACCCCTGCCCCGCTCGAGGTGAGGTAGTGGGCCTGGTCCTCTCCATGGGTTTTGGGGTGGACTCGCTCTTTGCGGTCATCCACCCCACCAACACCCAGGAGTTCAATGTTAGCTTCGTAACACCTGTTACCATGGAGCTATTTATTACCCATTTCGGACTCCTGCGGTGTGTGGACCCATGGAACAGGTACCGGCTCATTCCCATCTCCAGGCAGGAAGAGGTTAAGAACATCACTATCCTGGTGAGGAATAAGTCTCTCCCTCCGGAGGACATCGCCACCTGGCTTGGGAGGTATGGGCAATTGCAAGCCCCCCTGAGGAAGAACCTCGATGAGTGCAGGGTCTGGACCGGGGCTTGGTTGACCAGGATATGGCTCAAGAGGGAGGGCAATAATGTTGCCCACCTCCCCGGCAGCGCTTTTATCGGCCGAGACCGGATCCCGGTGCCAGCCCGTCGCTGCTTCAAATGCGGCAGTGCTACCCACATGAGTTCGGACTGCACGGTGGTCCGTTGTGGGCGCTGCCACGCTTTCGGCCACCAGTCCGAATCATGTGGGAGGATCTGCTGCAATCTCTTTGGAGAGATGGGGCACCCCTTCAGCAGGTGCCCCAAAGCATATCGGGGTCCTTCCTCAGGGGGGGAACCTCCCAGGTCGGGAACGGCTGAAGCCCCCCCCGGCGAGTGATGGCCGGGGGGCTGGGGATCCTTGGGCCCCTGATGCTGCTCCGAAGGGACCAACTGGTCCATTGCCTCAAAGAAGGCGGGGTGGGCGGGGGGCGCCCCCCTGGGAGACATGGGCCCAGTTGGCCAGGAGGCCCCCGTTTTTCCGGAAGGTAGTGCCGGTGGGGGGGAGTCAGGGGGGCTTGTAGATCCCGGGTCCAAGGGTCCGGGGACTCAGCCCCCCTCCCCCTGCTGTAGGGTCCCACCCCTCCCACTTTCCTCTTCCCACCCTTCTTCCCCTCCTCGCCCCCCCTTCATCTACCCTTCCACGTCCCCTCTCCTCATCTTCCTCTCCTCGTGCCCCCCCTCCTGTTTCCCGTCCCCCCCTTCACCTTTCTTCTTCTCCCCTGGTTGCCCCCCATCCAGTCTCTGGTTCCCCTTCCATTCCCCCCTGGTTTCTGGCCCCCCTCCTGCCTCTCTTGCCCGCCCCCCTCCTCCTGGCCCTGGCGCCTCCTCTATGGAAACATCTGAGGCAGCCAGGGGCTCGCAGAAGAGGTCCAAGGACCTCTCTAGTAGTGGATCCGAGGAGGGGGGTGGGAGCAAGTGAAATACAAAACAAGAAGAAGGGGAAGGTTCTTAGACCTGGGGATGGGAAGTCCCCTAGGAAGGGTGAGGTTCCCCCAGGAATACAAAAAGGGGTGTCCCTGGGGAACCCGTTTGGGATCCTCTCCTCCTCAGATTCTGAGGAGGAGGAGGAAATGTAAATAAGTTTGTGTGGTGTATTTTGTATGAAGGAGAACGTAACCCATTCAATCACTAAGGATGGCGGTACCCTCTCCAATACGGCTTGCGACCATTAATGTCGCAATTATTCGTTCTGCAGGAGCTCGCTTTATGGCCTTTGATTTTCTCAGCCGTGTTGAAGCTGACATTTTGTTTTTGCAAGAGACCTGGCTGGCATCTGTGGCAGAGATGCATCTAGCAAAGAGGGAGTGGAGGTGTGGGCCCTCCCTCTGGTCTCTTGCGGCCGAGCCTTGTAGTGGAGTTGCAGTGCTTTTCAGAACTGGTCCGGTGGCTTGCCGATGAGTGATTGAAGTGGAGATTGGTAGATGTCTGGTGGTGGATGCTGTCGTGAGGGGGCAATTCCTCAGGCTCATTCATTTTTATGGGCCTCAGACTAAGAGGGAGAGGAAGAGCCTCCTTACGGCAGTAAAGCCTTATCTTTTTACATCCCAGCAGGTGATCTTTGGTGGTGATTTCAACATGATCACTAGGCCCAAAGACCGGGCAGGTACCACCAACCCTCTGGGATATGATAGTATTTTTTTAAATAGCGTAGTGAGGAAGGCCGGGTTGGTGGATGTGCACGTTCGTCACCTCCCCAACCTCACTGGTTTCACATACACCCGAGGTAGAAGTCAGAGTAGATTAGATAGGTTTTTTTTAAAGGAGGACTCTGCCTGCTCAGCTCCTGAGCTGCAGTCGGTGGAGTTCTCCGATCACCGTATGGTATCTGTGGCCCTGAATGTCGCTGACACTCCTCAGAAGGGGAGGGGTTTGTGGCGCCTGAATGGGTCGCTGCTAGAGGACTCTGAGGTCAGGGAAGCCTATGAGGCCTTCTTCCTGGACCAGACCTCGCTCCTTGAGGGCAACTGCTCCCGCCTTGAGTGGTGGGAAGTAGTTAAGAGGTCTGGAGATTTTTTCCCAGGAAATCTCTAGGTACAGGGCAGCTTCCAAGTACCAAGCCTACCAGAGGCTGCGCAGACAGCTTGACTGCCTGGTGTCCTCTGGGGGCTCTCAGGAGCAGATATCCAGTCTGAAGGCGCAGATGAAGGAGTGTCAGTACGACCGTCTCGCCTCCCTGGTTTTTGAGAGGGATTACGGGAAGTTTATCTCTCTGGATCCCTACAAGAGCTGTGGTGAGGCTGCGAGTTCGAAGGTCATACACGGCCTGAAGGATGCCTTGGGGTCCCTGGTCCGGTCCAGATCAGGGATCTTGGGTGTCGTCAGAGACCACTTTTCGGACCTCCTGAAGAAGCGGCCTCTAGACATGGAGAAAGTCAGGAACTTCCTTGATGAGACCCCGCTGGAAGTGGGGTCTGACCTTCCTGACTCTTTGGTAGAGGAGATCTCAGTAGCTGAAGTTGAGCAGGCCATCAGCTCCTTGGTATCAAAAAAGTCGCCTGGGCCTGATGGGCTCACGGCCGAGTTTTATAAAACGTTTAATAGCCTATTGGCTCCTCATTTGAGGGACGTGTTCTGTGAGTGTTTGGCTTACGGCCTGCTGCCTCCCTCAATGAGAAGGTCAGCACTGATCCTTCTATCAAAGGGGAAAGCGGTATCTGCTTGTATTCGATCAGGCTAAGGCGTTTGATCGGGTGAATCACGAGTACCTCTGGCTTCTTTTGAGGAGATACGGTCTGCCTGATCAATTTGTTGATTGGCTGCAAGTATTGTATAGGGGAGCTGAGAGCTTCCCTCTTGTCAACGGTTGGGTGGGTCGGGCCTTTGCTGTGGACTCTGGCGTCCGGCAGGGATGCCCGTTGAGCCCTCTCCTGTACATCTTTGCGGTCGACCCCTTCATAAGGAGGCTAGAGTGCGAGCGTCTGGGGGGGGTTCCGGTTTGTCCCGTTGGGGGTCCGGTTTCGGCCGTGAGGGTCGTGGCCTACGCGGACGATGTTTCGGTTGTGGTATCTGGTCAGGAGGAGGCCCACTTCGTGGAGTCTCAGATCGGGTGCTATTCCGAGGCATCAGGCTTGCTGGTCAATTGGGACAAGAGTGAAGTTTTCTGGATGGGGGAGCAGTTCCCCCTTCCGGACGTGTTCCCCACGCCCGTACCAGAAATTTGAGTCCTTGGCATTCATTTCGGCCCGGGTGACTATCCCAAGCTAAACTGGGAGCACAGGCTGGTGAGTGCCACTCGGAAGGTGAAGGCCTGGAAAGGTTGGAAGCTTTCCTTGAGGGAAAGGGTAAGTCTGATTAAAACGTTCTTACTGCCTGAGTTTCTATTTGTAAGTTACGTTTGTCTTTTGCCAGCATCTCTCTATGCTCGGATCTATGGTCTGTTCTTCCTGCTTCTGTGGGGAAATAGACTAAATCTGATCAAGAGGGAGGTCACATATCGCCAGCGAAGGCAAGGAGGGTTGAACATGGTCAACCCGATGGTGTTCTTTATCACCATCTTTGTTAAATACAATTTGCAGTCCATATTTGTGGACGAGCCTTCCTGGTGGGAATGTTCATGCAAGGACTGGCTGTTCTTGAGGGAGTGGGGGGAGGCGGGGAGGCCCGGCGATCTGAGGAGATCGCATGGGTATCTCCCTTCCTATGTCCCCCTGGCATTGAAGGTACTGAGGCAGTTGCGGATAACTGCCCTGGAGGTGGGCTCTTTGGGTCTGCGTGAGCTGTACCTGAGGGTCATGGCCTCGGACATTTTGAAGCCCCTGTCTTTGAGGGACTGTCCCGAGAGGGTCCTCACGGAGGGGCTAGCCCTCTTGAATTCTTCCAGAATTCCTAACAAGTTTTGGGATCTCGCATGGAGGTCTTTACGACTTTACGTCCGTCCGAATCTCAAATATAGGAACCTAGGGGACAGAGACTGTCCCCTGCAGAAATGTGGAGGGACATTGGAGACCATGGACCATTTTCTGGTCCAATGTCCATTCAACATGGAGGTTCTTTCGAGGGTAGGGGGTGCCATTGGCTACCCCCGCCTTCCGGCTCTGTCCCTGGCTGAAAGAGTGTACGGTGACTTCAGGGTCCGCAGGGGTTTTGAGTTGTCGTCACTTTCAGGGCTCGAGTCCTGCGGGAACGCATGGGAACGACGTTCCTATACCTTTTCCACAGCAGGAACGTCGTTCCCATAGTAACCGAGGCGCGTCCGTCCTCCCCTCCCTCGGTCCGCCTATTCCTCCTCCTCCAGCAGCCGCCGTAACAAAGTCTCGGCTCTAGTGATGGGGTGCAGTTCACCCTAGCACCTGCAGAGGTGGGGCGCCAAAGTGCCATAATGCTCCCTTCCATCCTCCCTCTCCTTGTTTGTTTCACACACGAGTCGGGCTGTATCTGTTTGTCTTCCTAGCTCATCCCCCACTCGGCTGTCTGTCCAATCCAAATTCCTCCTCCCCCTTGTTTCCGCCCACACTCCAGCCTGCATGGAGCCTCCAGCATGAACTTATATGACTAACCTGAGTTGTAAGGTACGTGAGCGATCTGCAAAACCCCCTCTCCCCCCTGAATTATTTTTTCTTTGCCTCTGCTTCTCTCTCATTTCTTCCCCCGTGCAAACTGGGGGGGCGTTGCGGTAATTGTGCAGACTGAGGGAGTAATTGTGGGGGATGGGGGGTAATTGTGCAGACTGGGGGATGGGGGGGGGTAATTGTGCAGACTGGGGGATGGGGGGAGTAGTTGTGCAGACTGGGGGATGGGGGGAGTACCGTATTTTTCGCCGTATAAGACGCTCCGGCATATAAGACGCACCCAATTTTAAAGGAGGAAAATCTAGAAAAAAAGATTCTGAACCAAATACTGTAGTAAAATATTTGCCCCCCACTCGTCATCACCATCACACCACCCCCACATTAGTAATAGCCAGTAACATTGACCCACATTAGTAATAGCCAGTAACATTGCCCCCACATAGTAATAATAGCCAGTAACATTGCCCCCACATTAGTAATAGCAGCCAGTAACTTTGCCCCCACATAGTAATAACAGCCAGTAACATTGCCCCCACATTAGTAATAGCAGCCAGTAACATTGCCCCCACATAGTAATAACAGCCAGTAACATTGCCCCCACATTAGTAATAGCAGCCAGTAACATTGCCCCCACATAGTAATTATAGCCAGTAACATTGCCCCCACAACTCACTGTTGTTGCAGATGCATGGCAAGATTGCGGCGCGCGCTCTGCTAGGAATAAACAGATCCACGAGCAGAGCAGTGATGACGTCAGTGCGCCGGGTGTACTAAGATGGCCGACCGCTCTGAAGTTAGGCCAAAGCCGCGGTCTTTCCTAAGGCCACGGCGGCGGTGCATTCCGCGGATCGGTCAGGTGAAACCGTGTATTCGCCGTATAAGACGCACCAACTTTTTCCCCCCAGTTTTGGGGAAGAAAAAGTGCGTCTTATACGGCAAAAAATACGGTAATTGTGCAGACTGGGGGATGGGGGGAAGTAGTTGTGCAGACTGGGGGATGGGGGGAGTAGTTGTGCAGATGGGGGTAGTAATTGTGCAGACTGGGGGATGGGAGGAGTAATTGTGCAGACTGGGGGATGGGGGGAGTAGTTGTGCAGACTGGGGGATGGGGGGAGTAGTTGTGCAGACTAGGGGATGGGGGGAGTAATTGTGCAGACTGGGGGATGGGGGGGAGTAATTGTGCAGACTGGGGGATGGGGGGGAGTAATTTTGCAGACTGGGGGATGGGGGGAGTAGTTGTGCAGACTGGGGGATGGGGGGAGTAATTGTGCAGACTGGGGGATGGGGGGAAGTAGTTGTGCAGACTGGGGGATGGGGGGAGTAGTTGTGCAGATGGGGGGAGTAATTGTGCAGACTGGGGGATGGGGGGAGTAATTGTGCAGACTGGGGGATGGGGGGAGTAATTGTGCAGACTGGGGGATGGGGGGGAGTAATTGTGCAGACTGGGGGATAGGGGGGGAGTAATTGTGCAGACTGGGGGATGGGGGGGGAGTAATTGTGCAGACTGGGGGATGGGGGGAGTAGTTGTGCAGACTGGGGGATGGGGGGAGTAATTGTGCAGACTGGGGGAAGTTTATTTGTTAAAAAAGTAGTACATAAAACACACACATGCAATTTTTATTTTTTTGAGGCGGGTGGGGAATCTTGGGTGAGTTCCCACTCTTTTTTCCCCAGGACTTGACCCCTGGTCACTTTATTTAGTTAATGTAGTTGAGCTCTACTACACTTGGCACGCTCGGTGTTTGGTGTCCACTAGGGACAAAATCCTGTCTGTGCATGAGGTGGCGGGTGATATCTTTCGGGAGTTGGTGAAGGTGCGGGATCTGGAAAGGAGCAGGGTCGGGCCTGAGAGGTGTGCCCGTTTATGGAGAGGTTTCCTTTTCCAGCCCCCTTAGGTCACGACCCTGCCCCTCTCCATTAGGTAGAGGTATCTATTCTTTTAACTCCCCTAGATTTTGTGTTTGTTATATTTTTGAAATAACGCTACAGACACGTTGTACTTTTTGATTATGGATTATAAGAGACTTTACTTTGCACCAGTGAGCCTTTTTATTATGAACATCAGTTGATGAAATTTTCTCTCTTTTTTTCTTTTCAGTTATATTTATCTTGGAGGGTGGAGGTCGGTGTGGTAAATGGTTAAATGTTGTATTGTGTTTTGTTTTGTTGAAATGTTTTTTTTCCCCTTGTCTATTTGTTACCCCTGTATATATAAGTTGTGTTTTTAATTTAAAAAAAATCCAGCTCTGACTTTGGTGGAGAAGGTTGTGTCTGCTTAAGCTCTTGCAGAGTTCCAGACCGGTGGAGGAGGAGGGAGGCTATGGCCTCACCCAGCCCAGGCCAGGGGCATGCTCCTGGGCCTGGTGATCCCAGCTCTTGGCCCGCAGGGCCAAAGATCCAGATTAAAGACCTGTCAAGGGAGGAAAGGTTGTTCCTAGAAACCCAATTCGATTTGTCAAACTGGACCCTGGCCCAGCCAGGTGAAGATGAATCCAAATGTCTGAGAAGAAGAAATAAAAGTAAAGGTACTGATCCAGAAAGCTTTGCATGCTTTCTGTGTAAAAAACGCTATTTTGACGGAGCTAAGGAATCGGCGTGACCGAGCTGGTAATGCGAAGAGGAGAGACTACAAAGAGGCTATTGACACTTTAAAAGACCAAAGTCGTGAGCTGTGGGATCTCCTAAAAGGTCTGTGTGCGAGAGGTCCGGGAGAGCAGGCTTTCCTTTTAAACATTAAAAGGGACCCTATCAAGGCATCTGAGGAGGGAAAGCAGGCGGCAAGACGGGGTAAGCCTGCACCAGCCGCTGCAGAGGCTTCAGACCCTCCAACCGGAGGATCATGGGAGGAAAGTACTGCAGAGGGTGTTGATGCACCCGCTGACCCCCAGCCTGAAACACCCCATGACGCAGGAAATCCTGGCGCAGTCGGTAGAAGTATGAACCCAGTGGTGAGGCTCCCTAGGCTCCTGGTGGACCCTAAGACCGGCGGGAAGACTCCCGTGGAAGGTGGAACTGTCCCAGAAAGCAGTAAGGCCTCGATCCCCAAGACCCCAACTTGTAGCCTACAGCAGGGTCAGCTGGCCGTTCCCTTGGTGGCGACCGCTGCAGAGCTGCAGGGAGAGGGACCGGAGCCATCTGCAAGTCCAGAAGAGGAGGAGGACATGGACAGTCTATCTGCCAATATGGCGGCCGCCATTGAGAGGATCGCAAACACCAGGGTGTGACGCCTGCCTCTTCTCGGCAGGTGACCAGTAAAAAGGGCACTCCGGCTGAAAGGGGCGGATCCCCAGCAGTCGGCCGAATGGCACCGCCACCGGAAGTAGCACGGCCCGACCCGGAAGTCGTCCCGGGGACACCCGCTGAGACTTTTCCAACACAGTTCCGGCTGACGGACCCTGCAAGTTCCCAAACCAGTGACAGTTAGTAGCCCTTCAGTGGGCATCCCCCCGGCGCAGCCCACATTGTGGGGAGACTGCAACATGGGTCAATTAGAGGGTGATTGTCCCGCTATGGGTTTTATCAAAAATCTAGATGGCTTGCAGCAGACAAGCCCTGTAGAGGTGTCGGTAAGCTCCCTTGGTGCCTGCATGGAGGTCAATGAGTTGGGTGGTGGTGGCTCGGTACTACTGGAGCAGCCACAGGGACGCCAGGTAGTGGCCGATCCGTCCGGTAGCGAACCAGCAGCGAAGGAAGGGGTGCTTCGGGCCGTGGGTCCTCAAGTTACATCCGGGGGTCCCCTACCTGAGATGGGTCCATCTAATGTACCGCTCCCCCCGAGCAATTACAACGAGCCAGGAAGAGAACCTGGTGGGTGCCCTTAAGCAAGGCAGGTCGTTTGCCCAAGTGGCAGGGTCCAATGTCCCCCTGGATCACATCTACAGCAGGTTTGGGGCTCGGAACTTCAGAGTTCTCCCTGCACAACAGCCACAGGGGGAGGGCTCATGGTCCCGGGGTGTAGGGGGCCCGGAGAGAAAGTGCAGGAATGTAGTGCAGCTTAAATATGTGGGAGGGGGTCAGTGCCCAACTCGGGGCGAGGTCATTGCTCTCGTCCTTTCTCTGGGTGTTAGGGTGGTGGACTTATTCGCTGTGATACATCCTGCAGGTACCCCCGAATATGATTTCAGTTTTATTTCTTTAGTTTCAATGGAACTATTTATTCTTAATTTTGAATTGATTAAAAAAATTGACCCTTGGTCCAAATTTAAGTTATCCCCTCTGTCGAGGCAGGAGGACTTAAAAACAGTCACAGTCCTAGTCAGGAACGAGTCCCTCCCCCCCGAAAACATAGCTACTTGGCTGAGCCGTCACGGGCAGCCAAGGGCATCTGGACGGGGGCTTGGTCTGCCAAAATTAGGCTCAGAAGGCAGGGCAATAGCATGTCACATATACCTGGCAGTGCCTTCATAGGCCGTGACCGTATTCTAGTTTTTTATCCTGGGCAGCCGCGACGGTGCTTTAAGTGCGGATCTCCGACGCACCTGTGCGCTGCACAC
Source organism: Rana temporaria (assembly GCF_905171775.1). NCBI lineage: Eukaryota > Metazoa > Chordata > Amphibia > Anura > Ranidae > Rana > Rana temporaria. The sequence continues at coordinate 54,694,438 of NC_053500.1, read as the reverse complement.
GGTGCAACGAGAGGGGGCACCTGGCAGAGGGATGTACCCAGGGGATTAGGTGCAATCTATGTGGCGAGTTGGGGCACCCCTTTAGTCGATGCCCTCAGGCCTTCAGGGGTGGTGAGGAGGATGAGGTACCAGAAACCTCCAGCCCAGACTCCGAAAGGGAGGAGGGTGCAGAGGCCCCTGGGCCTGGTGACCAGCCTGCCCCTCAGCCTCAGAGGCAAAGGCCGGTGAGGAGACGAGCAGGGGGTTAGCCTGGCCACTTATGGTCCTTCCGGCCCTGGTAAAGGTAGATCTGTTGATGGTGGAGTGGTCCACAAAACCAAAAAGCCTCCTGGGAAGGGTTCTGTTCCCCCCAAGGAGAAAGTTCCCCCTGTCCTTGCTCTCCCACCCCCCCTCCTCCCTCCCAAAAAATTCCTGCTCCCCCCCCCTCCCCAGGTAGTAGTTTCTCCCTATTCCAGCGCCCCAGTGTGCGAGGGGGGGTCAAGAAGATTTGGAAGTATCCCTCAAGTCACAGAAGCGACCAAAAGAGGTCTCCAGAGTCCCTCAGAGGGTGAGGTCAGTTCCGACCCAGTGGCAAATGATGCTCATTGGGAAATAATTAAAAACAAAAAGAAGAAAAATAAAACAAAAAAACGTAAGCCTGTGATGGGTGGTGGTGGTCCGGTGCCTGGCCCGAGTAGGGACATGGACACCACTGTACCCATTAGACTCCAAAGACAGGACGCCCTCGAACCTGTTGGACAGTCTGAGGACGACGATCTCTAGGTATTATGGTTTAATGTACGCAGAGGAGAGTAAAACCACCCAATCACCCTGATGGCGGCGCCCTCTCCAATACGCCTTGCGACCATTAATGAACGGGTTAACGGGTTATTGAAGTGGTGACAGGTAGATGTTTGGTCGTAGACGCTGTTGTGAGGGGGCAATTCCTCCATCTGATTAACTTCTACGGTCCTCAATCTAAGAGGGAAAGGAAGAGCCTTCTCACAGAAGTTAAGCCGTACCTTTTTACGTCCCAGCAGGTGGTGTTTGGAGGCGACTTCAACATGGTCACTAAGCCCAAGGCCTGGGCAGGTGCCTCCACCCCGCTGGGATATGATAGCATTTTTCTTAACAGCGTAGTGAGGGAAGCCGGTCTGGTGGATGTGCACGTTCGTCACCTCCCTAGCCACACTGGTTACACCTACTCCCGAGGTAGATGTAAGAGTAGGCTAGATAGTTTTTTTTTGAAGGGGGACTCTGTCTTCACAGCTCCTGTGCTGCAGGCGGTGGAGTTCTCCGACCACTGTATGGTCTCCGTGGCTCTGAATGTTGCTGAGACTCCTCAGAAGGGGAAAGGGCTGTGGCGCCTGAACGGGTCGCTGCTCGAGGACCCTGGAGTCAGGGAAGCCTATGAGACCTTTCTTCTGGACCAAATCACGCTCCTTCAGAGCGGCTGCTCCCGCCAGGAATGGTGGAAAGTAGTGAAGAAGACATCTGAAGGTTTCTTGCAGAGGGTCTCTAGGTACAAGGCAGCTACTAAACACCAGGCCTACCAGAAGTTATGCAGGCAGTTAGACCGCCTGATTTCCGATGGTGGCACTCAGGAACAGATATCTAGTGTCAAGGCTCTTATGAAGGAGTGCCAGTACGACCGTCTCGCCTCCCTAGTTCTTGAGAGGGACTACGGGAAGTTTACTTCCCCGGAACCTTACAAGAGCTGTGGTGATGCAGCGAGTTCGAAGGTCGTGCACGGCCTGAAGGACTCTTCAGGATCCTTGGTCAGGTCCAGACCGGGAATCCTGGGAGTCGTCAGAGACCATTTTTCAGGAATCCTGAAAAAGTAGCCTTTGAACCTGGAGAAAGCCAGGAAGTTTCTTGAGGAGACCCCACTTGAGGTGGAGCCCGACCTCCCTACCTCTTTGATTGATGAGATGTCAGAGGCCGAGGTCATGCAGGCTATAGACTCTTTGTCTCTAAAAAAGTCGCCGGGGCCTGATGGGCTCACGGCAGAGTTCTATAAAGCCTTTAAGAGCCTTTTGGCTCCTCTATTGATGGAGGTGTTCAATAAGTGTTTGGCTGAGGGCCTGCTTCCTCCATCAATGAGAAGGTCGGCTCTGATTCTCTTGTCAAAGGGAAAAGACCCATCTGTTGTTGAGAATTGGCGTCCTATCTCCCTTCTCAACACAGATAGAAAGATACTGGCGAAGATTCTTTTTACACGTCTGTCTGCAGTCGCAGACAGGGTACTTTCCACTTCACAGCACTGCGCAGTTCCCGGCCGTAGCACATTTAGTGCTGTCCTGAACGTCCGGGAGGCTGTGGAAAGGTGCAGGGCAGGGGGTGAGGCTAAGTACTTGCTGGCGTTGGATCAGGCTAAAGCTTTTGACCGGGTGAACCACAAGTATCTCTGGCTTCTTCTGAGGAAGTACGGTCTGCCAGATAAATTTGTGGATTGGATCGAGATATTGTACAGAGGGGGTGAGAGCTTCCCTCTTGTGAACAATCCATCCACATCAAACAGCCGCAGATACACTGGATGCCATAAACGCAGCCCTGCTACAGTCAGCCGATTTAGTAGCACCGAAACGCAAAGCCTGCATCCGAAAAAGAAAGTCCGGCTGGTTCAACAACCAGCTGTCGCTTCTGAAGCAAGAGCGCAGAAGGGCGGAAGCCGCCTGGAAAAGAAGTCCTGCACAGGATAACCTCATCATCTACAAGGCAATAACAACACGATATCATAAAGAAATCTTCAAAGCCAAGAAACATAATTTTTCTATGGCGATTAACAGCGCCCTAAAACGCCCCCGCGAACTCTTCAAGATGGTCACCCAGACCATGAATCCAGGATGTCTTGAAGTCCCCAACTCAGACACCCAAGAGTTCTGCAATGAACTATCGGATTTCTTCATCAACAAAATTGAAAGAATCCGGGAAAGCATCATACAAAACAATACCCCCCTCAACCCCACCGTCAATCAACCACAAAACACCCACAGAAACGCTCTACAATCAACAAAGTTCACTCTGGAACCGATCTCCATCGATACCACAAAAAATATCATTGGTGCTTTGCGGAACAGCACATCGCCCAATGATATCATCCCCACCAAACTGCTGAAGGAATGTGCCGACATCCTGGCACCACCCATCACACAGCTTATAAACCAGTCATTTAAGGAAGGCACAGTGCCATCCCTGTTGAAAGAGGGCACAATCCAGCCCATCTTGAAAAAACCTAACCTGGATCCCAAGGACCCAACTCACCGCCGTCCCATAACAGGCCTAAATGTTCTCTCCAAGATAATGGAGAAAGTAGTGGTACAACAGCTGCAACAGCATCTAGATACCCACAATCTACTGGATCCATTACAATCAGGCTTCCGTCCCGGACACGGGACAGAAACGGCCTTACTCAAAATATGGGACGATGCCCTCGAGGCCGCAGACGAAGGAGAATCTTGTCTCCTGGTTCTGCTGGACCTAAGCGCAGCCTTTGACACGGTAGACCACAAACTGTTACTGATGCGACTAGCCAAGGTAGCAGAAGTCGCAGAAGGTGATTTACCATGGTTTTCTTCCTTTCTTGAAAACCGATCACAAACAGTTAAATTGGGTTGTTTCACGTCGGAAAAGCGCACGGTGTCATGTGGAGTCCCCCAAGGATCCCCCCTGTCACCGGTGCTTTTCAACATCTATCTTCGCCCTCTCTTTGATATTATCAGTAGCCAAGAACTACTCTATCACTCTTATGCAGACGATACGCAACTGTATTTTCGCATCTGCAACAAAAAGGATCATCATCTCAGTTTAGAGAAATGTCTCTCTTTGATAGAAAACTGGATGACTAAGAGTTATCTTAAACTCAACAGTTCAAAAACAGAACTCCTTATGTTTCACGCCAGCCGAAAGAGTCAACTGGCAACAACCTGGACACCCCCGCCCATTCTGGGCCAAATCATCACCCCTAGCTCCAAAGTCAAAAGTCTCGGGGTCATCTTCGACACCTTCATGACAATGGACGCACAAATAGGGTCAGTAGTCAGCGGAGCGCACCATCTGTTGCGCCTACTACGCAGACTTATTCCATTTATCCCCAAAGAAGACGTAGCAGTCGTGGTGGGAACAATCGTGAATTCCAGACTGGACTATGCTAACGCCCTGTACCTCGGACTCCCAAAGTACCAAATCTCCCGTCTGCAAGTCGTTCAGAATACGGCCGCCAGACTGGTGACTGGGAAAAAAAAATGGGAATCAATCTCACCTTCGTTGAGAACCCTTCACTGGCTGCCAGTAAAAGACAGAATTGCATTTAAAGCACTCTGCCTGACACATAAGTGCATCCATGGGAAGGCTCCGCAATATCTTTGCGACAAGATAGAACCTCACAATTCGAATCGCGTTCTGCGATCCACCGACCAAAATCTGGTCAGGGTACCAAAAACCAAATACAAGTCCAAAGGAGAAAGAAGGTTTGCTTTTCAGGGTCCTAGACTATGGAACGCTTTACCAACCAGCATTCGGTTGGAGGAAAACCACCTGACTTTCAGAAGACGGATCAAAACTCTGCTCTTTTGATGTCATGAGACACGAACAACTAGCGCCCAGAAGCGATTCAGTTCGCATGCGCCGCGCTTTATAAGTTTTTCATTCATTCATTCATTCATTCATTCAACGGTTGGGTGGGTCCCACTTTTCCTGTGGGATCTGGTGTCAGGCAGGGTTGTCCACTGAGTCCCCTTCTGTATGTCTTTGCAGTCGATCCCTTCGTGAGGAGGCTTGACTGCGAGCGTCTGAGGGGGGTCACGGTGGCTCCCAGCAGTGGCCCGGTTTCAGCAGTGAAGGTGGTTGCCTATGCGGACGACGTCTCAGTGGTGGTGTCTAGCCGAAAGGAGGCCCTTTTTGTGGAAACACAGATCGGAGGCTACTCTGAGGCGTCCTGTTCGTTGGTCAACTGGGACAAAAGTTAAGTTCTCTGGATGGGGAAGGAGGGGGAGCAGTTCCCCCTCCCGGGCAGGTTCCCCTTACCCCAACCAGAAGTTAAGATTCTTGGCATCCTATTTGGCCTGGGTGATTATCCCAAGCGAAATTGGGAGCACAGGCTGGTAGGATCCACTCAGAAAGTGAACACCTGGAAGGGTTGGAAGCTGTCGCTGAGGGAAAGGGTGAGCCTGGTCAAAACCTACCTGCTGCCTGAGTTTATTTACATCAGCTACGTGTGTCTGTTGCCAGTATCCCTCTATGCACGGGTCTCCGGTCTGTTCTTCCTGCTGCTGTGGGGAAACAGACTGAACTTGATCAAGAGGGAGGTCAAGTACCAACAGAGAAGGCTAGGAGGGTTGGACATGGTCAACCCGGTGGTGTTTCACATCACAATGTTTGTAAAATTCAACTTACAGTCCATCTTTGTGGACTCGCCTTCTCTGTGGGTGCGTTCTTGCAAGGACTGGCTCCTGCTGTTTCTGAGAGAGTGGGAAGGAGGGGGATCTGAGGAGATCGCACGGTTATCTCCCCCTCTATGTCCCACAAGCTTTGAAGGTGCTCAGGCAGTGGCGGATAACGGCTCTTGAGGTCGGATCCATGGGGCGGCGAGAGCTGTACCTGAGGGTCTTGACTTCGGATGTTTTGAGGCCACTGTCTCTGAGGGACTGTCCTGAGAGGGTCCTTGAGAAGGGGTTAGCCCTTCTGAATTCCACGAGAATTCCTTGTAAGTTTTGGGACCTTGCATGGAGGGCGTTCCATGGACGCCTCTATGTCTGCGCAAACCTAAAATACCGGAACGTAGATGACAGGGGCTGTCCTCGTCAGGATTGTGGAGGTGCACTCGAGACCATGGACCATTTCTTGGTCCAGTGCCCCTTCAACCTGGACGTTCTGAGAGGAGTTGGGGATGCCGTTGGCTATCCTCGCCTCTCATCCCTTTCCGTTGCTGAGAGAGTGTACGGCAGCTTCGGAGTCCGGAGGGGCTTTGATTTGTCTTCACTTTTTTTAGTCAGTACAGTGACGCTCTAATACATCTGGCACGCTCGGTGTCTTGTGTCCACTAGGGACAAAATCCTGCCGATGCATGAGGTGGTGGGTGATGTCTTTCGGGAACTGGTAAAGGTGAGGTCGCTCGAAAGAGACAGAGTTGGGCCTGATAGGAGTGCCCATTTATGGCGGGGTTTTAACTTCCAGCCTCCTTGAAGTACTAACTCTGCCTCTTGGTGGTGATGGGTCCTTTCTTTTCTTTTCACCCCACTAGATTTTGTAACAAACTATTTTTGAAGTATGGCTACAGGTATTGAATAGTCTTTTTACTCTCGCCTGTAGTTTGGTTTGTGTGTGTATTTATGTATATATTGTATTTTTGTCATATCAGTGGATGTTCCGATACAGTGAGCCTAGTAGGCAAGGGCGGCAGTATTACTGTGGCCTGGCCAACCTGGCTAGTGTTGGTGAGCTGTGATTAATCTGATGCTGGTGCCAAATATGGTTCCGTTAATATGTCTTTACAGAACCGATGTTGACCCCATCAGGGCCAGCCGGCAGGGCATCAGGTTCTCTGTGGCCTTAGCCAGACAAGCTCGCAGTGGGTGAGTCGGTCCCCTTTTCAGAAAATATGGACTTTGTGCCTGAGGGCATTTTTGGACCTTTTGAATTATCCCTAGTTTACCTTATGTTTTCTGTGTAAAGCCGGTTGTGGCTGTTTTTCTTTTGTTTTTGTATATTTGTTGGAGTTATACAAATAATAAACATTTCCAGCTCCTCCCCTTTCTGTCAGTGTGCATCCTGCTGAAGAGGAGAGCAGACCTATTTCCGGAGCTCCAGTGTTCCAGCCAGAAGACCAGCCTCCAGGAACAGCTTCCAGCCTCAGCCCCCCTGCCCCACAGGCGGGGTGAAGGGTGGCCTCCCTCAGCCCAGGGCGAGGCCCACCTCCAGTCAGCGGAGAGCCCAGCAGCACCTACCCTCCTTCCAGGACCTGACCCGGGACGAGCGCCTCTTCCTGGGGACCCAGGAGGGTCTCCTGGACTGGACAACATCACAGCCAGGTGAGAGTGAGACCAAGACCAAGACCAGGAAGAGGCGCGATAGAGTGAAGAGACTGTTGGTAAAGGCATCCCAGGCCTTCATCCAGCGGATGTCAGTCCTGACGGAGATCAGGAATAGGAGGGGATAGGTGCAGCCGCAGTAAGAGGCCGGAGTTTGGGGAGGCCATCAAGACCCTGCGGCAGCAATGCAGGGTTATGTGACGTTATTTGGGGGGCTTCTGTGAACGTGGGGCTGGAGAGAAGAGCTTCCTATTGGAGCTCCGGGAGACCCTCCAGCAGGCCATCGACGATGGGAGCCATTCAATCAGGAGAGGAGTTGGGCGGTCAGGGTCCCAACCCTCCCAGAAGCTGGGGAAGCCAGAGGAGCCTGGGACTAGTGCGGGGGGTGTAAGCTCCGGTGGTGTGGGGCCCAGTAAGGCCATAAAACCTGGGGAGGGCTCCCGGGAGTCAGGCTCCCAGTCCGTGGAAGGGACTGGGGGTATGGCTAACCCTGGGGGGCCCCCAATGATCCAGGAGGTTGCCGGGCCGAAGCACCACTGGGGGGAACCCCCCGGCGTTTGCAGGTCAGTGTACCTAGGCTCCCAGATGACCATGCTGCGGTAGCCCCCCGCCATGTGGAGACCCCCATGACCCAACAACCAGCAGTCAAGATTGCTCCTGCTGCCATTAAACAACATGGAGAGGGGTTGAAGCATGGTGGGAGTGAGCAAATGAAGTCCAAGTCAGGGAAGACCAATCAAAGCAGCATGGTCAAGATGGTGCCAGCTGAGGGAGGAGGAGTGGCTGAGGCCACATTCCCCAGTAGGGACCAGCCCCTTTTCAGGGAAGGGGGATGTGGCCAGCCTCCATCCAGCACTCTGGGACCGGAAGTGGTCACCCGGGGACCGGAAGTGGCCGGCCGCAAATTTTCGGCTGTTGTCACCAGCGCGGGAGTGGACCTGGGGGGTGATGGGCCGGGGGTGCCCAGCTTCGGTTATTGTGGTAAGCACCTCTAGGCACCCCCGGCAGGACGGTAAGCTGTCTACCCCCCAGGTCCCTATGGACACCAGCTCTGAGGGGCTTCCAGCGGCACAGGCGGGGTGGGGGGATTGTCAGGTGGGACCCCTCCCAGAGGACAGTGCAGCTTATGACTTTATTCGTCAGTTGGAGGGGTCCCAGGGGGGCATCCCCCCAGTGGGGGTGCGAGTAGAGTCACAGGGGGCCTGTGAGGTTGTGGAGGGGTCTGGGTGGCCGGCAGGGTGGGAGAGCCTGGTGGGGGATGTGCCCCCCTCTGTCGAGCTCCCCGGGGGGGAGTGGTCTGCAGTAAGGAAGAGGGTGGGGGTTCAGGGTGATTCTGGTGGTGTTGCTGGGGTGGGTGGAGCACCACTGGCAGGAGTAGGGGCTCCCCCATTTCGGGGGGTGCCTCACTTCCGGAAAATGTTTTGCGGGGGTCTCCTGAGGCCAATATATTGTCTGCCCTGAGGGGGGGTCACTCTTTTGCCCAGGTGGCTGGCTCTCGTGCCCCTCTGGACCACCTGTACATCCGGTTTGGCGCCCAGAACCTCCGTGCCCCCCCTGCAGACCCGCAGGTGTCGGCATGGATGAGGGGTACAGATGGCCCAGAGGGGAGGCGTAGAAATGTCATTCAGTTACGTTACGCTACGAGGGTCCAGACCCCTGCCCCGCTCGAGGTGAGGTAGTGGACCTGGTCCTCTCCATGGGTTTTGGGGTGGACTCGCTCGTTGCGGTCATCCACCCCACCAGCACCCGGGAGTTCGATGTCAGCTTTGTGACACCTGTAAACATGGAGCTTTTCATCACCAACTTCGGACTCCTGCGGTGTGTGGACCCATGGAAGAGGTACTGGCTCATTCCCATCTCCAGGCAGGAAGAGGTTAAGAACGTTACTATCCTGGTGAGGAATGAATCTCTCCCTCCGGAGGACATTGCCACCTGGCTTGGGAGGTATGGGCAATTGCAGGCCCCCCTGAGGAAGAACCTCGATGAGCGCGGGGTCTGGACCGGGGCCTGGTTGACCAGGATCTGGCTCAAGAGGGAGGGCAATAGTGTTGCCCACCTCCCCTGCAGCGCTTTCATCGGCCGAGACCGGATTCTGGCCTTCTACCCGGGTCAGCCCCGTCGCTGCTTCAAATGCGGCAGTCCTACCCATATGAGTTCGGACTGCACGGTGGTCCGTTGTGGGCGCTGCCACGAATTCGGCCACCAGTCCGAGTCATGTGGGAGGATCTAGCAAAAAAAAGAAAAAACATTGCGCATACCAAAGTGAGTGTGTAGCAGCTGCGTCTCAAATGTTATATAACATCAAACCAAAAAAAACAGAAAAAGGAGTCGCGCTAAATGATTGAAAATTGCATATAAATAATACCCAGTGAGTGGTTATGTGCAAATCTAAAAAACATGAAACAAAATAATCATAACGAATAAAGTCTATAGATGTGGTCCACACAGTAATTAGTGAAAAAGAGGGAAATGTACCCAAACAAAATGCTGAATGGGTATAAAAACACAGTCCCAAATATAGTAGTAGAGAAAAGTCCCAAAGTGTTGAATATATCCACAGCGTCGTGATAACTGACAGACAGGAGACCTCCACCAACGGGTAACACTGACTCTTACCACAGAGCAAATAAAAAACAGCAATAACGATATCCACTCTCCACTGGGGAAACAGACTCACTCATCCATCCACTTATGGTTCTCTCAATTGGCAGCCCAAATAGTTACTCCAACGTATGTAAAGAGAGATCAGAGGGGACTCATAGCGTATTACTGCATCACAATTTTATTTAAAAAACAATATATTGCACTTACATTAGTCCAATGGCAATAAGCATATAAAAACACAGCCGGCCGGTCTGTGTATGAAGCGTGTGCCCAGGATATCCGGGGTCCTCACGTGTGCAACGCGGTGACGTCAAAGCGCCGCCTCCCAACGTTTCGTCTAAACACAGACGTGGTCACGGGATGAGGAGGCGCTTCACATCACCGCATTAAATACAAAAAAAGAAGAAAGGAAGGCGTTACTGAATACCGAGATGGATCTGGCTCCAGACCCACGTCCTCCATCTTCGTTGATGGAAAACCGCCGGTGATTGCCAATACGTCACCCGAGGAGCGGAACAACTAATCTTACACCAAGATTATTAATAAAAAATGTCATGCCCGCGGCCATCCATACCTACTACTATATACCGCTTTGTTAAGGCGCACATAGCTAAAAAGGGAAAAGGAATTTAATATTCGCCGATAAAGGGAAAAAATACATACAAAAAATGTTTTAAATAATAAATAAAATATAAAATAATAGTAGGCCGTCTTTACTGGGAAGCAAAGAAGTTATATGTATATATACACACAACCAACAATTATGGCTGTACAAAAATGATATCCAGAGAATGTGTTGTCCAAAAGTTCTAACGTGCGACTGGACAGATCCATCTCAAGTCACTACCAATAAAAACAACATTAAAAACAACAATCATTCTAATGAAGTGCATTAATAGATGGTAACAAATTATTGAATCAATGTCACTATACCCAAAAATGCAGTTATGTTATGAAAATGAAGAATCTATTAATATATATATTTAGAAACCGGTGATCGTAACAAATAATCCAGAGCATATATGGCAGGTGAACCATTTATGAATTGTCTATGAAGCAGTTCACGTCTACTTCAATGTTCAGCCCATATGGGGTGTAACATTTTAACTTATGGATCCAGGTCATTTCTGACCTGGAGATATTCCTCACCAGGTCACTCCCCCTCCAATGTGCAATGAATTTATCAATACCCCAAAAAAACGTTTTTTTTGGGTCTTTATTGTGACAAAGCAAATAATGCTTAGACACCGAGTGCTCTGTGAAGCCACTCCGTATATTTGCAATGTGCTCGTTTAGTCTTATGTGGAGGGGGCGCTTAGTCCTGCCCACATATTGGAGACCACACGGGCACATTAGCAAATATATAACACCCACTGTGGAACAGGTGATAAAAGGCTTGATACTGAACCTTTTCTGGGTACAGCTAGAACTGAACTCCGTAGTCCTCTTGGTAGTTCGCCCATTCAAGCCACAGCTCTGGCACCTACCACACTTAAAAAACCCTGTTAGGCCTGATGAAAACATTGAGGGGATCCTAGGAGGGTTTTGTATATTGGGAGCCAATTTATCTCTCAGAGAGGGAAGTCCCCTGAACACTACTTGACCTGTCAGGCAGTAGTCCATTCAGGACACTGTCACTTTTTAGAATATGCCAGTATTTTGAAAAAATGCGCTTAACGCCTGCATATTGGCACGAAAAATCAGTGACAAATGGGCATTTAAACTTGACAGAATCATTCCGAGGTTTATCCTCCAGTAATGTGACTCTGTCCAAATTCGCCACTTGGTCTAGTGTATTAGTCAGTGCTTCACAACAGTAGCCCTTGGAAATGAATATTTCTGTTAGAATACTGGCCTGCTTAACACAGGAGGACTGTTTAGTGCAGTTCCTTTTTAAATCGAAGGTATTGACTCTTTGGAATAGAACCAGGAAGAATAATGACAGCTGTCTTTGGAGATATACGAATTCCTGTCGGTTGCCTTGAAATGTGTGGTAGTTACAAAACAACCATCCTCGACAGAAATTAGCAGATCCAAGAAGCTAATCTGCGTCTGACTGGCCTCATATGTCAAAAAAATCCCACGTTCATTGATGTTTAATGAATCGATGAATTGAGACAGGTCATTTTCAGGGCCTTCCCATAGGAGGAGGATGTCATCGATGTATCTGGCCCACAGCAAAATCTGGGGCCTAGACTGAACACAGACGACATCCTCCTCCCATAGGGCCATAAACAAGTTCGCGAGGCTGGGAGCATATTTCGCTCCCATGTGGGAGGATCTACTGCAAGATGAGATGGCAGAATTGGGAGCAGGTTAAATATAAAAATAAGAAGAAGGGGAAGGGTCTTAGACCTGGGGACGGGAAGTCCCCTAGTAAGGGTGAGGTTCCCCTGGGGGCACAAAAAGGGGTGTCCCTGGGCAACCCATTTGGGATCCTCTCCTCCTCAGATTCTGAGGAGGAGGAGGACATGTAAATATGTTTGTGTTGTGTATTTTGTATGAAGGAGAACGTAACCCATTCAATCACTAAGGATGGCGGTACCCTCTCCAATACGGCTTGCGACCATTAATGTCGCAAGTATTCGTTCTACAGGAGCTCGCTTTATGGCCTTTGATTTTCTCAGCCGTGTTGAAGCTGACATTTTGTTTTTGCAAGAGACCTGGCTGGCATCTGTGGCAGAGATGCATCTAGCAAAGAGGGAGTGGAGGTGTGGGCCCTCCCTCTGGTCTCTTGCGGCGAGCCTTGTAGTGGAGTTGCAGTGCTTTTTAAAACTGGTCCGGTGGCTTGCCGATGAGTGATTGAAGTGGAGATTGGTAGATGTCTGGTGGTGGATGCTGTCGTGAGGGGGCAATTCCTCAGGCTCATTAATTTTTATGGGCCTCAAAACTAAGAGGGAGAGGAAGAGCCTCCTTACAGCAGTAAAGCCTTATCTTTTTTCATCCCAGCAGGTGATCTTTGGTGGTGATTTCAACATGATCACTAGGCCCAAAGACCGGGCAGGTACCACCCTCCCTCTGGGGTATGATAGTATTTTTTTAAATAGCGTAGTGAGGGAGGCCGGGTTGGTGGATGTGCACGTTCATCACCTCCCCAACATCACTGGTTTCACATACACCCGAAGTAGATGTCAGAGTAGATTAGATAGGTTTTTTTTAAAGGAGGACTCTGCCAGCTCTCCTCCTGAGCTGCAGTTGGTTGAGTTCTCCGATCACCATATGGTATCTGTGGCCCTGAATGTCGCTGACACTCCTCAGAAGGAGAGGGGTTTGTGGCGCCTGAATGGGTCGCTGCTGGAGGACTCTGAGGTTAGGGAAGCATATGAGGTCTTTTTCCTGGACCAGACCTCGCTCCTTGAGGCAACTGCTCCCGCCTTGAGTGGTGGGAAGTAGTTAAAAAGAGGTCTGGAGATTTTTTCCAGGAAATCTCTAGGTACAGGGCAGCTTCCAAGTACCAAGCCTACCAGAGGCTGCGCAGACAGCTTGACTGCCTGGTGTCTTCTGGGGGCTCTCGGGAGCAGATATCCGGTCTGAAGGTGCAGATGAAGGAGTGTCAGTATTACCGTCTCGCCTCCCTGGTTTTTGAGAGGGATTATGGGAAGTTTATCTCTCCGGATCCCTACAAGAGCTGTGGTGAGGTGGCGAGTTCGAAGGTCGTACACGGCCTGAAGGATGCCTCGGGTCCCTGGTCCGGTTCAGATCGGGGATCTTGGGTGTCATCAGAGACCACTTTTTGGACCTCCTGAAGAAGCGGCCTCTGGACATGTATGTTGTATCAGTATTCAGTAGTGTCCTCTCTGTTTTAACAAGGGATATCATTTTATGTTATGGTTGTAAATATTGGATTATTACAAGGTTCTTCTCTGTATCAATAAATGTAATATTTTTCTCTTTTCCGCACCCCTATCGTTTGCTTTAATTTTTATATAGACAAAAAGGTTTTTATAGCTTATATCAATTATTTACGTGCAATATTAATATTTCTATGACACTTTCAATGAGTTCCACCAGGTTATCTGCTGACTTGGGGTCGCCTTGACTCACCCACATCTGCAGGGGAATTGGCAGTGACCTCAGGAATTGGTCTACACACTCCACTATTTGTGGCGCAGACAGGGACTCTGGCTATAGCCATTTCAGCACCAGGTGGATTAGATCAAACATCTGTGATCTTGGGGGCCTCTCAACTTGGAAGAACCAGCTGTGGACCCGCTGTGCTCGAACGGCCAAGGTGACACCGAGACGCGCCAGGATTTCCTGCTTGACCTTCTCAGACTCCCGCTTCTGCCGACTCCAGATCATAGTAGGCCTTCTGCGATTCACCAGAAAGTAAGGGGGAAATCAATCCTGCCCACTGGGTTTGAGGCCAACCTTCCCCCTCAGCGGTCCATTCAAATGTTAGTAGGAAGACCTCTGGATCATCATCCGTAGTCATCTTAGACAGAAAGCGACCCACATGGATGGCTGAGGGCTTGTCTCCAATCTTTTGCAGGTGCCTACTGTGCTAGCGTCTCTGCAACCTCAGTCAGGGTTTTCCTATCCGCTTTTGCAGCAGTGGCAAGCTGTTCAAACAGCCTCTGCGATTACTCCTGTACAGCAACAATTTGTTGGCACAACACTTTAGTTTGCTCCTGTGCGATAGCATTGGCTTGCTGTTGTGCAGCGTTTGCTTGCTGTTGTGCAGCGTTGGATAAAACCATTTGTTTGAGGATTTCCTCCATGTTGTTGTCACTTTAGGTACTGGCCTTTTGAATAGTAACTTACTACAGCTGGTCGCAGCCTCCACCATATGTAACCTGGGGGATATGTAGCAGGTACAAAAGCTCCCTGGGATGAGCAGGCACAGATACCAAAGTCCATAGGATAAGTGAAAACAGTGGAGTGTTTATTGGTGCTATATACAAAGTCTAATTACAGGTGCTGTACAGTGTGCAGAAAAACAAAAACAGAACAAAAATAGTTAAACAAAAACCTAGCTGTGTCTCGGCTCTAACTATACGGTCTATTTACAGGCCCTCACTACCAGGCTGAACAAGCCTACAGCTTGTCAGCTTCCACAAACTGCTGAACAGTTTTTACCAACCTTCTTGCTCTCACAGACCAACACTATCTGTGTTTCCCAGGCAGAGCAAAGGCTAGACAGCTCAGGTGCGCTTAAATTGGCCTTGGGAAGAGAGGGCCAACACCTGTACTGGATCCTGGATCAGAGATTTCTGAACGTGTAAGAGCGGAGCCTGGGAGAGGTATAAACCCCCGAACAGGACTTTCCCAGGCTCCCTCTGGGACGCTCTGCTACAAAACATACACACACAGGGAAAAGTGGGTATTTATTGATCGAAAGTCCTAAAATGGATACAGCACCTCATCCCTTAAATTAGTACAAAAAAGGGGTGGAGAAAAATGGCATTATCACGGTGCCAGCAAAGAGAAACCAAAGTTGAGAAATACAGTTGAATATAAAAGATTTTTTTTGTCTTTCCCACCCCTTTTGAAGACAATCCAACAGTCGCTGGACCAATGGAGCAGTGGTCTGCACTCCTGGTTGGGCCGCTGTAATATTCTCAAAATGGCAGTGCTGCCTAAACTCTTGTATCCTATGCAGGCCCTCCCAATTCATATTCCCAGGATTTTTTTAAACAAATCCATTCTATGTTTACTTATTTCCTATGGTCAGGGAAACACCCACGACTGAGTAGGGCGACACTTTCAATACCTAAATCGCACGGGGGGTTGGCATTACCAGATATCCGTCTTTATTATCAAGCATGCCACCTTAGTAGGCTTCTTGATTGGAATAGGCATAAGGACACTAAATTGTGGACACAGCTGGAGCAAGATCACAGTGAAATCCCCCTTATTAGGGTCCCATGGTGTTACACAGCTTTGATACCCAAAGTTAAGCAACATCCACTAATAGGTAACACGGCCAGAGAGTGTGCACGCCTGCTATCGGGACCCCCTTTCTCGATGGGCGAATCCCCTTTGAGACCCGTGATAGGCCACCCCCAATTTGGACTGGGTTTACATGATAAGATCTTTCGCAAGTTGCAGGAAGCGGGAGTTCATCAGGCGTCACATTTTAGCACTCTGGGTAGATGGAGGACGTGCTCTGAGCTGATGGACCCCAACGGCCAGTTTAGACTAGACTTTGAGAGCTTTTCAATTCAGTCACTTCCGTAAGACCATTTCAGCCCCCGATGTTCTGCAACACCCACTTACGACTATAGAAGAGCTCTGCTCAGAGACTGGGGCGATTACCCATACTTTATCCTTGATGTATGCTATATTGATAACACCTCAGGGAGACCACCAACTTCCGACTCTATTGAAATGGGAGAGAGACCTAGACCGCCACTTTACTTCAAATGAGAAAAACCGGATAATTCAGTTTACCCATAAGTCTTCCAGGTGCTCTAAATACCAGGAAACTAATTATAAACTTCTTACACGTTGGTACAGGACCCCTGCCCTTCTACACAAATTGTTTCCGACGTCTTCAGACCTCTGTTAGAGGTGTCAGAATACTAGGTTTACCCTTTTACACATATTCTGGTCGTGCCCTTGTATTAGGGGGTTCTGGAAGGGGGTTCGTGAAATTGTACAACAATTCACAGACTGTATGATCCCGGAAGACCCTGCTTTTTTCCTTCTGCATGCAACTGACATCCCAATGCAAGTTTATGAAAAGTCAATTATTCGTCACCTTCTTGACGCAGCTAAACATTGTATAGCACTTAACTGGAAGTCACTTCATCCCCCGTCTATAGCGTCCTGGCTCCGAAAAGGTTGACGAAATCGATCGTTTAGAGGATTTGGTCCTCACTGTTCAAAAGCGACAAGAGACCTACAAAGATATTTGGCAACCCTGGAATATATTAAAGGTACTCAATTGAGGGCCAACGCCTCAGAGAGACCGATATACCAAACTGATAATTTCATATATATCATTACTGGGTTCATATGAATTATATTTCATAAGAACATCTGGAAAGTGAACTAGGATAATATCGCATTTAAAAAATTAACACCTAAACCTCCATGTCTGCAAATCCCCTTCCTCCCTCCCTTTCCCTTCCACTCTTCACCTCTTTCCCTTTTTTTTTTTTCTTCTTCTCTCTCTCTTTGAGTTCCTTTTCAGGGCCTTGGCCGCTCCTCTATTTCTTACCTGACTCACTTCCCTAAGAAAATGAAAAATAAGTATAATTATTAAAGCGGTGCTTCACCCTCCATAACAACATTTTAGCATAAAATGAGGCATAGTAGCGCGAGCTACAGTATGCCTATCTTTATTTTTTTTAGCCCCGTACTCACTGTGCAATCGTAGAGACAAGATTCCGACTCCCCGCGTGGAATGGGCGTTCCTATGGAGAGGGAAGGTGATTGACGGCCGGCTCTGGCACGTCACGCTCCCCGAAGACAGCCGGAACAGGTCTCGCTCTTCACGGCGCTATATGGCGCCTGCGCACACAGACTATGCGCAGGCATTGTGAAGCGCCAAGTCCTATTTCGGCTATTTCCGGAGAAGCGTGACGTGCCAGAGCCGGCCGCCAATCACCTTCCCTCTCCATAGGAACGCCCATTCCCCGCGGGGAGTCGGAATCTTGTCTCTACGATTGCACAGTGAGTACGGGGCTAAAAAAATAAAGACAGGCATACTGTAGCTCGCGCTACTATGCCTCATTTTTTTTTTTTTTTTGAAATTTTTTATTTATAACAGGAAGATCGGCCCGCACAGGCCATAATGGTACAACAGTTCAACTTGTGTGATGCCACACATCAGGTTACAGGGTCAACAACAGTGCAGCCTATCATCTCATGGGACATTACAGATCAGTTATTGAAAGGCTGTATTATCTACTGGTAGTATCATCAAGCAACATCAGCGTGTGTCTAAATATAAGACATCTCTAGAGAATCCCTGGGTGTATGACCCCATTTAGAGTGGCAGCGTGTGTGCTATTGGGAGACCTAAAAATCTGCCTGCCAATCTACGTGTGATGTCCCTCGCATGGACCCCCTCAGGGGTCCGCACGAGCATCACGTATGTCCCTCGGCCTAGGGGGGCCCTTAGGTAGCTTGACCCGTGCCGGACCAATCCCTCCTTCATTTTCCAAAGTATTTAAATAATAAGAAATTAGAAAGATCAGGTACTGGTGTACCGAAAGAGAAGAAGAAGAGCAAAGAGAGAGATAAGAGAAGTGTCAGGGGGTTGGGGGATTCCAGGGGGGGGGGGGGGGGTGCGGTCAGGTAGTCTGGGGAACGTACTAATCGGCGTCTCCTGCTTGCTCTTCCCTAAGGCTCCGTCCTTCAGAGGAGTATTTAAACACATTCCACAGTTGCCATGTGTTTTTGTATGCTTCCTGTCTATTTTGGCTGGTGAGGATAAGATCCTCCAAACGGTTGATACTATCGACTTTGTTGAGCCAGAGGGCTAGTGTGGGTGGGTTCTGGGATTTCCAAGTCAGCGGGATGCAGGCCTTAGCCGCATCTAGTAGGTGGCGCACCACCGATTTCTTGTAAACCCGCAGAGGGGTGTCCGTCGCGTGAAGCAGGAAGAAAGCTGGGTTGTCTGGGATTTCCCGGTCACTGAATTTCTGTGTTATGCGACGTACTTCGCTCCAGAATCCCCGTAGACGGGTACAGGACCAGAAAACATGTAGGAGGGTACCTCTCTCCTTCCGACAGCGCCAACACAGGTCCGACGCCTCCGGAAAGAGAGTGTGCAACAGCACCGGGGTCCTGTACCATCGAGTCAAAATTTTATAATTCGTTTCTTGGGTCCTGGAGCATATGGAGGACCTGTGGGTTAGCTCAAGGATGCGTTGTTTTTTACCCGTGGAGAAGGAGCAGCCCTACTATGCCTCATTTTATGCGAGAGGAAAAAAAACTATTTTTTTTTATTAATAGGGTGAACCCCCGCTTTAAGTTTATGATATCCATGTAGGTGCATGAGCAATATTGCTGATTATTCATTCTTATTGTTATTTCTTCTTTGTTTGTAATCCTTGTGGACCAGTTCCCTTGATATAAATAAAAAAAAAATTAAAAGAAAAAAGGGAATCTAGGGCAAATTTCAGCACCAAAAAAAAAATGTTTTTTTTATTGAATACAAAATATAAAAAAAGATAAGGTATTTTTAAGCACATAAGCAATACAATGTGAACATGGGAGCAAAACGTCATAATACAGACAAACCATTGGCTTCATCAAGGGATTATGACCTGACCAGCTCAATAGGTAACTCTAGAGGGCAAGACGCTTACCCCGACTTAGTTTGGGTAGGCAGTACACTTTGGTGGCGGGTGGGTCAGCCATGCCCTGTGACCTTTGGTCTCTGGGGGAGGTACCTGTTCCAATTCCTGAGTCCTAGCCATATTCTTCAATGGGAAACCCTAACCCTAGGCCCTACTCTGAACCATTGATGAAAAAATGATTCTCCCTGGTGCTTGGTTAGTAGCCCTTGATGTGGAAAGTCTCTACAACTCAATACCACATGTCAAAGGCATTGAAGTTATTTCCAATCAATTGAAAGAACGTGGTCCTGCTTTTGATTCCTATAGTGAGTTTGTTCTTCAACTGTTGGAATTCATTCTTACTAGGAACGTATTCATGTTTGGCTCCTCCCACTTCCTCCATATACAGGGCGTAGCTATGGGGACTAAATGTGCCCCTAGCTATGCCAATCTGTATCTGGGGGGGTGGGAGAGAGAAATCTTCTCTGATGATCAGCTTGCACAACTACTCTCATATGTAATTTCCTGGCATAGGAATATAGACGATATTTTGATTTTCTGGTCTGGTACCCAAAGCGAGCTTCTGCAATTGATGGATCTATTGGCTAATAACACCTATAACCTCAAATTTACTATGGAATTCAGTCAGTCAATCTAGAGTCAATTTCCTGGATTTACAGATCCATGTGGACCCCACAGGTTGTCTACACTCTTCCCTCTTTCGCAAGCCGTCAGCGAGGAACACTATTTTACATGCGACTAGTGCACACCCTGAACCCCTTTTGGAAAGCATTCCATATAGTACATTTTTGAGACTTAAAAAGGAATTGTACACGGGAAGCGGACTTCCATAGTGCAGCCGATGATTTATATCATAGGCTGCACTCACAGGGATACAGTCGTTCCCTCTCAAACGATCCTTCAACAAAGTTGCTAAATTGGATAGAAAAGATCTTATTCACGCCAATAAAAAGCAGAAAGTCACCAATTCAGTCCAGATTATTACATAATTCTCCAAGCAACAGGTAAAATTGCGAGGAATTTTCAAAAAATGTTGGCCTTTACTTATGGCCGATAATACCATCAATAAATATATCAAACCCTATCCAGAGATTAATTACCAAACGATCCCTTAAGGAGGGTGCCCGCTTGAATGTAGTCATCATGTTCGTAAAAGTGACTATATGCCCATGACCACTGGAACTTTTTCCTGTGGACATTGCGACATTTGCCCTTTTATTTATTTGTAACAGTCAGGAAACTATCCTATCCGGACTCATAAAATTAAAATATCGGATTACATGTAAAACTGTGGTAATTGTCTACCTAGCTAGCTGCCAGTGTGGCTGCTTCTATGTGGGCAAAACCAAAAGGCCTTTCTTCAAACGTATTAGGGACAATGTTAACCCCTTATACAAATGTTTAATGACCACTGCTCTGAACAGACGTGGGTTGTCTGCATGATTTTGACTAATTCCATCAGCTTTGCTGCCTTAGGCCTCGTACAAACGACCGAGGAACTCGTCGGAAAAAACATGGTTTTCCTCGAGGTGGAGGTATTGATAGGAATCTTCTACAATTAGAAACCAGATAGATACATACTCTGGATGCCGTGAAATGTCCAGGGTTAAATGAAAAATTAGCTTTAAAACTTTTTTTTGTAGGAAATTTGAAAATATTTATTTTACGGCAACCGGGGATACGGCCATCCACTCCCACTCCCCTTGACTGTTTCCAACTTGTCCCTTTCCCCATTTTATTGGCCATTTACTATTTCTTGGCACTAGAATACCCTGCTCTTTAACACCAGGGGTTACCGCTATTCAGGCTAGTCACTGATCTGCCTCCCAGGAGGCTACCACAATTTTTTGATATGTTTAATCCGTTGATATTTGTTATGTAACATTGATCAAAATGCTGTGCATTATAATGGAATTGATATAAATATCTGTCTGATTCATTATGTTGTTTTGATATTTTTATGTTTATATATAATTTGTACTGCTTAATTCTTTGTTCATTAGGGATCCGACTCTACTTCTTGAGGGGTCCGTGTTTCTCGATTGGTCCGTGTGGGTACATTGGGTAGGTAGTTGACCATCTCCTATTCCCTTGGGACTTCTGATGCAATATGCATCATGTGGGTTTATCTGGGGGGGGGGGGTTTATTTGGGCCTTATTTGAAATTTGGGCCTCTATTGCTCTGCCATATATCCTAGCCATACTATATGTATTTAATGGATTTGTACATATTTTTTGAAAAACTGAAAACAATTTTCTGTTTTGTTTCTTTAGAACTACCTATTGAGCTGGTCACATCATAATCCCTTGATGAAGCCAATGGTTTGGCGAAACTAGTCGGGAAGACCTGACCATTTGTCTGTATTATGACGTTTTGCTCCCATGTTCACATTGTATTGCTTATGTGCTTAAAAAGACCTTATCTTTTTCTATATTTTGTATTCAATAAAAAAATATTTTATATTCAACTGTATTTCTCAACTTTGGTTTCTCTTTGCTGGCACCGTGATAATCCCATTTTCCTCCACCCCTTTTTTGTACATATACACACACACTCACACACGTCGGTCCATATATAGAATGAAAGAATAGCCATCCCCCTTTTTCAAGGGACTGAAAGTAATTGGACAATTGAATCAAAAGCTGTTTTATAGCTAGTTGTGGGCTACTTTTGTTATCTTTTTCATCAATTAAGTAGGTAAAAGGTCTGGAGTTTATTTTAAGTGTGGTATTTGCATTTGCAATCTATTGCTGTGAACCAACATCATGCATTCAAAGGAGCTGTCCATACAAGTGAAACAGACCATTGTAAGGCTTCAAAAATGAAAAAAATCCATCAGAGAGATAGCAGCAACATTAGGAGTGGTCAATTTGGTACATTCTGAGGTAAGAAGAACGACACACTGGTGAGCTCTCCAGGAGGTGGGCGTATCATTGTCAAAGCTACATTCAAGAGAAGACTTTACGAGAGCAAATACAGAAGGTTCACACCACAAGGTGCAAACCATTCATAATCACCTCCATTCAAGTTCAATATCTTTTCCCCCCATGTCCTGGTGGTGTGAATGGAAGACATGCACGGTTGAGGTGTGCTGCTAGTAGCTCTTTGTATACACTTTAACAACATTGTCTTTTTAATCTTTTGCACTGGTGTAGTGTGGTATTGTTATCTTAATGTTACTCATTGCTACATTGTTTTCAATAAAAGTATAATATTTTTCTTTAACCCCTTGTGTCTCTATAGAAGGTTACTGTGAGGATCTGCCATCCTCAACTTTGTTCTGCAAACCATTCAAAGGCCCGAAGATTAGAAAAGCCAGAATAAAAACTTTGCCAAAAAACAAAGACCAGTTCTGCAAAAGCATTGTTTGGACGGATGAAACTAAGATTAATCTGTACCAGAATAATATGAGGAAAGAAAATAAGTGTGGTGAAGGCTTGGAACAGCACATGATCCAAAGCACACAACAGCATCTGTAAAACATGGTGGGGGCAGTGTGATGGCATGGGCATGCATGGCTTCCAGTAGCACTGGGTCATTGGTTGAGTTCCATATTTCAGGCAGTCATTGGCAGTAAAGGATTCTTAAAAAAAATATTTACATTTTATGATATAAATTTGTCCCGTTACACTTGAACCCCTGAAAATGGGGAGGGGGGGGGGCATGTATAAAAATGGTTGCAGTTCCTAAAATTTGTATTTGATACTTATTTTCAACCTTTTGAATTAAAGCTGAAAGTCTGCACTTCAAATTCAATTGAATTGTTTTATTTAAATTTTATTCTGGTGGCATACATAGCCAAAAGTATGAAAATTGTGCCTGTGTCCAAATAAAAAAAAATTGATACTCATGTTATTATATTTCATTTATATATGTGGACTTTCTGTTCTCAGTCTCTATTAGTCAATAGGGAGACATTATGTATATAACAATCTCTAGAGTATATTTTTGTACTTTAGGCCCCTTTCACATTGAGGAGTTACAAAAACGCGGTAAAAACGATGTGCGTTATTAACGCGATTTTACCGCGTTTGCGGTAAAAATAGCGCTAACGTCCATGCATTATTACAGCGTTTTGAACAAGTTTTTCAAGCATCAGCTTTATAAAAGAAACACCACCCCCTGACATCATATCCTGTCTACTTCCTGTATTTTCGTAAAGGAAAGAGTACAAGGAGAAGATGGAGTATTATGAGCTGCTTTTGTTGTTTGTGTTACATGTTTGGCAACGTATTCTCCAACAGAGACCGCAACGTCGCTTTTGGGTTCATCCCATCCACCAAATGCATTCTGAGAGAGGACAATTTGTACTACTTTATCGTGAACTGAGAGAGCACCCTGATAAATTCTGAAATAATACTCGGATGAGCATCTCAACGTAAGTAAAAATATCCTACTTGTCAAAGCCAGACCCTGTAGTCCATCATCCCAGTTCTTGCCTTAAAAAACCCTAATCCCACCCCTCCTACTCCAAAACAAAACTCATGAAACATAATCCTACTGCCACTTGTTTCAAATCCTTATGCCTAAACCTTAAACGTTAATTAGCGGGATTAGGGTTAGGGTTATTGATTAGGATCATTAATTAGCGGGGTTAGGGTTATTGATTTGTCTATTTAATTAGCGGGATTAGGGTTATTGATTTGTCTATTTAATTAGCGGGATTAGGGTTAGGGTTATTGATTAGGATCATTAATTAGCGGGATTAGGGTTAGGGTTATTGATTTGTCTATTTAATTAGCGGTATTAGGGTTAGGGTTATTGATTTGTCTATTTAATTAGCGGGATTAGGGTTAGGGTTATTGATTATGATCGATAGAAAACATAATTCCGTTTCTAATACTCCTAATCTCATTTTTTTTAACAAAACACACTTTGAATACTCGTAAATCCCCTTCCTATAGTCCCAAACTTCGAAGCTTACCCTAATCGCACTTCTCACACTCTCCAATTTTAACCACACTTTTTTTTTTGAAGATTTGACTTTCTTCTTGATCTTCTGACACCATTCTTGTCAAGACAGGATACTAATTGCAGGGATGCAATCTCACCATGCGAACGCTTACTTATAACGTTACGGTAATTGGATATTTGCTTTTAATTTTTTTAGTAACATTGCAGAATACTATAACAAAATCAGTTTTTTGGAACACAAAGATTTACGGTAATTGAACATTTGTCAATATTTTTATTCTTCAAAATACAAAATGTCAACATTTAGAAAAGAAATGCATCTATATCAAGACATTTTCGGGTTTAAATTCACCCAAATTAAATACCTTGTTGGCTATTTGTAACAACTTACAAATGTACCCAGATTTTTGGTACATAGTTATTCTCTTTTTTGGTCAAAAAGAAACATATCTAAAACACATCAATATATCTGTATTTTTTCAAAGAAAATATTCAAGGTAATCATTACATTACACCTCATTTTTACGAAAAGTGTCAAATGTCTAGAATGTAGACAAAAAAACATAAAAAATATATCACTTTACGACAATTATCAACCCAATTTACGGCTCTTGGTAATAGAGTTGCTGCAGGAGGGATTCCTCTTGCGAACTAGATGGACGAGGAGGAGGAGGAGGAGGAGGAGGAGGAGGAGGAGGAGGAGGAGGAGGAGGATGGTGCATCTGAGAATATTGTTGGGGGAATTCATAGTGTCCGGTTTGTGGCCTTAAATTATATTGTGGGGTGTTTTGCATAAAGGTTGGAGTAAAGTGTGGCTGGTATGATATTGGAATACTATACGAAGTTTCTGGATTCTGGTGCCCATATCCTCCATGGTATGGTGGTTGACTTCCAAGGGTCGGGGGGCGAGCAGCTGTGGACAGGTCCGCGGTTTTATGTTGATAATTTTGCACAAGTCTAATTATGTCCACTCGTAGATCACAGAGTAGGGAAGGATCCACTTTGTCCACCTGTGGCATGAGGCTTTTAAAAAAGGTGAGCATTTCACTGCTTTCGCTCTTTTGGGCGGAAATGAGATGTTTTACTACTTCTATGAATTCTACATTTTGTTCTTTATTAGTTTTTTTTCTGTACGTTCCCCTCTTTTTGGGTGGCTGTACAGTGTCCTGTAGATCTTCATTCTCCAAATCCTGCGGTTCATTGGTCTCACTAGTACCGGGTTCATGGTCTTGCTCCTCGTCCTCAGTGTTGTCGGAGCTGAAATTGCTTTAAGTTCTGCCCAAATGGAAAATAAAGAAGGTTATACTATGCTACATGGTAATTTAATTACTTTAGTTAATAATAACATTTTTGAGAAAGGTTTAAGTATACTTACCGTCTCTGCTGCATGACTGGCTTCAAGAATTGTAGCTCAGCATAATGGCAGTATGTCCGGGAAACTTTTGCTCCCGATCCACTACGCACATTTTGTTGACGGAGATGTTCACGTCTATAATTATCGCATAATGTTTTCCATCGCGATTTGATGGTTTTCACTGTAAATAAATTATATAATTTTATTTTTACAGATATCTTGCCACAGGGAATAGTTATTCATCACTGCAATATGAATTTCGAATTGGAATCTCAACTATAAGTGAAATTGTGAAGCAAACATGTGATGCAATATGGACCCTGAAATGTCGATTCATGCCAATTCCAAACAAAGAAAAATGGGAAGATATTGCCCAGCGTTTTTGGATGAAAACGAACTTTCCAAACTGTTTAGGAGCTATTGACGGAAAACATATTAGGTTAATAAAACCATGCCATAGTGGAAGTCAATTTTTTAATTATAAAAAGTATTTTTCCATAGTTCTATTGGCTGTGGTCGATGCAGACTATAAATTTCTTTATGTTGATATTGGAGCTTTCGGAAGCAGTGCAGACTCTGGTGTTTTCCAGCATAGTAAATTTGGAAAAAACTGGCATCTAATGAACTAGATTTGCCTGACAACCAACCCCTGCCCGGAACAGAAGGACCAGATATGCCATTTGTTTTTGTAGCCGATGATGCATTTGCTATTCACGAACATCTAACGAAGCCCTTTTCATTGAGAAATCTTGATACACGAAAAAGGATATTTAATTATAGACTGTGTCGGGCACGTAGACTGGTAGAATGTGCTTTTGGTATACTATCGAACAAATGGCAAATCTTTCTAAAACCAATGAATCTCAAAATAGAGAATGCAGCAAAGGTAGTAAAGGCTGCATGTGTGCTACATAATTTAGTACGAGAGAGAGATGGAGTAAATTTTGAGGATACATTGGCAAACAATATGGAACCTGCAGATTTTATTCATGTTCGTGGTCCAAGAGTGGGTTTCTCAATTAGGGATGAATTTGCGGACTACTTTATGAGTCCTGCCGGGGCAGTGAGTTGGCAGGAAGATATGATTTAAAGTTTAAATTGACCAGCTTCACTATAGTTGACATTAATACTTTCATTAAAAGCTTAAGATATATGTGATATTCTAGTGTGTTATTAAATTTATCAATGCAATACTGGCGTCTTTATAAATTCACTCTCGAACATTTTGGTATATTATTTTAAATAATTAGTCCATTATATATGTATAAACATTAAACACTAGGTTTAGAAGTATGGGACTAATAGGGATGTGACTTGGACTATTATAAGTGGGATTAGGACTTCTAGAACTTCGTTTAAGAATACTATTAGTAAATATGACTATTCTTCATATAATTAGGAGTATTATATAGAGGATTCTGACTATTATAGTAGTCATAATCCCACTTGAAATAGTCATAATCCCACCCCCATAGTCATAATCCCACTTGAAATAGTCATAATCCCACCCCCATAGTCATAATCCCACTTGAAATAGTCATAATCCCACTTGAAATAGTCATAATCCCACCCCCATAGTCATAATCCCACTTGAAATAGTCATAATCCCACCCCCATAGTCATAATCCCACTTGAAATAGTCATAATCCCACCCCCATAGTCATAATCCCACCCCCATAGTCATAATCCCACTTGAAATAGTCATAATCCCACTTGAAATAGTCATAATCCCACCCCCATAGTCATAATCCCACTTGAAATAGTCATAATCCCACCCCCATAGTCATAATCCCACTTGAAATAGTCATAATCCCACCCCCATAGTCATAATCCCACCCCCATAGTCATAATCCCACCCCCATAGTCATAATCCCACCCCCATAGTCATAATCCCACTTGAAATAGTCATAATCCCACCCCCATAGTCATAATCCCACTTGAAGTAGTCATAATCTCACTTAGAATCGTCAGAGATCCACTTCTACGAGTAGTAAATAGGACTAGAAAAAGTGGGATTAGGAAGAGAAAAAGTGGGATTAGGACTAGAAAAAGTGGGATTAGGAAGAGAAAAAGTGGGATTAAGAAGAGAAAAAGTGGGATTAGGAAGAGAAAAAGTGGGATTAGGAAGAGAAAAAGTGGGATTAGGAAGAGAAAAAGTGGGATTAGGAAGAGAAAAAGTGGGATTAGGACTAGAAAAAGTGGGATTAGGAAGAGAAAAAGTGGGATTAGGAAGAGAAAAAGTGGGATTAGGACTAGAAAAAGTGGGATTAGGAAGAGAAAAAGTGGGATTAGGAAGAGAAAAAGTGGGATTAGGACAAGAAAAAGTGGGATTAGGACTAGAAAAAGTGAGATTAGGAAGAGAAAAAGTGGGATTAGGACTAGAAAAAGTGGGATTAGGAAGAGAAAAAGTGGGATTAGGACTAGAAAAAGTGGGATTAGGACTAGAAAAAGTGGGATTAGGAAGAGAAAAAGTGGGATTAGGACTAGAAAAAGTGGGATTAGGACTAGAAAAGTGGGATTAGGAAGAGAAAAAGTGGGATTAGGAAGAGTAAAAATGGGATTAGGAAGAGAAAAAGTGGGATTAGGACTAGAAAAAGTGGGATTAGGACGAGAAAAAGTGGGATTAGGAAGAGAAAAAGTGGGATTAGGAAGAGAAAAAGTGGGATTAGGAAGAGAAAAAGTGGGATTAGGACTAGAAAAAGTGGGATTAGGAAGAGAAAAAGTGGGATTAGGAAGAGAAAAAGTGGGATTAGGACTAGAAAAAGTGGGATTAGGACTAGAAAAAGTGGGATTAGGACTAGAAAAAGTGGGATTATGATTACACTAGGGATTACATGAGGGTGTGTACTTACTTTTTGCCTGTTTATCTTTTTTGCCCAAGTTAGCCCAATTATGAATGTGGACTAGGGCCACAGCATTCCAAGCTGCCCTTTTTTTTAAACGGTTGGAATACCATTCATGCTGCTTGTCCCATAGTTCAGGGTGATTTCTCATGGATTCTATAAATTCCTCTGGTTCAGAGCCTCTTTCTTCTCTCACTTCTGCAGATGTTGGCTGCATTTGTCTACTGCTGCTTTCCTGCATGATGACACTTTCTGATTCTCCTCTCCTCTTCTCAATCGGATTTCCTGGTATCCCAGCATACTTCACTCTAGTGCGATCATGTGACCTCCACACAGGTTATGAGCGGTATTACAGCGCTATTACTGCGGTTTTAAAGCGGTATCCATTCATTTCTATGGGGATAGGCGTTTTTACAGTGCTATTTTCTGCGCCCAAAAGAAGCTTCAAAAATGCTGTTTGTCAGACTTTTTTCAACGCCCAGCCAGCAAAACTCCTCAGTGTGAAAGGTTACACTGAGATACATGGGAGGCGTTTTTTTAGCGTTTTTATAGTGGGAAAATTAGCGCAAAAACGCCTCAAAAACTCCTCAATGTGAAAGGGGCCTTAGTGTTTGACCAGTTTTGATCAGTCCTGCCATTTGATCAGCTAGAATATGGAGCACCTCCCTCCGTGGCTAACGTAGTGGAAAGTTGAATGTGGCTACTATTGGGAACACCACCCTGTTCTTATAATCTTGTAATATTGTGTTTATTGCTGTCCTGGATGTGGGTTTTGATAAGCCCTCTCTTTAAAAAGCATATGATATTTCCAAGAAGGTTTATTATATACTGTGATCTGTATTACAGTTATAGCCCCAGCTTTTACTGAAGAAGCAGGCATTAGCCTAGGTTCACACTGCTGCGAATTCAAAATCGCGGTAAAATGCGCGATTTTACCGCGATTTCGCGGCCGCGATTTCGGCCGCAATTTAATGTAAATCGCGGCCCGAAATCACAAAAAGTAGTACAGGAACTACTTTTTGAAATCGCAGATGCAGAGTTGCACTGATTAGGACAGTGCCATTGCCGACAATTGCCGCCGATTTGAGATGCGATTTGACATGTCAAATCGCATCTCAAATCGTTCCAAATCGTACCCAGTGTGAACCAGGGCTTAACCTGAGAAACACAAGTCTGATATTCCGATACACACCTGTTGTGAAAATATGGATACAAAAATAACTTGTAAATGTATTGCTCTTTCGGGACATGTGGGGGGAAATCTTGTATTTTGAATGTGGATTTTTAACAGCATAAAATATACATTTTATCTTGGATTTTTTAATGAAATAATAAAATAAAAAACAATTGTGAACTTTTGATCTAAAAAGTTTATGACCTGGTACCTTTAAAGTCCTGTAGCTTTGAGGAGGATGTGGACAGACTGATACATATGTTTCCATCATCTTAGTTTTTGGAATGCAGTGTTCCATCTTCTCTCTGAAAGCATTTGCACTTTAACCCCTTTGATACCGTTATGGACATTAATAGATTTGTGCGTAATTTAACTGTTCAGAAACACTATTTTGATTCAGATGAAATAAATGTTGATATATCAGATAACAATGCTGTTGATAATGATTAACACTTGCAGTTTCCTTTAAGGAACAATGGGGGGGGGGGGTTATTTACGAAAGGCAAATCCACATTGCACACAAAGTGAAGTCGCTGTAAATCTGAGGGGTAAATCTGAAATGAGGGAAGCTCTGCTGATTTTTATTATCCAATCATTTGCAAGCTAAAATGCTGATTTTCCTTGCATGTCCCCCTCAGATCTACAGCACTTCCAAGTGCACTTGTAGTGCAATGTGTAATTACAGATATGGAAGATATTAGGGTTGAGAGTGCCCTGGTTTTTAATGTTGAAACCAATGCAGGTGGCATTCATCGTGTTTTCCTTCATGTGTCATCCTCTTTTTACCCTATACAGTCTATAAGTCCCAATATGGACAAATTGAACTGTGATCTGTTTGCACTTGTTTCACAGATTTCTTCCGGGACGTGGATAAACAAAGACAATCTTAGAATTAAAGAGAGATCCGCTTTAAGAATCTCTTTGGATGATCCATCCATCGTGGTTCATAATGTGGGCAAAAGGTGGAGCAGGGGTGGTTATGGGCAGGGAAATGTATAGAGAGGAAGCTTCAAGACAATTAAATGATATTAATACTTATTCTATTTTAAAAAGTGATCCCACCAAAAACAACTGTACTCTTACCCTGTTAGTACAAAAAGGAAGCCATCTTAGGGGCCTTTACTCCCAAAGAAGCAGAAAAGTTGGTCCCAGATTTTTCCATACTGACTACTTTCTACCACCTCCCCAAGATTCATAAATGGCACTGAGGGCGTGACCTCACGGCAACTGGAAGCCACATGTTGCGTTCCAGCCACGCTCCAGAGTGCGGAAGTGTAGTGTTGTTCCACGGTGATCGGGAGTGACACATTCAAAATACTATCCCCTAGTGAGCCAGGAACGACACATTATTTTAAATGGATGCCACTGCCTAATGTAAATGGAATGATCGATGTCATGTGCTGAAAAAAAAAAAAAAAAAAAAAAAAAACGGGACTACACTATCTCCAGCCTTTTGTGCCCTTCTCACTGGAGACTATTAGGAGAGTGCCCCATGGATCGGTCATAGTTTGGAGAGGTGAAGGAGGAACGGTCGATGCAGCTTAGCAGTGTGATACACAGGAGAAGCAATCTGCAGTGGAGTGTACACGGTGCAGGTTATCTACAGTGGAGAGCACACCACATCCCATTAATATCTTTCTCACTGGACTGACACACTCCTGTCCCTCCGGAATCTTTTTCTCTTATGGACTTTTATAGGAAAGAGGGGTCACGATTTTGAATAGTGACAACTAGCACTGCTTTTAGTGAACAATAAGATTTTTCTTGTTGATAATTTACAAATTTTGTTTGATGTTCATAAGGGACACTGTCCCGGTCCAGGGCAGACCCATTGTATCGGGAATTGGTTCCCTGAATGAACACTTCGGTGAGTGGGTGAATAGACAGTTCCAACCTATTGTCCATACACTGCCTAGTTATCTTGGGGGTACAAACCACTTGCTTTGTCTCCAGGACATTTACCGTGGTTGCTCGTAAAGGGGACACACCACAGGTTTTGATATCATTTCACTGGGTGTGTACTAGGAGGTATCGTAGGCCAGCCTGGGGTCCCCCTTTAGCCACAGCATCACACACACACACACACATCAAAAGTTATTGGGGAGTCCATTTAATCTGTACATATTTTTACCGTTTTGCTCCTGACTGTTTTCTTTAAAGCGCAGTTCCACCTAAAAATTGAACTTCCGCTTAATCCACTCCTTGCCCCTTGGGAGTGGGGGCTTCAGGAGGAGTGGGACTTCCTGTCCCACTTCCTCCTTCCGCGGATGGTCTGGTAAGGCGAATAGCTTAATTGCAGCCCCTCCCTGTAGGCGAGCGCCTGTCCAATCGGACGGCGCAGTGCCGCTCGCGCATGCGCAGTGGGTACCCGGCCGTGAAGCCGAAAGCTGTCACTGCCGGGTGCCCATACTAGGAATGAAGACGCCGGCCGGCGGGGGGGGGCGAGGAGCGGAGCCCTGGCCGGCGCGTCGCTGGAACCGTGGAGCAGGTCAGTGTCTGTTTATTAAAAGCCCGCAGCTACACTTTTTGTAGCTGCTGACTTTTAATAAACTTAAAAAAAGGCTGGAACACCCCTTTAAAATGTTTCAACCAAGTCCTGGCTGACTAATGTTAACCTGAATTTTACTTTTCTTCCAGTAAACTACAATAAGAACTGTGTTCCTGCTGAGTTTTTCCATTAATCACATTGCTAGGTGTGCCAGAGGGGCTGGAACAAGGTTGAAAGGCAGACTAACAGACTGAACAAACAAAAAGCAGCTCCCTCTGGGGTTTTCTACATACACATGTTGCATCGCTTTACCCCCCCCCATGTACATATGTGTCATCACTGCACACATGTTCACCATTGATAGTAAACAGGCTTAAGTGTACAACTATAAAATGGGAAGCACTGGATTTTTACCATGCTTGCTCCAGCAGAAATTTACATCTCCAGGCTGCACATTGTATTTCCCGCACAGCCTGGATGTCAGGAGGAGGCAGGTGCAGCTCTGAGTGACAGAGCAGCAGACCAATCGGCTTCCGCGGTGCTCTTCTCACTTTTTTCACATACCTGGATTCTCATTTTTATCTTTTGTAGGTTTCTTGTATTTCATGGTGGGTTTTAATCATGTATATGTGTATGGATGCATGCACGAGTGTGTGTACATATCTCTACAAGGTGTGTGAACAATAGTGGCATACACATGGATCACCCAATATGCATTGCAGCTGATTGCCTGCGGTCAATTTAGACAATTAATGGGTGGAGTCAGTGATCCTTAAAGCTACTATTTCACAAGTGTTATGTCTGTAATGTGGTTATGACTAAGGCCTTATAGGCTGAAACGCATCAACCTTTTCTATTGCGTTTGTCTACTGTGGCTTGTAAATAAATACGTCAATTGTTTAAGAGCAACGAGTGTGGATCATCTTTTCTTCATTATTCTACGCAGCCAGCGACTGTGGATCAAGCACCCGGGAGCTCTGCTTTCCATGGGATGTATGGGTAGTAGCAATGACTTTTGTGTTTATATTCTATTCATAAGAACACCTGCACCAGGTACTGCCTGCCTTTTATCTCTCTAGACAGAGGTGTTCTTTACGGGGTCAAGGGGCGGGGTTGACCCAAAGTTGTGCTGTCCTGAGGCAGAGCCAGGAAAGGAAAATTAGGGTAAAAGTATGGATAACAATTTTGCATTTTATGTGGTGTATGTCATTACCTCTGCAGCATTTTCCATACAGAACCACTCGCAGACTCAGACAGGTTTTGTGAGCATTTAGCAGACATTAGATTATATAAGCCCACTAATGTAGCCTGTCATTTTAACTTCAAACATGGGAGGAAAAATCAGTCACTTGTACAAGTACAGGTGATCAAAAGGTTTACTCCCCAAAGAGGTGATGTGTTTTGCCTTCTCTGCAAAAAAGGTCTTTTGGATCATGAAATTACAGGAGTAGGATACCGAGGGGGTTAAACCATGAGTGGAATGTCATATTATGAAGCCTGACTTTTTATTCTGAATCAGTTCTCCCTCTGGGCAGTGTTCTTTTCTTTAACAAACCCAACACATCACCCAAATAACACCATCCCCACAGTGAAACATGGTGGTGGCAGCATTGTGCTGTGGGGATGTTTTTCAGCAGTCGGGACTGGGAAACTGGTCAGAGTTGAGGGAAAGATTGATGGTGCTAAATACAGGGATATTCTTGAGCTAAACCTGTACCAATTTGTGTGTGATTTGAGGCTAGGACGGAGGTTCACCTTCCAGCAGGACAATGACCCCAAACACACTGCTAAAAAGTAACACTTGAGTGGTTTAAGGGGAAATATGTAAATGTATTGGAATGGCCTAATCAAAACCCAGACCTCAATCCAATAGAAAATCTGTGGTCAGACTTAAATCTTGCTGTTCATAAGCACAAACCATCCAACTTGAAGGAGCTGGGGCAGTTTTGCAAGAAGGAATGGGCAACAATCCCAGTGGCAAGCTCATAGACTTATCCAAAGCGACTTGGAGCCGTGATAGCTCTACAAAGTATTGATTTTAGGGGTGAATGGTTATGCACATTGACTTTTTCTGTTGTGTTTTTTTTATTGTGAAGCAAACAACAAAATAACATCTTCAAAGATGTGGGCATGTTCTGTAAATTAAATGGTGCAAATCCTCAAACAATCCATGTTAATTCCAGGTTGTGAGGCAACAAAACAAAAAATGCCAAGGGGGTGAATACTTTTGCAAGGCACTGTACATATAGTGTTTTTTTTTTTTTTTTACAACAACGATTACCACTATATAGGAAACTAGTATTAAGGCATTTTTTTTAATGTTTAATTAGTGGTGTTCTATAAAGTGCTTTTTTTCTATTATCTGTTGGGACAGCTAGCCGCAACAGGGAGAGAACATTTTCTAAAAAAAAATTCTATACAAAAGGAGGACTCAGTTTACAGAATCTTGCCTTTATTTTATTATCTGTGTACTGGATTTTTGTATAGATTGTAGTTATTTGTGATTTTTGACTGTTTTGTTGCAGAAACCTCAGATACAAGGGTTAATTGGCATAATCAATCACTGTTTGATTTCAGCCGAGTATATGCTACTTAAGGGCTGAACTTACCAGTATTTGTTAGATTATGACTAAGCAAATTCTAATTCGTGAAACGTGTTAATCTCTGCCAGGTCTGCATTGATGTTATGTCATCTACAAAGTTGTTTAATGATTTTTGTCTTCAATAAAGTCTTCACTTTTGCTTCAAACCTTTTCCTGCTCCAGGGGCTCCTATCCAGATTGTGGACTGGACCTGCACTGTGAGGTTGAAGCATGGTATTGCTCTCATCTGGAGCAGCTTGGCTTTGCTTTCTACAGGCCATGGGTGGCATACCTGGTGGCCATCCTCATGGGCACAGACCCCCCCCCCCTCAGGAGAGCAGCCGATCGTCTCTCCTCTACACTCGTCCATCATATGCGAGTGAGGAAAAGCCAAAACATGGCTCTTCCTGTTGTACACTGTGATTAGACATTATGCGGGTGTGTCAGTGATTGCAGGTGAAGTTAACAAGAGCAGTCGTAGGTTTATGCAATATGTTGGGAATCTTACCTCGCAGCATAGAGATTGTTTTTTTTTTAACATTATTTCATCACTAAAGTGGTTATATACAACTTTTTTACCTACAGGTAATCCTATAATAACACTTACCTGTAGGTAAAATGACCATCTCCTAAACCTGTACGGTTTAGGAGATATTCATCTTTCATGTGGCCACTGAAATCAGTGGCGCATGCACTCTAAAGGACTGGCGGAGGTTGCCCAAAAGAAGACTACTGTTCACATGCACAGGAATGACATAATAGCAGCTCTAGCCACTCACAGCACCGGAGCCACAAACCTGGAAGACACACCAAGGGGAAATGTAAGCTCCCTCGGTGGTGGCCGAGATCCTATGCTGACACCTCGATCACAGGTAAGTATTTCATAATGAGCTAGCATGCGGGGCATACTAGATTATGCCTTATTTTAAAGTGATTTCAAATAAAATATTTTCACTGTTTTAGTTCTTTTTACAGTTTACTGATTATTTTGTGCTTTTCACTTCTATGCCAAATATGCTTTCATTACAGCTTTGTAGAATCTTTTAAGCCAGATTCACGCATCTGCACTTTATGAACATGCATTTAACATGTGTTTCCACAATGAATGTCCATAGTGAATGGAATCCCAGCACACAGCAACACACAAAGCATTATTATTATTTTTTAGGTACAATACTTGTATAGCGCCATCAATTTACGCAGCACTTTACATATACATTTTACATTCACATCTGTCTCTACCCTCAAGGAGCTTACAATCTAAGATCCCTAACTCACATTCATATAGTAGGGCCAATTAACCTAGCAGCATGTCTTTGGAGTGTGGAAGGAAACTGTTTGGTTTTCCTTAGCCATTTCCTGACGGCCGTACGACTATATACAACCGCAGTGTGGTTCTAAATCTCCGGGAGGCTGTCTTTATATGGCCTCTGCTCCTCCGGGCCACTGGGGGGCGGCGTGCGTGCCCGCTGCATCACTGAGATGCCGATGCGCGCCAGGCACTCGCGATCGGCGGTTACAGAGACAAGGACGTAGATCTGTGTGTGTAAACACACAGAGACAAGGACGTAGATCTGTGTGTGTAAACACACAGATCCACGTCCTATCAGGGAGAGAGGAGACCGATCTGTGTACCTTGTACATAGGGACACAGATCGGTCACCTCCCCCAGTCAGTCCCCTTCCCCCACAGTTAGAAACACTATGCAGGGTACACATTTAACCCCTCCATCACCCCCTAGTGTTAACCCCTTCAATGCCAGTCACATTTATACAGTAATTAGTGCATATTTATAGCACTGATCTCAGTATAAATGTGAATGGTGTCAAAAGTGTCCGCCATAATGTCGCAGTCCCAATAAAAATCGCAAATCGCCGCCATTACTAGTGAAAAAAAAATAATTCTGTCCCCTATTTTGTAGGCGCTATAACTTTTGCACAAACCAGTCGCTTATTGCGATTTTTTTTTTTTTACCAAAAATATGTAGAAGAATACATATTGGCCTAGACTGAGATATTTTTTTTTTAATTGGGCTATTATAGCAACAAGTAAAAAATATATTTTTTTTCAAAATTGTCGCTCTTTTTTTGTTTGGGAGCCACGTGCCCAGTAAGCAAGTGGTTAAAAACAAAAGCAGCTTACATGATTCAAACCCATATTACAATAGTGAAAACTGGAACATAGCAGGTTTCTATGGGCAAAAATGTTTCTTTAGCACATGTTCACCCTTACTTTAATTTTAAGGATATGTTTTTTGATATGACTGAGTAAATTAGGAAAATTTAGATTTGATCAGTTTACCTAAATCAGTTAAAATTACTCAAGGTGAATTCGGAGGTGAACTTTATTAAAGATAATAGGAGATGCATGGACTGCATTAATGCACAGACACAGAAGTGTGAATGGGTTCTTGGTCCAACAGATTTTTTCTCTTATTGTATTCATTTCATTATAAGAAGTTTATTAGATTTAAACACAGATAGGAGCACGTTATTGTCCTGTAAAACATTGATCTGTTCGCACAGAAAGTAATTCTAAAAAAAGAGCAGCAATAGATTCACTTTAAGATTTCAGATTGAATCAAGTTCCTCCCTCAGCTGCTCTAAATGAACTTTGTGAAAATACAAAACCTGTCCCTTACATCTTGTGTTTGTGTCTGGGGTAAAAACAATCTGTGTGTGATAATCTGCCTCATCACAGGATTTAAAGCCATTTGCAGGTCAAAGTAGCAAATAATAAAAGCAATTGTTTACGTTTTGCAAGATGTGCATCACACTTTACTTAACAAAATGTCCCTATAACATGGATTCACCCAGTAAAACATTGGGAGCCTTAATCCTTTCACGGAAAGAAAAAGGAATACAGAACAATTAAAACAATTTTAGTTTGAATACAATTCCTCCACTTATTGCTCTAAAGTAGCTTTGTGAAAATACAAAAAGCAAGAGAAAGTTTTTCTATACCTACAAAGCCACTTCTAATGCCCCTTTCACACCTGAGCGATTTTTTGCTTGCAGTTCTAAAATGCTCAACAAGCCAAAATGTCATTAATTTCAATGGCCCCTGATAACATCTGAGTGTTCAGGCACCTAAAGAAAAACATCTAAAAGCTCAAACGAATACAGAAGCTTATTATTGGCAGATTACAAGCGGTTTTGTCCCCATAGACTTCAATAGAAATGCCTGACTTGAGCAGTAAAAGGCTCAATTAGCATTATCTATTGGCTAAACAAAAACACCTGAAGCTGTAAAACGCTTGTAATACAAATCTAAAACACTTTCTAAAAAGTTGCAAAAAAAAAAACACCCGAAAGACGCCAGTAAATCAATAGGCTCAGGTGTGAATGGAGCCTTACTCGGATAGCTGGCCATCTACAAATGTGCTCCATATCAACATCTATATTACACATCCTTTTCTCCTGGACTCATCACTATGTACACAGAAGATATATAAAAGGTTTACAACTGTGTGATTTTTTCAGTTAACTAGCTTTTGTGCCAATTATCAGAAGTTCCTCCTATATAATGCTCATCACATCCATATATTGTGACAATACAAAGCCTATGCCTGACAACTTATGTGTCTGAGATTAAAAGTCATTGCATCAAATCTGCCCCATTTATAGCATTTAAACTACTGGCAGCTACAAAGTAGCAAATAATAAAACTGGCAAATAGAATTGCTCCTCTTCATAAGACACTAAATCTAGAGCACACATTTCATCACAAGTAATAACAACTTTCTGAAGGCTGGGCTTGTTCAGGAAGACCTTAAATAACATTGGTCAGACTGACTAGCCAATGGCAATATTCCCACACATAATGCAGGTGTGTCAGTAATTGCAGGTGTGATAACGAGACCAATCATTGTAGGTTCATGTGAAATTGCAAGGAGTCTTGCCTAACAGAAAAGAGGTCCTGTCATTTTAGCATTTTGCAAGCATTAGCCCTGGTTCACACTGGGCTGCGGGAGTGAAGCCGTGCGAGTTCAGCTGAACTCGCACGATTTCACTCCCGCTGGCAGTCCCGATTTCGGCCACGATTTAAGAGACATCTGTGCAGGTTTCTGCACAGATGTCTATGTAAATCGCGGCCCGAAATCGCAAAAAGTAGTACAGGAACTACTTTTTGAAATCGGTGCAGCGCCGCAGATGCGGCGTCGCACCGATTAGGACAGTGTCATTGCCGGCAAATGCCGCCGATTTGAGATGCGATTTCACATGTGAAATCGCATCTCAAATCGAAGGAAATCGTACCCAGTGTGAACCTGGGCTTAAAGTGATTAAAAAAGAATATATGTTATTTTCACTCTATAAGTTTTAGGTTCTGAATCTATAGTTTACCTTTAGTTGATTTTTTTTATGTTACTTTTAATGCTAGGTATGTTTTCATTACTACTTTTAGCCTGGGCTCACACTGCTGCGCTGATATGTGGTGCAAATTTGATGCAGGTTTTTGTCCAGGATGAGGTAAGAATTTAAGTTGTGATCTGCAGTGCAAATAAATTTACATGGCAGCACAGAAGTTTGCATCGCACCCACACCAAAAAAATCACTGGAGTCCGTCCCCCGCATCAAATTCACAACGCTAATATGTGAACCAAACACAGAGATATCCATTCTATTCAAGTGACATGCAAATCTAGATCTTCCTAACCACATTAAACTGCTAAAGATTCGCAGCAGTGTTAAAGCAGGCTAAGGCCAGCTTCACATGTATGCACTACAATAACATGCGTTTAGGATGCATTACCACAATGCATGGCACATTTGGGCTACAGCAATCAGCAACAAACTAGAATGCATTACTGTGTATTGTGGTGCACCACAGCAGGGCCGGCACCATGGGGGTAAGGCAGTATACCTGTAAGGGGCCCAGATGGCAACCCCCCTTTTTTTATTAAATTTTTATAAAAAAAAATGATAAAAAAATATATATATATATTTTTAATATATTTATTTTTTATTAAAAGGCCCAGAGGTCCCCAGGGCCCTGGATGGCAACCCCCCTTTTTTTTTATAAAAGACATTTACTTTTTAATATATTTTTTTATTTCTTTTTTTTACATATATATTTTTTTTATTAAAGGGCCCAGAGGTCCCCATGTGGCAACCCCCCCTTTTAAAATGTTTATTTTTTTATATATATTTTTTTTAATTTATTTTTTATTAAAGGACCCCCCTTTTTTTTATATATTTTTTAGTTTTTATTTATTTTATATATATATATATATATATATATATATATGTGTATGTATTTCTTTTTTTTATTAAAGGGCCCAAAACCCCCCAGATGGCAACCCCCTTTTTTTCATTTATTTTTTATAATTTTTTTTTTTTTTTTATATATATCTTTTTTTATTTTTTTATTTTTATTAAAGGGCCCAGAAGTCCCCAGGGCCCCAGATGGCTACCTACCTCTCCTACTTTTTTTAATATATATTTTTCTTTTTTTCTTTCTTTTGTAAAGACCCCCCCGCTTCTCAATTCGCGACAGCCCCCCCCGCTTCTCAATTTCAGGCGGCAGCAGCCCCCCCCTGTTCCCTGCTCCAGGGGGCTCGTGCCTGAAGCTGTGTAAGGGGCCTCATAATTCCTGATGGTGGCCCTGCACCAAAGTAACAGAAATGGTGCAATTTTATGTCTGTGTTAGGATGCATTCACACTTACAAATATTCCAGCACTGTTATTACATGCGAGAACCCCAGTGGGGATTCCTGTGATTAGCTGCAAGAGGCAGACCCATTGAAAACAATGGGGGACTTCCTGATCTTGCAACTAATCACAGCCACTCGCATGTAATCAATCATGCAGCTATCACATGCAAGTGATCCTCCCTGCATAGGGTGACCACATTTCCAAACTGCCATTCAGGGACACCCCCCCCCCCCCCCTAAAAAATATATGTTTTTTTACATATTTTTGGGGGGCAGGGGCGTATCATGAAATCAGCGGGCACGTGTGCAAGATCAAAAGAGGGCCCTAGGCCCCATCAAATGCAGCCACTGTTCCCCATCAAATGCCACTACTGTGCCCCATCAAATGCTGCCAGTGTGTCCAGCAATTGTTGCTACTGTGCCCAATCTGATGCTGCCAGTGTGCCCATGAAATGTTGCTACTGTGCCCCATCAGATTCTGCCAGTGTGCCTATCAATTGCCGCTACTGTGCCCATCAGATCAGATGCTGCCAGTGTGCCGATTAATTGTCACTACTGTGCCCCATCAAATGCTGCCAGTGTGCCCATGAATTGTCGCTACTGTGCCCCCATCAGATGCTGCCAGTGTGCCCAGCAATTGCCAACAGTGTGCCCCATCAGATGCTGCCAGTGTGCCGATCAATTGACGCTACTGTGCCCCATCAGATGCTGCCAGTGTGCCCATGATTTGCCACTACTGTGCCCCCATCAGATGCTGGCAGTGTGCCCATGATTTGTCGCTACTGTGCCCCCATCAGATGCTGCCAGTGTGCCCATTAATTGTCGCTACTGTGCCCCATCAGATTCTGCCAGTGTGCCTATCAATTGCCGCTACTGTGCCCATCAGATCAGATGCTGCCAGTGTGCCGATTAGTTGTCACTACGGTGCCCCATCAAATGCTGCCAGTGTGCCCATGAATTGTCGCTACAGTGCCCAATCAAATGCTGCCAGTGTGCCCATGAATTGTCACTACTGTGCCCCATCAGATGCTGCCAGACAGTGTCAATTGCCCCTATTTGCTCACCTTTTAAGATGATGATATGGATGAAGTCTGCATCTGTTGGTGGTGGGGCAGGGCAGTCTTCAGCCAGCGCCGGGCGGTCTTCTCTAACTCAGACAGGAGGGGACTCAGGAGTCTCAGGCGGAGGCAGTAAGTCGGGCCGCTCGGGCGGGAGGAGGAGGAGCCAGGCCTGCAATTTACAACAGTGCACCGAGTTGCCCACTTGCCCTGCGGCAGCGGGAGGTCGCGGGACGGACGGTGGTGGCCTGCGCTGGGCTGGGCAGTGGGTTGGAGCATGGAGCAGTGGAGGCGGAGCGTGGTGGAAGAGGTCTGCGCCGCGGTAGTGCTGAGCTGCTCTCTCTGTAAAGAACCGCGGCTGAAGGAGGAGAGGAGGAGGAGGTGGGGGTGGAGTCAGAGAGAGAGAGCTGGGCACGGTCACGGTGACGTCACTGGTTGCTACAAGCGGGGCGGCCTTAGCAACCAGTGACTGTAATTACAGTGGCACTGACTGCGGCAGTGAGTGTGGCAGCCGGCAGGCAGTCCAACGTGTTTGATACTTTGATTCCGGGATACTCTATTGTCCCGGATTGAAGGCTACCGGGACACGGGACAACATTTTCAATTACGGGACGATCCCGGGCAAACCGGGACACGTGGTCACCCTATCCCTGCATGATCATTGTGAACTCTTATCAAGCAGTGCTGATATACAGGGGTTATGGAAATACCTTGATAAATTCTCTAACTAAGCCCTGGTTCACATTGATGCGACTTGACATGTCAAATCCATGCCAAATCAGCGGCTATTGCCTGCAATGGAACAGTCTGAACCGGTGCAATACCAACTTTGTGGCGCCGCACTGATACCCAAAAGTAGTTTCTGTACTACTTTTGTCAATTTTAACAGATATCTGTGCAGGAAACCACACAGATGTCTCTGAAATCGTCGGACCGACATGCGGGAATAAAATTGTCTGAGTTTAGCTGAACTCGCACAATTTCAATCCCGCAGCAGTGTGAACCTGGGCTAATACAACAATCTGTGAAAGTTTAAAGACTGCAAAAACTGGGCCATAAAAGGAAATGAAATAAAGCCTCATACACACTTGGTGTTTAGCCCTGATGTATGAGATTAGGACATTTTCGTGTGGGCAGAAAGCACAGGTGCAATGCCAAGCCCCACAGCTGGCAGCCTGTCAGTTCAATGACAGATTAAAAGCTGCTGCAGCTGGACAGTGAACCAAGCAATACTCATGTTTAGTGCCGCTACACACTGCCATGACTTGTCATGCAACTTGAGAGTTCAAAGTTGCTTGATTGGTTACATTGCTGTTAATGGGTTGCAACCTTTTTAATTAGTGCAACGTCATCATGACCGGCATTGACCTTTGTTAATGAAGTCACAAGCAAGCTGTAATTATGTTGCGCAGAATGTCGGCTGTCAAAGTCACATAGATGTGAACCAGCACTTAGAGCAGCAGGGATGAATGCCCAGAACACAGATTGGTTGCATTCGGAGCGCTCATCCCTGGGCACATATTGTCCTAAATGTTAGTAAAGTGGGGTACACACTATAAGAAAATCAGACGAACATTCATCTGATTTTTCTCGATGTTTCACAGCAAATCGGAAACTGATGAATGAAAATTCTTCTGAATATTCTCGTATGACAAAAGCTTTTTTTGTTGTTTCTTGTTTCTGGTATTTCTTGTATGGAAACGGTAAACATTAAATGAAAATTGTTCATTCTGTTCTCGTAGGAGAACATTTTTGGAGTTTGTCCCTTTGGGAATTTTTGTAAAAAAAAAATCAGAATTGGCTGTCTAAAGTTGTGTACACACTATACGAAAATCGTACAAAAATTCTTTGGACGAAAATGTTTGCCAGTTTTCTTATTGTGTGTACAAGCCTTAAAGCCGGGGTTCACCTAAAAAAAAAAGTTTTAAAAGCCAGCAGCTACAAATACAGCAGCTGCTGGCTTTTAAAAAATTAACACTTAACTGTCCAAGTCGTTCGCCGAAGCCGAGCGGTAGCTCGTCTCTCGGCTTCCCCCGCCACCATCCTCGGTAAGGGAATCGGGAAGTGAAGCGCTGCGTCTTCACTGCCCGGTTCCCTACTGAACATGTGCGAGTCGCGCTGTGCTGTCCCCAGTGGTCCCCGTTGTATTCTGGGAGCCGAGTGTTTCTCAGAACAAAACGGGGGGGGGGGGGTGACGCTGAGGGACCAGACTCCTGCGGGAGTCTATACCCAGAAGTGGTGCAAATACCTGTTTTATACAGGTATCTGTACCCCCTCCCCCCGAAAGGTGTCAATAGTGACACACTGGAGGGTTCCAAAAAGCTGAGGTTCACTTTTGGGTGAACCTCCACTTTAACACTTGGTCACTATCCAGCCCCATTCAGCTGAAGTAGCTTGTACAGACTGCTGGCTTCAGGGCTGGATGTTACACTAATGCCTTCCACAGGCAACCCAACCCCATATTCTCATGTAGTGTGGCTAAATGTGTATCAAGTGAAATTAAATTCAGCGCAAACCTCTAAAAAATATTTTTTATGAATGCATGTAAATCAAGTGTAAATACCACACAAGGTACCACTAACAACAATAAAATTACAATGCAAATAAATCAAATTATATGTATATGAATGGTGGTGACACCCTCTGCTGAGCAGGGTCTATATAAACACCTCTCAATTCAATATTACCTCTAGGAACACCTATTTGAAATATGCAGTGTTATATTACAATGACTACAGTATAGAGTATGAACATTGGTGGCAAACCCCAATAATGACACCCTCTGCTATGCAGGACATGTCTGAACATCACTAAATCAATAATACAACAAAGAATATTAGACCTATAGACCTATAGAAACACCTGGCATAACACTTAGACCCCTTTCACACTGGGGCGTTTTTCAGGCGCTTTTGGGTTAAAAATAGTGCCTGTAAAGTGCCTGAAAAACGTCTCTCCTGCATCCCCTGAGGCGATGCGCTGGGAGGACGTTAAAAAACTCCTGCAAGCAGCATCTTTGGAGCGGTGTGTATACCGCTCCTCCATCGCCCCTGCCCATTGAAATTAATAGACAGCGCGGCCAAACCGCAGGCAAAGTGGCACTTTATGGGTGGTTTTAACCCTTTTTCGCAGCCGCATAACTCTGCAAAAACGTCGGTAAAGGACTGCTAAAAATAGCGGTGCTTTACCGTGGATGCTGACCCACCCCAGTGTGAAAGGGCTCTTACTATTACAATATTGAATTGAGAGGCGATTAAATACACCCTGCTCAGCAGAGGGTGTCACCACCCTTCATAATATTAAATTGTCCATTGTCATTTTATTTCTGTTAGTGGTACCTTAGGTGGTTTTTACACTTGATTCACATGCATTTATAATATTTAGTCTTTTTAGAGGAATGCGCTGCATTTCATTTCACTTAATTCATGTATATAGAAGGTGTAGGAACACACGTCAAATCCTAGCAGCAATCAATTAAGTAATTAATTTATTCACAGAGGGAGTATATATTATCCATTGTGTGGTGTTTATTATATAATAGTATGCCAAGTGTGCATGAGGCCTTAGAATTCACGAAGGTGTTGAAAATAAGCGGTCGGGTCATGCATTTTTTTTTTTTTGCTGCTCAAAATGGTAAAATATGTGGCAGATGGAGGTTTAAACACTGCGGCCCGGATCCACAAAGCAGTTACGCTGGCATATCTATTGATATGCCAGCGTAACTATTGATCTATCTATTGATATGCCGCATAACTTCTAGGTTGCTCCGGCGTATCTTTGTTTTGTATCCCCAAAACAAGATATGCCTGAAGCTGGGCTAGATCTGACTGACGTACGTCTTAGTACGCCGTCGGATCTAAGGTGCATATTTCCGCTGGCCGCTAGGTGCCGCTTCCGTTGATTTCCG
Source organism: Rana temporaria (assembly GCF_905171775.1). Taxonomy (NCBI): domain Eukaryota; kingdom Metazoa; phylum Chordata; class Amphibia; order Anura; family Ranidae; genus Rana; species Rana temporaria. Next base: position 54,649,599 of record NC_053500.1, on the reverse strand, counting down.
CGTCGAATATGCAATTTAGCTAGATACGCCAATCTACAAACGTACTTCTGCCCGGTGCATTTTTCTACGTAATTTACGTAAGGCTTTTTTCGGCGTAACGTCACCCCTGCTCTATGAGGTGTACGCAATGTTAAGTATGGACGTCGGGCCAGCATCGAATTTTCCGGCGTGTACGTCGTTTGCGTAAAACGTTCGCGAATAAGGCTTTGCGTAAATTACATTTGCGTCGTCTAGGCATTGAGCGGGCATAATTTAGTTTGAAAATTCAACGTGATACTGAGCATGCGCGCGCATGCGCCGTACGAAAAAAGTGTCATTTACGTGGGGTCAAGCTTATTTTACATAAAACACGCCCCCCTGTTCATCATTTGAATTCTGCGCCCTTACGCCGGGAGATTTACGCTACGCCGGCGTAATTTTAGAGGCAAGTGCTTTGTGAATACAGCACCTGCCTCTCAAAGTAGCGGCGGCATAGCGTAACTACGATACGCTACGCCTGCCTAAAATTACGACACGCTACGTGGATCTGGCCCTGCAGCTTTAGCCTTACCTCACATCACACAAGGCAAAAAAAAAATGCTGCCTGCAGAGTTTGTTAGGCGTTCATATTGGCAAACAATTCCATTTACTTCTATAGAAATACAACCCAAGCATGCTGTAAACGCCCTAGAGAAGAAATTGGTGAGTTTCGCAATCGTTTACGTCATACTCTTACTTTGAATTTTAATGCAAAAAACACCATTCATATCCCAATTTTTTGGTAAACTATAAAAAACAAGGGGTTATGCCGAGTAAATTGCGTATGCAATGGTGACAAACAAAAAAAAATGTATACTATCTATAGGCAATGCTTTCAAAGCCTTTTCAGGTTACCACTTTAGATTTACAGAGGAGGTCTGTTGCTAAAATGATCTGACGTTTACTGTAATACTTCACGTGTGTGTGACAATCGCTGTTTGTGTGCGGGACCAAAGCAAGTGTGCTCCTTTGTGCACAAGCAAGAGAGGACGGGGGCATTTAAAACACTTTTTACACTGTTTTTACACTGTTGCTTTAATTTGTATTTATTTTTTGTATTGCTGTCACAAGGAATGTAAACATCCATGTGACAGCAATAGTAATGTAACAGGGCCTCAAACCCCAAATCCCTCCTTTGCACTATAAGCATTTAAAACACTGATATTGGTGTTTCTGAATGCTTTTGATTTTCCAAATCGCAGATGGCTTCCAAATAAACCAGAAGTGATGTTGGGTCATCGCTTCGGGTTACTATTATGAACAGCCGTTAAAAGAACTTATTCCAGCTTTGCTTGGATGTCTCCCGGAGGGTCTGGAGAGTCCAAGAAAGGCTGAAGGGGAAGATTTATATTAAAAGAGAGCCGACCGATTGCTCTAAAAAACAATACCGGGGTGATGTCTGCAGCTGCATACATCATCCTGGTACAACTACCAAAAGTCTGGTGACATACGTGTAGCACCCCCCCCCCTACTTTTGATAATGAATCATTACTTAATTGATATCCTGATAAACTCAGGGTTAACCATACTGCCGGATGATTTCAAAAAGCTATGGTGAAACAAAATGCAATTCATAGACAAAATAAATTCCACATCCTCACCTTCCAACGTTCAACGGCCAAGAGAGCGAGAGAGCCCCCCACAGCTTTTAATAAAGAAAACATAGAAACACAAAAATGCTTTCTCATTCGTCAACCCATTACACCCACCCCCTTGAGTCTTTTATTGGCCAGTTCATAGAAGGGATGGTTTCAAATCTCACAAGTCCATTCCCTGTTCTTCTTGAAAAATCCACATGTGTCATTCAGCCATAAGAAAGTTCCTTGTCAGCTCAGCAAAGCAGACCAGTTTACATAGAACACAGTTTACATAGAATTCCTTTGGTGGGCTGCAGACAGGATGTGGGGGAAGGCAAAGTCACAGTTTCCTCTTGAAGCTATCAGGAATGCCATGGGGGCTGGATAGAGACACACATGTAATGGAGGATAGCAACATCTGTTCTGTATAATGCTGGGTTCATAACTTTAGGACAAAATCTGAAGAATCATCTCAAGGAAAATATACACTTCATTTCAGTGGTTCTAATCATAACACAAAAATATTCATTTTATTTCATATCTAACACAGACCATCACAGTCCCCCCTTAAAACGCATATTTTATCAGTACTGTCCCTACATTCTCTTTGTCCCTGGTCTGGCCTCCTTACTGGCAACTCTTTTTATTTTCCGCATAGCTCCCAGACAGGGCTAATCCGTTGTCCTTCTTCAACGAAACTTCAGGAGGCAGTCAAACACTATTCTCTCCCTCACGTGAAAATGTGATATGTGTTTTTCTTAACAAATGGCTGTAATGGAGGACACGGTCAATATAACAAAACATTATCATAACAAATACAAACAATATTGCTATACCTATTTGAGTACAAATACGTTATCACCCAAAATATTGTCCGCAGGTGTAATTCCAGATGCACCCCCCTTGTTTACTAGTATCATGTATAAGGCCATATGTTTAGGGTCATGCGATTTTAACAAAGACATTTGTGAAGTGGCCTCTAGGTGTTCAGTAATATACTGGAATGCATCCTTGTTTACAGTTAACAAACCTCTATTGACCATAGCAACCATAATTTATCCAATCTACATTCCCATTACTAAATTAAATTTCATAAAAGCATTCATTCCCACATAACTACTATATTTCCCTTCATTAGCATTTTAATGTTATATTGGGCTCTGTCCTAAATATTTTATTTCCTAAAGAAACTTTATTTATTACATTACACTAGTTTTTAGGACTGATCATGCAGCATGAATATTCTTATAAATATGGTTGTTTAAACAAACATAGCAGCCTTCAGCATAAACGAACATACAGAAGTTTCATTGTTCCCTTACATGGATCCAAATATAAGAGATCAATATTCCTTCCATTAATACATTCGTCAATCTGAAGCCTAGAAAGTGACATTTTAATCCATAAATATAGCTGTATCATACCGCATCATCTATCCATGTTGTATCTTTATTTTTAAACTATTTTAACTGACCTTTCTTAAGCTATGCAGATTAACACCATATTTCATTCTCTTTAAAATGACACCCTTTAAGTAAGGTACTCTTCAAAACAAATGGTGCAAAAACCCACAGTTTAGTAACATATGAGAGAAAGAAAGAATGAGATAGAAAGAAAGAAAGAAAGAAAGAAAGAAAGAAAGAGCGAAAGAGAGAGAGAGAGAGAGAAAGAAAGAAAGGAAAAGAAAGAGAGAAAAAGAGAGAGAAAAATAATATTTTATTAATAAGGGGTTTCTTTCAGATCTTCTAATGATTGTGTACAAATTACCTTTTATTATTAAAGAAGGATTTACCCTATAATATGCTTTTATAGTTCATAACATATTTACTTCAGACAAATATAACTTTTACTTTCAAACATTGCAAAGAGCCATTTAAATCACAGCAGCTGAGAATGTTACTGGGTGTCTGGTTTCAATGCTAGTACTGACTCCAGATAGAAGGGTAATTCACCACAGCGTGTAACCTGCCTTAATGACCTCTAAGGGAAAACATCTGTTCCCCCCCCCACTGCTTCGAACAAATTGTACAAGTTTTAGACCATATACAATCCAATCAAATTGCATAGTTTTTCTAATTTTTAAGTCTTTTTCAAAAATTTTAAAACATATTTGGTTTGTACATCTGCCAAAAATCATGTACATCACATTATACAACGACATTTCCCAACTATAATAGCGACAAAAGATCGCTTAGAGGACAAATCTCATGAAATCCACTGACCAGTCCCTGCGCATGAACCGACCATTGCTTTCTTCCGATAATGTCACTCATAATCTATATTTTATCCGAAATGTCACTTTATAATAACTTTAACACTTGTTTATTTTTTTATTTTATTTTTACAATTTTTATAATAATATTTTTTATAAAGTTTTTAGATTGAACATAACTTTCATATTTTAATATTTTTCTCTGGGGAACCTTATAATAAACCAAACCCAAGTTTAGAATCTGTTGTAAACATTGCTCAAACCTCAACTTATTAATTCTTACAACCAGATCTGTAGGATTTCAGTTAAATACAAAATACCATGTTGTTTACCATTGACTGAATTGTATACAATTCTTCACACAATCTCAATCAACAATTTTCCCATTAAACCTTTGTTCTAATCCCATGTTTATGCTTTGACATGTCATAATACATTTTCAGTTGTTGGGGATAACATATTCATAAACACTTACAGGCAGAATTAAACTTAATTATCTCATTAAAGAACTTCTTTACACTCTGACATTAATTAACTAACTACCCCATGTAACCGGAACCCCCCTTTGAGATATTCCAACCCACAAACCCCAGTGGTCACAATCCCATGTATTTGAAAAAAGATATATAATTTCATTCAGATTTGGGTGGCACAGTCCATCATATCACTCATCTCCAGAGAATATTTTCGAAGGAACCTTTTAATCATCACCCAGGGGATATTGGTAATTATCGGTACCTACATCAGAAATGCGAGAAAAACTCATACACAGATATTAGTTAACTATTTTCCAAGAGCAATCACATAATTTCTCAAAGTATCAGACTGTAATTGCAACTGTCATAGCTTATAACAACCTAATCTAGAGACTGTCTCACACAAGATTTCCAAAAAAAGATAATGAATTGAATGCTCCCCCCTTGGGGCCACTTACCCACTTAACCCTGAGGATGGCATGGCACAGCATGTGGAATAAAACCATTTAAATGTACTATGTAAAATGTTCTACTGTTCCAATGTGATACCCAGAATCTCCTCATCCCTCATTTGTGACTTGTGAACACAGCTTCTGTAGTCATGAACGCCAGGATTTACACACTCTCTCTACCGCTTTTGGGCACCCCATGAGGTCAAGGCATTGAGGTCGGGGCACACAGGACAGTGGGTACATGAGCGGATTCCACCTCCAGGTAGGCCTGCGGCCCTGCATGATTCTCATCCTTACGCGTCTGTCCAGCAAAGCGGCATGTCATGTACCCCCCCTGGACAGACTAAGGAGAGAATGAAGAAGAAGGCCCGTGGGCCAGAGGGCACAGAATCCAGTATGGGCAGCGGGCAGGAGGCGACACCATCTGCGTTCAGAACGAGGCAAAGCCTTCAGCAGGGAAGAGCATCCGGGCAGGCCCATGCTTCCTCCAGCCGGGCATACAGTTGGGCAGAACGTGAGGGGAAGGAAGGGGCATGGCCTCAAGCAGTCGGGCGGGGCCCATGCTTCCAGCAGGGAACAGCATTCGGGCGTGGCCCATGTCGGAGCATCGTGGGCAGAACATGAGGGAAATGAAAAGACAATAACAGGCCCTGGGTATCACATTACAACAATCCAAACTGGCAAAAAGCCCTCTACGTAAAAGGTTATGCAATGCATCGTCAGGGTAGGTAGGCAACCCAGAGAGGTAGGTCCCCACAGAACACGCATTCAATCTATCCGATTAAAAAGGATAAAAAAAAAACAGGACGGGCTGCTAAACTAAGCCCAGCACCATGAGGCATATAATTCTCCTGAATTAATTCTCTATAGAAGATTTTAACTGTAAAATAAAGACTTAACAATTGCTTATTATGTGCATCCAATGTCTTTTCCATAGTTGTTAAACCTCAGGAGAAATATCCTATTAGTTTTTATTACTGTTTTGTAATTGCGACAAAGTAACTGAAATCGAATTATCTGATAAATCAGCGTACAATCTAACATATACAGACCAACTTTAATTGTACTGAAACAGTTGCAATATCCCAATTCAACCGTTTGTAAAAAAACCTTTCTACTAGGTTGCTTTTCCGTTGTTCCCTGGGGGGGGGGAAGAGGGGGGCCGTCCTCCAACTTGCAAATGTGGCAGAGCCCAGGGCGGGCAGGATGCGGGGGTCCGGACCTCCCACATTCCTCACACACCCAGTTCTATCCCCCCACCAGGGAGGGGGCAGGAGTATATATTATATCAACGTGATCAGGGAGGCATCCCAGAAGTATAAAAAAAAACAGCAAAAATAACAATAAGCCCCATTGTACACATAGATTCGGATATAAAAATAGTCTGCGTTATCCCAAAAACCTCAAAGTTCTGTGAATCAAAAAGATACATCAGCAGCTGCTGAGAACACCAGACCCATGTGTTTTTTAAAAAAAAAAAGAAACAAAAAACTATTTCACTATGTTTTTCTGTTTTTCTGAAATCAATAAAGGCAAGTTACCGTTATCTATCAAAGAAACAGAAACACAAAAAAAAACTGTCAGCTACACTCTCGGCTGTTATCACACAGCCAGCTTACGCTGCAAAGGGGGGGGAGGAGGAGGGGTGGAATGAAAGAGAAATCCTGCCCAGCAGGGAAAGAGTTAAAGGGGGGAGAGGGGAGGGGCCATCACTGCCTGCGTTACTCCAGCAGAGAAATCTGAAACTCCAAAAAAAAAAAAAAAAAGAAAAAAAGTCTGATCACAGAACTCCACGCAGCCTGGAGAGGGGAGGGGGAGGGAATGGAAATGAAAAAGAAAAAAACTGGCTGCAGAGCGTGTGTGCTCGTCTACCATTTAAAGTGGGCTGCTAACAGCCCTCAGAACAAGAATGCATGTAAAAAAACGCACGGACAAACAATAAAACAACACAGAACACACAAAACACACGGCTCGTTCAGCCCCTAATTCTTAACCCCTAACCCCAAAAATGTAACCCCAATTTAGCTTAAAAAAAAGAAGAATCCCATAAAGTTTAACCCCTAACCCCAAAAATGTAAAAAGAAAACCCTCAGTGCCCCCCCAAAAGAAGGCAAAACGAACCCCAATCTTCTAACAAAAAGAGATTTGGTATACATATGGCACAAGCCATATGTATAGCAAACCCATAAAGATCCAACTCCCTTAGTGGCTATCTTTATTCCGTTTCGCTAACAAAAAGAGATTTGGTATACATATGGCACAAGCCATATGTATAGCAAACCCATAAATATCCAACTTCCTTAGTGGCTATCTTTATTCCGTTTCGCTAACAAAAAGAGATTTGGTATACATATGGCACAAGCCATATGTATAGCAAACCCATAAAGATCCAACTTCCTTAGTGGCTATCTTTATTCCGTTTCGACTACCCAAGCCACCACCTTGAACTAACCTTAGTCAAGGAAAAACTCAGTCCGCTCATCTTAGCGACTGTCGAACCCCCAAATCCTCTTCTTTCAGACCAGACATATTGACATGTGCATACTACCTCACTTAACCCAACATCAGTAAATCACGGATGCTTATAATAGGAAGGAGCCCGGGACAGTCATGCACACATAAACATCTCCACCCCAAGACACGCTTACCATGCGTCACCGGCTCAGGACCCCTGAAAGAAAAATACTGTCTGCCCACCGCCTACAGACATAGACCCCTGAAACAGTCACATTCAAACTAACACAACACTTAAACATAAAAACACAGATATCAATCCGGCAGAAAGGGACATAGATGGGTTATCTATTTTTGCTCAAGAAATCTTTTCCCCATCTTTGATTGGGTGAGGCGCAGCACGACCGAAAGAATGAAGTGCGTCTGCACGGAAGCAGATCGCTGCAAAAAAAAACGCAGCCATGGATCAGTCACCATCCGCACAGACGTACCCCACCACATCCCGGGGTGCTGTATCTCCCCAATAGAGCAAAACAAACGTTGGGCACCAATTGATAATGAATCATTACTTAATTGATATCCTGATAAACTCAGGGTTACCCATACTGCCGGATGATTTCAAAAAGCTATGGTGAAACAAAATGCAATTCATAGACAAAATAAATTCCACATCCTCACCTTCCAACGTTCAACGGCCAAGAGAGCGAGCGAGCCCCCCACAGCTTTTAATAAAGAAAACATAGAAACACAAAAATGCTTTCTCATTCGTCAACCCATTACACCCACCAAGTAATAAACAATAAAGTCCTTTGTGTATCCACAAATAAATAATCAAATTAAAAAAGAAAGAAAAAATCGCACCAATATAAGTGCAAATAGGTCCTTAATACATGCACATATGCAATATTAGAGTCCAAAACAGTGAAATCCAGGACAAACAGCACCCAGTGTGAAGATAATAACATAAAACGTGATCCGCCACCACATGGACTGAGGCTTACCAAAAGGTAACCAAATAACAGCGTTATTTTAGGTCACAACAGGATACTCCAGAGTATGGGGACACAGCTTAAGATGAACCAGGAATGTAAACAGACCACAACTCATAGGAAATCCTCGGCGGGATACAGCAAGATCTATTGTGAAGTACTCCTCCTGGAATCGTCTCATACAGCCCAGTCGATATTAGACATGCAGGGAAGGAGACCGCACATAGGGTAGTAGGTACCAACAATTTTATTTAAAAGTTTAAAAAACTACTTACAAACGTAGAGCAAATACGAGCATAAAAACAAATGCCGGCCGGCATATAGCAGAAGCCCTTCCTGAACGCGGTGACGTCACTGCACGCCGTTCCAGACGCGTTTCGTCATAGATTGACGTTTTCAATGGGAATAGACTCTGCAGTGAACCACCGCTTTAAATAACCAGGCCTCGCTTTGACCGCCAGGAACCGGAAGTAGCAGAAACACCATTTTGAGAATGGGAAACTGTGTAATAACTATGTGCGAGACCGAAAGTCCCTAAGGCTAAGACAGGGAGATAATTTTACTAACGAGATTTAAAAAATATTAAATGCAAGAAGTTTTATGCATATTAATAAATCATAATCTAAATAAAAAAGACGAAACCCGAATTGAATATAGAGTGTCCAATACAGACAAAGGCAATCTGTCCCCCTACAGATCGAAGCTGGAACAGCATGCCAATGAAATTAACAAAAATAATAATAAGTGAATGAGCATTACCTCATTACCAAATGCATCAGTGTTAATAACTGATGAATTCGATAATCCAACTCAAATGTGAAGTCCATAGGGACCACAAGCTACACACTGAGTTGATTTAATTGTGTAAATAAATATATAAATATAAAATTATATAAAAATATATATATATAGCAATATATAAAAGTACATAAAAATAAGTATATATGTGAGAATTCATAAATTATTAATAATGGAAACATGATCAGATCAACCCCCGTTTCCATAAAAATATGAATAATAAAAATTAATGTGAATTAATGTGAAATTTTTTTTTTTAAATGTAATGAATATATATAAATATCCCAATGTTATAAAAAACAAGACAAAAAAATGTGACAAAAAATTGTTCCCATCCTGGTGAGATCAAAGTGAGGCTGAAACAGCAATATACATAAAATAACATAAAAATATTATACAAGAGGCACATTTAAACCAATAGTATACACCTTAGACACCAACATAAATGGCATCAAGCGTTATTTATAAACGCATTTACGTCGGTGTCTATATTAAGACCATGGGGTGTATAACATTTGAGACGGTGTATCCAGGCCATTTCCAGCCTGGATATCTCCCTTACCAAAGCGCTTCCCCTCCAATTTGGTTTAAATTTGTCAATACCTAGGAACAATGGGCCAGATCCTCAAAAGAGATACTCCGACTTAAGTGCTGTTCAGTCTGTGTGTAACTTTGGAAACGATCCTCAAAAGGCTTTTTCCAAAGTTACACAGAAGATCCGGCATGTGTAATTGAATTACACTGCCGAATCTTAGGATGCAGTACCGCATCCGCCGCTGGGGGCATTTCGAGTCGAAATGCCGTTGCTAGTATGCAAATTAGCACTTAAGGCGATCCACAAAGCTTTCTAGCTTCCTTTTTGCGCCGTAAGTGTTATTTTGCAAGTGTAAAATTAGGGCTCGTTCTACAAAGTGTAAACTAGTTACACCTTGTAAAAGCCCATTCCAGCGACGGCATTTGGTATGCTTTCCCGAGGGAGAACTCCACGGCAATTTGTAAAAAACAAAACCGGCATGGGTTCCCCCCCAGGAGCATACCAGGCCCTTAGGTCTGGTATGGGTTGTAAGGGGACCCCCCCTACGCCGAAAAATCGACGTAGGGGTCCCCCTACAATCCATACCAGACCCGTATCCAAAGCACGCTACCCGGCCGGCCAGGAAGGGAGTGGGGACGAGCGAGCGCCCCCTCCTGAGCCGTGCCAGGCCGCGTGCCCTCAACATGGGGGGGTTGGGTGCTCTGGGGCAGGGGGGCGCACTGCGGGCCCCCCCACCCCAGAGCACCCTGTCCCCATGTTGATGAGGACAGGACCTCTTCCCGACAACCCTTGCCATTGGTTGTCGGGGTCTGCGGGCGGAGGCTTATCGGAATCTGGGAGTCCCCTCAAATAAGGGGGCCCCCAGATACCGGCCCCCCACCCTAAGTGAATGGATATGGGGTACATCGTACCCCTATCCATTCACCTGGAGGCAAAAAGTAAAAGTTAATAAACACACAACACAAGGCTTTTTAAAATATTTTATTATTCTGCTCCGGACGCCCCCCCTGTCTTCGTTATTAGCTCAATTAGCAGGGGGGGCTTCTTCTTCCACTCTCCGGGGGTCTTCTCCGCTCTCCGGGGGGGGTTTCTTCTTCCGCTCTCCGGGGGGGGCTTTTCCGGACTCCGGGGGGGCTTCTCCGGACTCCGGGGGGCTTCTTCCATCTTCTCCCCTCTTCCGCTCTTGACTCGGCGAACCCCGGTTCTTCTGCAGCTCTCCGGTGCCTTCTTCTTCAGCGCTGGCTGCCTGCTATGTTTGTGTGTTAGCTCGATTTCAAACAGGCAGCCAGCGCGGTCTTCTGTGGCGTCAGGGTCTTCTGGTCTTCTGTTCTTCGATGTTGCCTCGTCGCCTGTTGTCGCTGTAATGATGGAAGCGCGCCTTGCATCACATTTATATAGGCATCACCGTCCCATCATGCTCCGGTAGGTACCCACGTGGTGGGTGCACGTGGGTAGGCACCCACCACGTGGGTACCTGCCGGAGCATGATGGGACGGTGATGCCTATATAAATGTGATGCAAGGCGCGCTTCCATCATTACAGCGACAACAGGCGACGAGGCAACATCGGAAGAACAGAAGACCAGAAGACCCTGACGCCACAGAAGACCGCGCTGGCTGCCTGTTTGAAATCGAGCTAACACACAAACATAGCAGGCAGCCAGCGCTGAAGAAGAAGGCACCGGAGAGCTGCAGAAGAACCGGGGTTCGCCGAGTCAAGAGCGGAAGAGGGGAGAAGATGGAAGAAGCCCCCCGGAGGCCGGAGAAGCCCCCCCGGAGTCCGGAGAAGCCCCCCCGGAGAGCGGAAGAAGAAACCCCCCCCGGAGAGCGGAGAAGACCCCCGGAGAGTGGAAGAAGAAGCCCCCCTGCTAATTGAGCTAATAACGAAGACAGGGGGGGCCTCCGGAGCAGAATAATAAAATATTTTAAAAAGCCTTGTGTTGTGTGTTTATTAACTTTTACTTTTTGCCTCCAGGTGAATGGATAGGGGTACGATGTACCCCATATCCATTCACTTAGGGTGGGGGGCCGGTATCTGGGGGCCCCCTTATTAAAGGGGACTCCCAGATTCCGATAAGCCTCCGCCCGCAGACCCCGACAACCAATGGCAAGGGTTGTCGGGAAGAGGTCCTGTCCTCATCAACATGGGGACAGGGTGCTCTGAGGTGGGGGGGCCCGCAGTGCGCCCCCCTGCCCCAGAGCACCCAACCCCCCCATGTTGAGGGCACGCGGCCTGGCACGGCTCAGGAGGGGGGGGGGGCGCTCGCTCGTCCCCACTCCCTTCCTGGCCGGCCGGGTAGCGTGCTTTGGATACGGGTCTGGTATGGATTGTAGGGGGACCCCCTACGTCAATTTTTCGGCATGGGGGGGTCTCCTTACAACCCATGCCAGACCTAAGGGCCTGGTATGCTCCTGGGGGGGGAACCCATGCCGGTTTTTTCTTTGAAAATTGGCATGGAGTTCTCCCTCAGGAATGCATGCCGCTGTCATTTTTTTTTTCCCCGACGCAACTTTAAGCCGTCGCGATCCTCAAAACTCGGCGTAACGTAACTTCGCGCATGCGCAGTACGGCCGGCGCGGGAGCGCGCCTCATTTAAATGGGACTCGCCCCATTTGAATAGGAACGCCTTGCGCCGGCGGAATTTTAGTTACACAGCCTGAAATTTCTAGATAAGTGCTTTGTGGATCAGGCACTTAGGTAGAAACTTTAAGGCAGTGTAACTTAAATTGGATTTTTTAAGTTACGTCAGGTTTTTGTGGATCTGGCCCAATGTATTTGAATTCTCACATATATACTTATTTTTATGTACTTTTATATATAGCTATATATATATATTTTTATATAATTTTATATTTATATATTTATTTACACAATTAAATCAACTCAGTGTGTAGCTTGTGGTCCCTATGGACTTCACATTTGAGTTGGATTATCGAATTCATCAGTTATTAACACTGATGCATTTGGTAATGAGGTAATGCTCATTCACTTATTATTATTTTTGTTAATTTCATTGGCATGCTGTTCCAGCTTCGATCTGTAGGGGGACAGATTGCCTTTGTCTGTATTGGACACTCTATATTCAATTCGGGTTTCGTCTTTTTTATTTAAATTATGATTTATTAATATGCATATAATTTCTTGCATTTAATATTTTTTAAATCTCGTTAGTAAAATTATCTCCCTGTCTTAGCCTTAGGGACTTTCGGTCTCGCACATAGTTATCACACAGTTTCCCATTCTCAAAATGGTGTTTCTGCTACTTCCGGTTCCTGGCGGTCAAAGCGAGGCCTGGTTATTTAAAGCGGTGGTTCACTGCAGAGTCTATTCCCATTGAAAACGTCAATCTATGACGAAACGCGTCTGGGACGGCGTGCAGTGACGTCACCGCGTTCAGGAAGGGCTTCTGCTATATGCCAGCCGGCATTTGTTTTTATGCTCGTATTTGCTCTACGTTTGTAAGTAGTTTTTTAAATTTTTAAATAAAATTGTTGGTACCTACTACCCTATGTGCGGTCTCCTTCCCTGCATGTCTAATATCGACTGGGCTGTATGAGACGATTCGAGGAGGAGTACTTCACAATAGATCTTGCTGTGTCCCGCCGAGGATTTCCTATGAGTTGTGGTCTGTTTACATTCCTGGTTCATCTTAAGCTGTGTCCCCATACTCTGGAGTATCCTGTTGTGACCTAAAATAACGCTGTTATTTGGTTACCTTTTGGTAAGCCTCAGTCCATGTGGTGGCGGATCACGTTTATGTTATTATCTTCACACTGGGTGCTGTTTGTCCTGGATTTCACTGTTTTGGACTCTAATATTGCATATGTGCATGTATTAAGGACCTATTTGCACTTATATTGGTGCGATTTTTTCTTTCTTTTTTAATTTGATTATTTATTTGTGGATACACAAAGGACTTTATTGTTTATTACTTGGTTGGCTTGGTTCACTTAACTGATTCATTGTTTTGTTAGCGCAATTTTTTCTTTTCCATTACACCCACCCCCTTGAGTCTTTTATTGGCCAGTTCATAGAAGGGATTGTTTTAAATCTCACAAGTCCATTCCCTTGAAAAATCCACACGTGTCATTCAGCCATAAGAAAGTTCCTTGTCAGCTCAGCAAAGCAGACCAGTTTACATAGAACACAGTTTACATAGAATTCCTTTGGTGGGCTGCAGACAGGATGTGGGGGAAGGCAAAGTCACAGTTTCCTCTTGAAGCTATCAGGAATGCCGTGGGGGCTGGATAGAGACACACATGTAATGGAGGATAGCAACATCTGTTCTGTATAATGCTGGGTTCATAACTTTAGGACAAAATCTGAAGAATCATCTCAAGGAAAATATACACTTCATTTCAGTGGTTCTAATCATAACACAAAAATATTCATTTTATTTCATATCTAACACAGTCCATCACACTTTCAGTACGGGCGCTACACTAAAACTAGTGGGGAATGGGAGTCTTAATTACTCCCATTCACGAATATGGAAATTTAGGCTGCTGCCAATTCCAGAATCTGTCCTGTAGGTCAGTCTGCGTGCCAGGGGTGCGTCGTCACCCCTGGGCGGCAGTTGGCGCTAGAGGGGTTCTGGGGGATCCACCTCCTTCCAGCAGCCAATCAGGGGGTTTTTCCCTTGTTGGGCATGCTGGGAGGGGGGATATATCTGTGGTGGCCGCTTTTGGCGGGTCGTTCTTGCGGGGCCCGAGTTCCGGGTGCGGTACCCACCTTCGGGGTACGCGCATCCATGGGCCCCGCCACCGCGTCCTGCCATGCCGAGGTCATGACTGAATGAATGAATGAATGAATGAAAAACTTATATAGCGCAGCACATGCGAACTAAATCGCCTCTGGGCGCTCGTTGTTCCTGTCTCTCTTGATATCAAAAGAGATGAGTTTTGATCTTTCTTCTGAAGGTCAGGTGGTTTTCCTCCAACCGAATGCTGGTTGGTAAAGCGTTCCATAGTCTGGGACCTTGGAGCGCAAATCTTCTTTCTCCTTTGGACTTGAATTTGGCTTTGGGTATCTGAAGCAGATTTTGGTTGGTGGATCGCAGAATGCGATTGGCGTTGTGAGCTTTTATCTTGTCGCAAAGATATTGCGGAGCCTTCCCATGGATGCACTTATGTGTCAGGCAGAGTGCTTTAAAAGCAATTCTGTCCTTTACTGGCAGCCAGTGAAGGGTTCTCAGCGAAGGTGAGATTGATTCCCATGTTTTTTTCCCAGTCACAAGTCTGGCGGCCGTATTTTGTACGACTTGCAGGCGAGCGATTTGGTACTTTGGAAGTCCGAGGTAAAGGGCATTTGCATAGTCCAATCTGGAGTTCACAATTGTTCCCACCACGACTGCTATGTCCTCTTTGGGGATAAATGGAATAAGTCTGCGTAGTAGGCGCAGCAGATGGTGGGATCCGCTGACTACTGACCCTATTTGTGCGTCCATTGTCATGTAGGTGTCGAAGATGACCCCGAGACTTTTGACTTTGGAGCTAGGGGTGATGATTTGGCCCAGAATGGGCGGGGGGGTCCAGGTAGTTGCTAGTTGACTCTTTCGGCTGGCGTGAAACATAAGAAGTTCTGTTTTGGAACTGTTGAGTTTAAGATAACTCTTAGTCATCCAGTTTTCTATCAAAGAGAGGCATGTCTCTAGATTTGGATGATGATCCTTTTTGTTACGGATGCGAAAATACAGTTGCGTGTCATCTGCATATGAGTGATAAAGTAGTTTTTGGCTACTGATGATTTCAAAGAGAGGGCAAAGGTATATATTGAACAGCACCGGTGACAGAGGGGATCCCTGGGGGACTCCGCATGAAACCGTGCGTTTTTCAGAAGTGAAAGGTCCCAATTTCACTGTTTGTGATCGGTTTTCCAGAAAGGAGGAGAACCATGCTAAATCACCTTCTGTGACTCTGGCTACTTCAGCTAGCCGAGTCAGTAACAGTTTGTGGTCTACCGTGTCGAAAGCTGCACTTAGGTCCAACAGAACCAGGAGACAGGATTCTCCTTCGTCTGCGGCCTCGAGGGCGTCATCCCAAATTTTGAGCAATGCTGTTTCCGTCCCGTGTCCGGGACGGAAACCCGATTGAAATGGATCAAGTAGATTATGGGTGTCCAGATGCTGTTGCAGCTGTTGTACCACTACTTTTTCCAATACCTTGGAGAGGGCGGTTAGGCCTGTTATCGGACGGCGGTGAATTGGGTCCTTGGGGTCTAGGGTGGGTTTTTTCAAGATGGGCTGAATTGTGCCCTCTTTAAGCTGTGAGGGCACTATGCCTTCCTTGAATGACTGATTTATAAGCTGCGTGATAGGCGGCGCCAGGATATCGGCACATTCCTTCAGCAATTTAGCGGGGATAATATCATTAGGCGCTGTGCTGTTTCGCAAAGTACTGATGATATTTTTAACGGCATCGATGGAGATGGGTTTCAGAGTGAACTTTGTAGATTCTACCAAATTTCTATGGGTGTTGTGTGAATGATTGAGGGGGGGGTTGAGGGGGGTATTGATTTGCTGAATGCTTTCCCGGATTCTTTCGATTTTATTGATGAAGAAATCCGATAATTCATTACAGAATTCCTGGGTGTCTGAACTGGGGGGTTCAAGACATCCTGGATTCATGGTCTGAGTGACCAGTTTGAAGAGTTCGCGAGGGCGGTTTATGGCGTTAGTGATGGCATTGGAAAAGTGATATTTTTTGGCTTTGAAGATCTCTTTATGGTATTTTCTTGTTATTGCCTTGTAGATGGTGAGGTTCTCCTCTTAAGCGTTTCTTTTCCAGGCGGCTTCCGCCCTTCTGCGCTCTTGCTTCAGTAACGACAGCTGGTTGTTAAACCAGCCGGAGTTGTTTTTCCGGATGCAGGTCTTGCGTTTTGGCGCTATTAAGTCGGCTGACTGTAATAGGGCTGTATTTATGGCGTCCAGTGTTTCAGAGGCTGTTTGAGGTGGTTGGATTATTTTTATTTTATTACCTAAGGTAGATTTGAAGAGTTCCGAGTGAAGCTTCTTCTGAGATCTGGTCCAGTGTGTTATCACCGGCTTAGGTATTTTTATTAATGGTGGAATTATGGAAACTATGAATTTAATTGCATGGTGATCTGTCCATGGCAACGGTTCATTTTCCAAAATGTTTATTTCCAGATCTTGTCTGAAAATCAGGTTGAGCGTGTGACCGGAGGTATGTGTGGGCCCACATACTAGTTCCTGCAGACCTAGTCCTTCCAGATGGTCAATGCAGGCGTCGGCCACGGGATCCTGTGAGGAGTTTGCCCAGAGGTTGAAACCCCCGAGTAGCAAAAGGTGTTTGCTATTTAGGGTGAAAGTGGACATGAATTCTGTCCAGGGTGAGAGAAACTGCGATTTTGGACCCGGTGGTCTATAGCAGAGAAAAATATGAACGGTCTCCTGGGGGTTTGTTTGTAGTTGCAGAGCGAGGGTTTCCATGAATGGAAGTGAGTACTGAAGGGCTGGTTTAGTGATCGCGAGGTTAGTCTTATGGATCACTGCCAGGCCTCCTCCTCTTTGCCCCACTCTGTTTTCTGTTATAATGCGATAATTTTCTGGCACCAGTTCACCTAGAATGGTGTTACAGTCAGCTGTGAGCCAGTTTTCTGTAATAAAGAGACAGTCTACGTCGCATTGTAGGATGAAATCATGGATTTCCAATCGGTGTCTTACTGCTGATCTTGTGTTAACCAAAGCGCATGATATTCGCTTGGGCTGCGGTAAGTGGATGTAATTTCGCCGTGTCGATCGTTGATCGATTCTAAAAATATGCTCAGTCCTTAGAGCTTTTTTGGTGGCGGCTAATAATCCTGAGGCAAATGGCCGTAATCTCCGTATAGTTTCTGCGGAGTATTTCAGCTTGGCCATTGTCGCCACGAGGCGTGGGGGAATGATGTCTATTTGGGATGGGGGGTATTTCAGGAGGATTCACTGAATCCTTCCTTCCTATATTTTCTTTTTTGATCCAGAGGAAGGCAACAAACCCCTACCCGTGCTGTGCCAATATGCTGAGGATAGGGGAAAAAATTCCTTCCTGACCCCTCAGAGGCGATCGGACGTGCCCTGTATCAAAAAAAATGTGAGAAAACTATAGTTGTTAGGGCCTAATGCATGGGGGGGAGGGGGGAATATACTCTCTCCTGAATATGTCCAGTCTGGATGGCCTGCCGCTGGATGGTTAGCTCGAGCGGGGGGGGGAGAGAAAGACAGAGGGGTGTCTAATGAGGGGGGGAGTCCTCCTGGGGTAAGAGGGGGCTTACTTTAGATTGAGGACGGATGCTGGCTGTTTTGGTGCGGCGAGCCGCTAGGCCGCGGATGAAGCCGCGGTCTTTCCTAAATGCGGCTGCCGCGAATTGTTGCACGAGGTGGCGCGAGGGCCAGGATCCGGTTTGCTGGCTGTCGGAGGCCGAGGGGGGGTACCTCAGGTTCCGATTGGTGGTCGGGGGTCCGGAGATGGGAGGTGAGAAGGAGGGGGCCGTTTCCCCGATGGTAAAAGCTTAGGCCGCCGCCGCGGCTTGTCCTGAAAAGGACGGCCGCTTACGAGCCCCGGGGAGGTGTGGATAGCTCTGAGTAGGAGCCTACCTTGTGAGCCTCCCGGGGGTGACGCCTGCGGAGGGGGAGAGGTGGCCAGGAAGAAGGTGGATGGTCCTGGATGGTCTTGGAGCTGCGGCTGGAAAGGTGGAAAAACCCTGCCTGTCTGGAGCCCAGGAGCCACAACGTCCTACTGGTAGGTACGTGCGCCGATTACAACTGGGACAGTTCTCGCCCTCGGGAGGGTCACTCTTTCAGACCCAACAGGAAGAGCTCCTGGATGCATCATGTACCTTAATTTGAGAGGGAACCTGGCGGCTTGCTGGGTCTCAAACTGTTGCTGAGAGGATCCTAGGCTGGGAGCTGTGCGATGGGAATTGACTCGGGAGAACCTAGAACTAGAGGTTGTCCGGAAGGCCTGGACGAGTCATCGGGGATCCGGTCACCACACCTTATGACAGGTATGCTCAAGCTGTCAGTGGGTGACATTGATTGAACTAACTGGGAGGATTTACTCAAACTGACTTTTCTAAATCCTAAATTGTCCAGCCTGTGGCAGAGGCCTGCATCCTCCCAGTGATTTTTGCAAGTGACGCTCCGGCTGCCAGGCCTGAGTTAACTGCCTGTCCGGGGGGCACTTTACCCACCCTGATTGGGAGGCGACGAATTGATCTAGGCCATTGCTGAGAGCAGGCTTGCTCTCTCCTAACATCCAAAGGCCTGATACTAAAGTTCCTCTACGCTCATCAGCCTTTTCTGTCGTGTGCCCTGTTGATGTTGGCCAGTTCGGGACTTGGAATAAAGCTTTGAAACTGAATTTTGTGTCTGGACACTTGCTCTTCATTCACACTCGCAGAAGTCACCCGTAGACCAAGTCAAAGAAGGTAACTTAGAAGGCCGATCCTGAATCAAACAGCGGCTCCTTCGGGGGTAGCGCTACATACGGGTACATCGCTGAACAGGAAGTGGTTAAGGTCCTGTTGTGCTTTTCCCGCACTAACATTCACTTTTCTAGTGTGATAAAAGTGCATGAAAAATAATTCCCTCTAAAATCTATTTGTTCACCTCCCTTCACTGTGTTTTTAAAAAGTCCTGTTTGCTGCATCTTTGGTTCCCCTGTTTAAAAAATGCACCAAAAACGCACCATCCATTATAGTCAAAGAAAATGCAACACACATTTTTCAAGTTCCCTTCTTTTAATCAAATGTCTATTTTTTTTAAGGTAACCAAGGATGAAAACACATGTAAATTGAATATATGTGTAACAATAAATGATAACACAACATATTAAAAATGTGCTAAAGCACAACATCCAGACGGATTTTTCATCCATCTGGACTATTGGATAAAAATAGACAAGCAGTCAATTTTTATCCGATTTCACCATAGAGGAGAGCAGGGCTCTGATAGGTCTGTCTCTGCACAGTGAGTGGAGATGGACCTGTCATCTGCCTGCTCAGCGGGGAAAAGCAAGTCTGTCAGGCGGACCGCTCGTGTGAAATCACCCTTAGAATTCAAGGCATGTGTGAAAGAGCACTTAGTCTTCGTTCACACTGAACACAGCTTTGAAATTGTGCGACTTCATCTGAATCCACGCGATTTCTAAAGCAGCATGTCCATGTGACTTCAGGTGCGATTCGAAAGACATCTGTGCAGCTTTATGCATAGATGTCTATTAAAGTTGCACCCAAAATTAGCAAGAGTAGTGCAGGAACTACTTTTGAAAATTGGTGCGGCGTCACACTGATAGGCTGTGACCTGTCAAATCGCATGACAAATGGGTTCAGTGTGAACGAGGGCTTAGAAGTAGTTGGGTGTTGGGAGAGAAGTGGGTGAAGGTCAGAATGGTCATGAATGTAATTGACAATGATTTGGAAAACAATTAAAGTGGAGGTTCCATAAAAAAAAACAAGTTTGCTTTAAACTGTAGCTTACGACTAAAAAAGAAAAAAAAAGAAATGTATTTTTTTTACTCATCTGGAAATGCCTGTTGCTATGCGGTCCCACGAAATCTGCCTTTGAAACCACCTAGGATTCTGACATCATCTCCCTCTAATGCTCCTGGGTGCGCTGTCCAATTATCACTCCCCATCCAAGACTTCCAGGAAGTAAGTGCTTGTAGGCTTCACAATGCCCACAAGCAAAATGACAACGGTGTAGATATAGTTTTAAACTATATTTTTTGAATATCTATGTGGATCGGCGGCGGATTGTAAAATAGTAAGTGACCAGATTTATATTATAAAAACGCAGGATGAAAGGACATACATTTAAAAAATGCTAATTGTGGTTGGAACTCCGCTTTAACATGAATTTAAGACCCCTTTCACACTGAGGAGTTTTTCAGGCGGCACAGCGCTAAAAATAGCGCTGCTATACCTGCCTGAAAAACTCCTGCACTGCATACTCAATGTGAAAGCCCAAGGGCTTTCACATTGAGGCGATGCGCTGGCGGGAGAGAAAAAAATCTCCTGCCAGCAGCATCTTTGGAGCGGTGGGAGGAGCAGCGTGTATGCCGCTCCTTCCCATTTAAAACAATGGGAAACCGCGGCAATATGCAGAGGCGCATTGCGGGCGGTATTAACCCTTTAACCCTTTATCGGCCGCTAGCGGGGGTTAATACCGCACCGCTATCGGCCGAATCCCGCGGCAAATCCGACGGTATAGCGCCAATATTTTTTGCGGCGCCTCCCGCCCCAGTGTGAAAGGGTTCTTTAGCATACAAGATCATTATTATAATGACTCTTTTATCCCAGACTTTCCACCTGGTTCCTCTACCTGGAAAGGTTGGTCAGACAAGGTGTTACCAAATGTCTTCCAGGTGATTTTAGATGAGAAACGTCTTGGTTGCAGATTCCACACTTTGTTTGAATTACAATTTTGAGCAAATATATTTGATACCTATAACTTGGAAATTTTACTTCCTTATCTCTATGAAATCATCCTTCTGTTACTGTCATCGTATGAGAAGAAATTCACAAAATATTCCAACTAAAGGGGAGAATTTGACACTTTGATACAACATTGAAAATACACAAATCTTAAAGAGGAGGTAGACCCACTTAAAAAAAAAAAAAAAAAACACCACCTGCAAGAAAAAGGCATAATGAGCTAGTATGCATAGCATCTCTCCTGAGGGTTACTTCCAGGTATCGCAGCTCCGCGCTGTGATTGGCCGGAGCCGATGACATCACTCGCGCGGGAGCCGCCAGTCACGGCACGGCCTCCTTTAGTAACGGCACAATTCCATTGCTAAAGTGCATAATTTTTGTAAATATCTCCTAAACCGCGGAGGTTTCGGAGATATTTCAAGCACTTACAGGTAAGCCTTAATCTAGGCTTACCTGTAGGTAAAAGTGGTTGTTAAGGGTTTACAACAACATTAAATTACAGGTTTGGGGAAAACATAAGGTCTTGTTCAGACTAGCAGCAGAGATTAGCATTCCTCTGAAAATCAATAAATGCTCAGATTGCTTTTCATGAGCATTTGACAGGTGGTAAGGAGGCAATATCTTGCTTCCTTATCACTTGTATTAACCCCCTAAATGCTGCACTACCATGCTGCAACTGCAGTTTTATGGACTTGTCTGTAGGATGCTTATTCTATCCTTTCACAATGCCATACGCATTTTCTCACAACCTAACTTTTAGTTCTCTGTTATTTCTTCCTATGTATCCCTGCATATTGTGTGTCCACATTTAGATATGGTGGTGCTAAAGCAGGTGGAGGTTGATGTGTCAGATTCTACTTGGGTGCCAAGAAGAGGACAGCAGGACAATCCTGAGGAGTGATTCCCACCTGTGTGTGTTATTATGGTGTGTTGCCATGTGATACATTAAGGTTATTCAATATGAATGGACTGCAACACACCACAACAAATGAAAAAATGTACATGACCTATTTTCAACAACGCAGTTCACTGCAATCAATGAAAAGACAAGTATGGAGCCGTAGTGAAACGTAGGTGGAGTACAACATGACAGGGTGTAGGTAACTGGCAGTGGGGAAGAGGTTAAAGTAATGGGGGTGGTCAGTAGAGTAGGAGTCTTACTGGATTGGAGGATGCAGCAAAGGGGAGGAGTTGGCTGGATTCGTTGGGAGAGAGGAGGAGGGGGCAGCAGCAGTCTGGGAGAGGAAGCCTGAAGGGAAAGTCCCGCCCTACTTTTAGGAGGTAATTGGGGGGTTGTTGGTTTTGGGGTAGCGGTGTGTGCCCTGACGTTTTTCTAAAGAGAAGGATGGTTGGGTACAACGGTAGGGGCACGTTTCAGGGATTGAGTCCCCCTCGGTGGTCTGGTGTCAGTCTGGACCACCAGGGAGAAGTGGGTGGGTCTGTGGTCAGCTAGGGTCCTCGAGGCGGTGGTTGCGACTGGGGACATGTTGTTAGCTACGAGGGTACCACAGGCCCAAAAAGAGTGATCAGTGGGTTGTCAGGGGGCTGACAACCAAGGAATGGTAAAAATGTTTATTTAAAATGTTGTTGTTTTATATATTTGGGATTGGGATATATATATATATATTTTTATATATATATACAATTATTTTGGTTATTTTGTTAAATAAAGGCCGAACAGGCCATTTTAATCCAGCAGGTGTCAGTGTGGTCATTTATAGAGAGTTAAGGGGTATATGTATTTGTGTTGGTTGGTGCAGTAAGTTATCCGGCTGCCCTAGTCATGTGTGTTGTGCTGGGCTGCGGTGCATTGTGCATTTCAATTTTACTGTACAGTGCTTTGGGGTGCCATTTACATTCCTACTGTATATCCTGGCTTCTTTCCAGGACATGACAGTTGTGAATGTTTTACCCCAGCATTGCAGGAGCAATTCAGCCTCCTGGTTCAAAATCAGTACATTTACAGTGCACCCTCTCTCTTCATGGCAAAAAACCCCCTATCCCACATCCCCACCAGGATTCTCACACTGCTGTAGTCCCTTTCTAGTTTGTAGGTGGGGTGCACTGTGGTGCAGTGCCAATAATTCACACAATCAAGTGCAATAAAAAAAAACTGTATTAAAAGAGCACAGCAAAAGTTCACAACAAATTTCATGGTCTCCGGTACTGAGAAGAGAACAGATATCAGCCGGACTGACAGCATCTGTTAAGAGAGCAGAATAGGGCCTGGCCATCTCGTGTCCAAAGGAGTTGTGACCCTACAAATTCCCTCCTCCTCCTTATTGCCAATGCTTTTCCCTAACATGTGGGGTACCTGTCCCTACTCTACCAACTCACAAAAGCATGCCAAGCCTGGGAGCCAGGCCTTAAATAGGCTCTGCCTGACCCAAGATGGCTGCCAGAGTCACATGGGGAGGCATCATCCAACTGGATTGCTTCCCCAGTGACCCATGAAGCCATAGAGGAACTGTGTATGTCTTGACATCCTCTCCAGCTACAAGGCTGCTGTGGATAAGAAAGTGGACTGCACCTGCCAACAAGCTCATACTCCAGGCCACATTAGAATGGCTCCTGAACTTCCTTCTGTAAGAACAAATAAAGAAATTATCACCTTGATTGTCCTCAAATAAGAACCTCAGTGGATATTTTATTGTAGGATGTCCCAGAAATAAGCCAGAATGTGGGATTGTAAACAAGAGGAGCATTCCAGTCAGGTTTCATGGTTATAGAAAATATCTACAGGTGTGGCATTTTCAAGAAACAATATTTTTACAAAAGGCACCGTGAATTTTAAACTTCTGTGGTCCCTTATTTTCATGGGTCAGTTTACGTAAAAAGTGAACTTAACCTTTATACCTTTTGCTATCAGAGCAATTTTTGCACATATGTTTAAAAAATCATTTAGGCTTTAAGATTATTTTCTAAAAATCCCAAAACATATACAGTAAAACCTTGGTTTGAGAATAATTTGGTATGAGAGCGTTTTGCAAGACAAGCAATTTTTTTTTAGAAATTTTGACTTGATATACAAGTAGCGTCATGTCACAACTGCATATAAAAGAGAAGAGAGGCGCCTCTAAGGCCGGGTACTAACGAGCAAACATGTACGATGAAACCGGTCCGTCGGACCGTTTTCACCGTACATGCCTGCCAGAGGGCTTCTGTACGATGGCTGTACTAACCATCGTACAGAAGTCCGCGCGTAAACAATACGCGGGGCGTGTCCGCGTCGTCACCGTGGCGATGACATTTGAGTCATTCGACGCATGGGAGGGACGGCGGGCGCTCGGACATGTACGGTAGGTCTGTACTGACGACCGTACATGTCCGAGCGGGCAGGATTCTAGCGGACGGTTTTAAAACACGTCCAGGAATATTTGTCTGCTGGGAAAAGGCCCGGCGGGCAAATGTTTGCTGGAATTCGGCCCGCTCGCGCCTACACACGACCGAACATGTATGCTGAAACTGGTCCGCGGACCAGTTTCAGCATACATGTTTGGTCGTGTGTACGGGGCCTAAGTGTAGCAATACAGTTACATTTAATGACGGTACAACATTTAGAAACTCACATGGCTGATGATTAAGGCTCGATTCACACATATGCATGTTGCTTTTGTGCGTTTCTGCAATGCTATTTGCGGTGCTTGCCGCGTTTTTCGACACACGTTTTTACCGCGATTTGCATTTTTTTTTAACCTGTATATGGCTGGTTGCTAAGGAAATGTAAAAAAATAACAATTGCCGGCTAAAAAAAAAAAAAAAAAATCGAGAAAAAAACAGCGTGGTCCCCCCCCCCCCAGGTCCTTGGTCTAGCATAGAATTGGAGGGGGTCCCCCCAAAATACATACCATACAGAGGCATTATGGGGCCGTGATGTCACAAGGGGCGTGGCATCCGGAAGATATACTCCAATTCCCCCCCCTGCCCCAAAGCACCCATCCCCCTATGTTGAGGGCATGTGGCCTGGCATGGTTCAGGAGGGGGGGCACACGCTCATCCCCTCCCTTTCCTGACCTGCCGGGCTGCATGCTCCGATAAAGGTCTGGTATGGAATTTGGGGGGACCCGGCTGAGACCAGTACCATCTCAGCCGGGAGAGATTTGACTAGAAGGATAGAAACCCGCCTGGAGTAATTAGTATGAGTGGCATGATAGGAGTTAGACAACCATGCGTGTTTTAGGGCCCTCGTTTTAGAGCCTGTAAGGTGAGTCTCTTGGAGGCAGATAATGTGCGGGCGACATTTTTTTAATACTGAAAAGACCAGAGATCTATTCTGGGGTGCATTCAGACCTCTAGTATTCCAGGAGACTATCCTTAGGGGCCTTGCCATTGTAAAACATACAGAGAAGCCCGGAGCATGAAGCGCAGAGAAATAGTGTAGGGCGGACATGACTAGGTGCTTGGGACACAAGGGGTTACTAGTATGGGAGGAAAGGGGGGTAGGCAGGGGGCTGTGCATTAGTTTCCCGGGCTCTGGGAGTCTATTTAAGGAGGGGGCGGAGCTACAGGGCTCAGCAGCGTGGGGGAAGACAAGGAAGGAGGCAGTTTTTTGCTCTGCTCCTTCACAGCAAAGATGGCGCAGGTAGACCTTATGTTAGCCAGACTCCGGGCCAGGGCAGCGGAGAGGGGTCCCCAGTGGTTGGAGGCACAGATCGGCGGGCTAATCGAGGACCAGGCACTCGTGCTCGGCAATCGCGGCCGCCGGTGGGCTACTCGCCCGAGGTGTCGGGGCGATCCAGGAGGGCAGCCAGGAGTCCAGCTGAAGACCCGTCGCCCCCGCCGGCGAAGCGGTCGCAGCTGTCGGCCGGTGGGGAGTCCGGACGGTACCCTCGCGGTCGGAGGAGCTCGGGAGGCGGGGCCTACGGTCGGGATTGCGCCCGGTCCTCACCGGGAAGAGGGAGTCAGCAGCACAGGCCAGCAGCACCCAGCGCAAGTGTGGGTTCCGAAGGAGAGGCCCGGCGAGGGACAGGGGGGTCCAGGGACAGCGGGCCGTCCATCCGCGCGGCAGCTGCATCAGGGGCAGCAAGCCCAGGACAGTAGTGAGGAGCAGCAAGTGACCAGGCCACAGAGCAAGGGGGGGAGGGGGGGCCAAGCAAAGAAGAGTGCAGCAGAGGTTCGATCCAGGCATCCCCTGGGGTCTGCGGCTCCCAGATCTCCTTCGCCTGGGGGGCCACAAGTGCCGTGCAGTGCAGCAGAGGACCGGTCGGAGGGCGAGGTGTCCGAGGACGAGGAGGATGTCGTGCGACAACCACCGGTGGATGTAGCGGCGGCGGCTGATGGTGCAGTTCCCAGGCAGCCAGGTAAGACGACCTCCTTACCTAACGTTGATTTCTCCAATGCATTGTGTACCTTGTTGGGGATGGGGTGGGGGGGGGCTATCCTGGGGGTGGCTGCGCTGGGGCCTGTGGCGCCCGGGGCTGTGGGGGTGTTACCCGCCGCCCCGGGGGTCCCGGGACAGATGCAGGACCTGCTGGGGGGTCTGCGGGACCTGTTGCAGCGCTTTGCTGGGGGTCCTGCGGTGCCACCGCAGGTCGCACCATGGGTGGGGGGGGGTGGGGAAAATGGGGGGGCAGCGGCTGCTCCAGCGGCGGTGGCGGTCGACCCCCTCGTCAGCGTGACAGCGGCTGTTCCGGCAGGCAGTGTAGCGGGGGACACAAATAAAGATAAGTCAGGGGCTGCCAGGGCAGATATTGTGAGGATTGCAGATGCGGCAAAATGTGAGGTATATGTATGTTTTGAGGGTCCCCTAGGTTCGCATTTGAAGCCAGAGGTGAGAGAAAAAATCGTTAAGGGTGAGTATGTTGAAATTTTTTCCTTGCTTCCTCTGGAAAAATTTAATTTAGACAGGGTGAAGCCCGATGACTCTAAGAAAGAGGACGAGGAGAAGAGGCGTTATCGCCTCATCCCTCGCACCTTTGGAAATTGGTTGCAGGCTTATGCAATACTGGCCAGTGTCATTGGCGACAAGATGACGCCGGTGAAAGTGGAAAGGATGCGTCCTTTTCTAGATAGGTACCCGGACGTCGCAGCGGCTCGTTTACTGACTGCGGGTTTTACGGAGGGGTTTCGCATTCCGTGTAATTTGACGACGGCGCCTCCGCTGGCGGGGAATTTGCGATCCGCTTTGGAACACCCGGAGATAGTTACGGAAAAATTGGGAAAAGAGGTGGCGCTGGGGCGGATGGGGGGGCCATTTCGGGAACAACCGATGAGGGATTTGGTGGTTTCTCCATTGGGGGTGGTGCCCAAGAAGGAACCCAACAAATTCCGCCTCATTCACCACCTCTCTTTTCCGAAGGGGGGGTCGGTGAATGATGCCATTGATCCGGAAGCATGTACGGTGTCATACACGTCGTTTGATGCGGCGGTGAGCTGGGTGCGGAGGTATGGAAAGGGGGCACTCATGGCAAAATCGGACATTGAGGCTGCATTCCGATTGCTACCGGTACACCCAGACAGTTTTCGCCTGTTGGGCTGTCGGTGGCAGGAGGAATTTTATGTGGACCGATGTCTGCCCATGGGTTGCTCCATTTCATGTGCGTTTTTCGAAACGTTCAGCTCTTTCTTGGAGTGGGTGGTCCGGGATGTGGCAAGGGTGGACTCGGTTGTCCACTATTTGGATGACTTCTTGTGCGTGGGACCCCCTTCCTCCAGAGTGTGTGCGATTCTATTGGCGACATTGCAACACATTGCGGGAAGATTTGGGGTCCCCTTGGTGGCGGACAAGACGGAAGGCCCTACGACGGAGCTCAGTTTTCTGGGGATCGTGATCGATTCCCAGGCAGTGGAGTGCCGTCTGCCGCCGGACAAAGTGGAGAACCTCAGGCAGGTGATCAGGGACTTCCTGGGACGCAGCAAGGTCACTTTGAGGGAATTGCAATCATTGCTGGGGAAGTTCAATTTTGCATGTAGGATCATCCCCATGGGTAGGGTGTTTTGCCGACGGCTGTCGGCGGCCACCGCGGGAGCAAAATCGCCTAGACACTTTATAAGATTGACCAGGGAACTGAAAGAGGATCTTAGGGTGTGGCACACTTTTTTGGAGACGTTTAATGGGCGGTCGGTGTGGATGGAGGGGCCGGTCAGTAATTTCGATTTGGACTTGGTTAGTGCAGGTCATCAACCGGATCTCCGCTTCATCCTTGCCGGTGGTCCGGTTGCTGAGACATTTGGTGTTGCGGTGTCTGCAGTGTAATGTTTTTCTATATGCGGTGCACATACCGGTGGTGGACAACACGCTGGCTGACTCTCTGTCTCGTTTTCAGTGGGGCAGGTTCAGGGAGTTGGCTCCTACGGCAGAGCGGACCGGGGTGCCGTGCCCAGCGTGGCTGTGGGACACTGCTTTGGACTTGCCGCGCGTTGGATCCAACGGTCGGTGAGTGGGGCCACGTGGACGGCGTACTCTAGAGTCTGGGGGGAGTGGTTCGAGTTCTTGCGACAGGTGGGAGTTGACGTAGGAGATGGGGGTATGGAAGGGGGATGGTTGGTGCTGTATTTTGTGTCCAGGCACATGGAGGATGGGGGGTCGGTTTCCGCCATTGAGCGCAAGCTGGCGGGTTTAGCATTTCTCTTTAAGTTACAGGGGTTGCAGGATTTTACTAAAACTTTTTGGGTAAAACAAGCGGTGAAGGGATATCGGAAGGGAAAGGTAAGGAGGGATTCGCGTAGGCCGGTGTCATTCGCAGTGCTTCAAGCGATCTGCGGCAAACTGGGGGAGGTGTGCGCGTCAGGATACGAGGGGATACTTTTTAGGGCGGTTTTTGCGGTCGCATTTTTTGGGGCTTTTAGGTTGGGAGAATTAGTTAGCCCATCTAAGTCAGTGGCTGGGGGGTTTGGTTTTCAGGATGTTCGAGTGGAGGGAAGAAGCATTGTGATCATGCTGCGCCAGTCCAAGACGGACCAGGCAGGGAGGGGAACACGGGTGGTGCTCTATGCATTGCCGGGTTCCGAGGTGTGTCCGGTGAGAGCGGTCGAGGAATTTTTGGGAGTACGCCCGGTAGGGTTGGGGGCATTTTTTGCGCACAGGGACGGGACGTTTTTGTCAAGATTTCAATTTGTGACAGTGTTCAGAAAATGTTTGTGTGCTGCGGGGTATGACGGACAACGGTATGCTTCGCACTCCTTCCGCATCGGGGCGGCCACTGAGGCTGCACGGTGCGGGTTGGATGAGGCGGCCGTTAAGAAAATAGGTAGGTGGGAATCTAGGAGATTCCGATCTTATGTGCGTCCGCATTTGCTGGCTGATTAAGTGAGAGGAGGGGGACAATGGGACACTGACAAAGGGATGTGTCGTGGCTGGTGTTTGTAAAGTGGAGAAGTTGGAGGTTTTGTTGGTGTTATGTGCTACATGAAATCGTTTTTATTTCAGATTGCAGCTTCCCGTGCCTCGTATGGATTGTAGGGCACTCTTACGTGTTCTGGGGTGCCAGGAGAGCAGACGCCCGATCGGATGGCAGGCAATTGGGCATTTCCAGGCGGGAGGCATGCGTACGCTGGTTGGGTTTTAGGGGGATGGAATGGAGTAGGGTGGTTCCTGAGGTCAGCCATTACGCCCGGCTCGATCGCCCCCCCAGATGTGCTGGTCCTGCATGTGGGGGGAAACGACTTGGGTGTCCGGCCGATGGCTGAGCTGATAATGGCAGTCAAGGCGGACTTTATGTCCCTGAGAATGTCCTTCCCAGGGTTGATAGTAGTCTGGTCGGATATGGTAGTGAGGACGGCCTGGCGTACTGCTAGATCAGTGGATAGGCTGAACAAGGCTCGCATAAAGGTCAACCAGGTGGTGGGGAGGTTCGTGGCACGTAATGGGGGCTAGTAATACGGCACTCTGAGTTGGAGAGGGATGTGGGACTGTTTCATAGGGGGGACGGCGTCCACCTTTCTGATATAGGGATCGATTTGTGGGCCTTGGGGCTGGAAGATGGAATCCGTAGGGCCCTGCGGGTGTGGGGTGGCCCTCGAGGCTAAGGGGTTAACCTCTCAGGCTGTGGCGGTGTCAGGTGGTCTCCAGGAGGTCAAAAAAGGAACAGTATGAAGGAAGTGTGGGGGTCCAGCGGTTATGGACCCTCTCCGTATTCCACCGGAATGGTGTCCGCTGGAACACGGAAATTGGTGTACTGCGGGATAGGGGGTGTTGGTATGCCTTTAAGGCTGGCGGTTGGTTTTTTGCTTACGTCCCGCAGGATATTGAAAAAAATGTTATGTGTGTGTTACCTCTTTTTGACCACATGTCTGTATATGGTTGCCATATTGATATGGCTGTTGTAAAATCTGTTTTTATATTTTTAAAAAATAATGTAAAGTTAATAAAAGGTATTTATGGTACAAATGGTTAATAAAATTATGGCTGCTATGGCCAATTTTCTCCATCTCAGGTGTTGCCTCAGTTTTCTTCTAATTTAGTGTAAAGAAAGGGGGGGGGTATGGTTTGGGGTCTTAATGGGTTATTATGGGTATCCAGGCTACCTGAGTCAAGAGAAGCCCGGAGCATGAAGCGCAGAGAAATAGTGTAGGGCGGACATGACTAGGTGCTTGGGACACAAGGGGTTACTAGTATGGGAGGAAAGGGGGGTAGGCAGGGGGCTGTGCATTAGTTTCCCGGGCTCTGGGAGTCTATTTAAGGAGGGGGCGGAGCTACAGGGCTCAGCAGCGTGGGGGAAGACAAGGAAGGAGGCAGTTTTCCCACCCACCCTCCCTGTTTTTTGTCTCGTTTGTGTTGTGCGTTTGTGTTCTTCTTTTGCAGGTCATGGATGCAGGTCGTCATAGCAGTAGGAGTAGTGGCGGTGTCAGGTGGTCTCCAGGAGGTCAAAAAAGGAACAGTATGAAGGAAGTGTGGGGGTCCAGCGGTTATGGACCCTCTCCGTATTCCACCGGAATGGTGTCCGCTGGAACACGGAAATTGGTGTACTGCGGGATAGGGGGTGTTGGTATGCCTTTAAGGCTGGCGGTTGGTTTTTTGCTTACGTCCCGCAGGATATTGAAAAAAATGTTATGTGTGTGTTACCTCTTTTTGACCACATGTCTGTATATGGTTGCCATTTTGATATGGCTGTTGTAAAATCTGTTTTTATATTTTTAAAAATAATGTAAAGTTAATAAAAGGTATTTATGGTACAAATGGTTAATAAAATTATGGCTGCTATGGCCAATTTTCTCCATCTCAGGTGTTGCCTCAGTTTTCTTCTAATTTAGTGTAAAGAAAGGGGGGGGGGTATGGTTTGGGGTCTTAATGGGTTATTATGGGTATCCAGGCTACCTGAGTCAAGTATTAAATAAGCACAAAGTAACATGCATTCAGGAATATAAATGACCTGACAGGCCGCTCCACCTGAAGCACATACATGCACATGATTAAAAAAAGTGCATGGATCCGGCATCAGGACATCATGAGCCAGCAATGAAATAATAAAACACATTAATAGTCCGCCATAGGCAGCAACCTGAGAAAAAATATAGAAGTCAACAAAGTCCCAGAAAGTGTAGATAAAATCCCCTGCCCCCCTCCCCGCTCGGCCAATCCCAACACAGCGAGCCTTGGAACCCTGAACTGTAAAACGAAAATCCCCCTCCTTAAACTGAGGTAGAGCTGTACCGTGGCCTCACCACTAACTGGTATGTGGGGTGTAGTGGAGTCCAAAGTGACTCCCGAGCAGCATTGTAGGGGTGAAAAGCATCACAGTCCAACAGCGGATGCAGTAGATTGCAGAGTAAACAACTGGCAGAAGTTGTAAGGGAATAGGCCCAGGGCTTTTTTTCAGCGGGAACGCAGTTCCGGCACCTCCAGCTCTGAATGTATGTAATGGCAAAGGGGTGCTGGGGTGTACTGGAGGGTCTATTAATGCTTTCTGGGGGATCTATTGTTGCTGGAGGGAATCTATTATTACAGGGGGAGGGTCTATAGGGAGGTCAGTTGTTGCTGGTAGGGGATCTATTGTTGCGGGGGGGCTCTTTTGCTACTGAGAGACATCAACTGTTGAGGGAGGGCTCTATTGTTGCTGGGGGAGCTCCATTGTTGCTGGCTACAGGGGATCTATTTTACAGTGGGACCAAAGAATGGTGCTCGGAGGTGGGTAGGGGGTGGAACCAAGGAAGGGTTCTCGGAGGTGGGTAGGGGGTGGAACCAAGAAAGGGTTCTCGGAGGTGGGTAAGGAGTGGAACCAAAGAATGGTGCTCTGAGGTGGGTAGGGGGTGCTACCAAGGAATGGTGCTCAGAAGCGAGTAGGGAGTGGAACCAAAGAATGATGCTCAGAGGTGGGTAGGGGGTGGAACCAAGGAATGGTTCTCGGAGGCGGGTAGAGGGTGGAACCAAGGAATGGTTCTCGGAGGTGGGTAGGGGGGTGGTACCAAGGAATGGTGCTCTGAGGTGGGTAGGGGGTGGAACCAAGGAATGGTGCTTAGAGATGGATGGGGGTGGAACCAAAGAATGATGCTCAGAGGTGGGGGGGGGGGGTGGAACCAAAGAATGATGCTCAGAGGTGGGGGGGGGGGGGGGGAACCAAAGAATGATGCTCAGAGGTGGGTGGGGGTGGAACCAAAGAATGGTGCTTGGAGGTGGGTAGGTAGTGGAACCAAAGAATGGTGCTCGGAGGTGGGTAGGGGGTGGAACCAAGGAATGGTGCTCGGAGGTGGGTAGGTAGTGGAACC
Source organism: Rana temporaria (assembly GCF_905171775.1). Classification (NCBI taxonomy): domain Eukaryota; kingdom Metazoa; phylum Chordata; class Amphibia; order Anura; family Ranidae; genus Rana; species Rana temporaria. The sequence goes on along the minus strand of NC_053500.1, from coordinate 54,617,015 downwards.
AAAGAATGGTGCTCGGAGGTGGGTAGGGGGTAGAACCAAGGAATGGTTCTCAGAGGCGGGTAGAGGGTGGAACCAAAGAATGATGCTCAGAGGTGGGGGGGGGGTGGAACCAAAGAATGATGCTCAGAGGTGGGGGGGGGGGTGGAACCAAAGAATGATGCTCAGAGGTGGGTGGGGGTGGAACCAAAGAATGGTGCTTGGAGGTGGGTAGGTAGTGGAACCAAAGAATGGTGCTCGGAGGTGGGTAGGGGGTGGAACCAAGGAATGGTGCTCGGAGGTGGGTAGGTAGTGGAACCAAAGAATGGTGCTCGGAGGTGGGTAGGGGGTGGAACCAAGGAATGGTTCTCAGAGGCGGGTAGAGGGTGGAACAAAGGAATGGTGCTCGGAGGTGGGTAGGGGGTGGAAACAAGGAATGGTTCTTGCAGGCGGGTAGAAAGTGGAACAAAGGAATGGTTCTCGGAGGTGGGTAGGGGGTGGACACAACAGGTGTCTCGGAAGTAGGGAGTTCCTGCACCTCTTCTCTGAGAAAAAAAAGCCCTGGATAGGCCCGTTAATAAGGAGGAAGTTCAGTCTATTAGGAATACATTTTTTTTTATCATTGAGCGGGAAGCCAGCTGAGAGCTGATGACTCATCGGTTGATAAGGATGCGGCGGCCGGCTTCCCGGCCCCCTCCTTAGTAACCATCTATATACAGTATAAAAAAATGGCAAATTGCGGCATAATCGCAAAAGTCCCTGACCCTTTCCAAAAATGCAGAGGCACAAAAAAGCATTGATGTGAACATGTTCCATAGGAAACCATGTTAAAAAATTTCCCTGCATTTATGCAAAATGCATCAAAAAACGCATTTGTGTGAATCAAGCCTAAAACAGGCACATCTAAGTATACAGGCATTCGGGGAAAAGATGTCCACATAAAGCATTCTCCATAGCACCATTGATGTTGTCCCTTTAACGCTGCGCTCCACAAGCAGTTTAACCACTTCCATACCAGGCACTTACGCACCTTCCCGCCCAAAGCCAACTTTCAGCTTTCATCACTGAATGGCAATTGCACGGTCCTGCTACACTGTACCCAAACAAAATTGGCGTCCTTTTTTCCCCACAAAGAGCTTTCTTTTGGTGGTATTTGATCACCTCTGCGATTTTTTTTGCGCAACAACTAAAAAAATACTGAAATTTTGGAAAAAAATGAAGTTTTTATTTTTTTCTGTTAATTTTTTTGTAAATAAGTAAGTTTTCTCTTTCAATTACGGGCACTGATATGGCGGCACTGATGGGCATCAATGAGATGGCACTGATGGACATCGATGAGGTAGTACTGACGGGCACAGATGAGGTGGCACTGATTGGTGGCACTGGTATGCGGCACTGATAGGCACTCATAGGCGGCACTGATGGGCACACATAGGCGGCACTGATGGGCACACATAGGCAGCACTGATGGGCACACATAGGCGGCACTGATGGGCACACATAGGCGGCACAGATGGGCACTCATGGGCGGCACTGATGGATACTTATGGGTGGCACAGATGGGCACTGATAGGTGGGCACTGGGCATGGATGGGCACTGTGGGGTGGCACTGATGGACACTGTGGGGTGGCACTGATGGACACTGGGGTGGCAACACTGATTTACTTATATTGCCAGTCAGTGCCCATTTGTGGGCACTGATTGGCATCTTTTTTTTTTTACTGCTTTTTTTTTTGCAGACTTTTTTTTTTCTTGCCCTTCCCTGGTGGTCCAGTGTGGCGATCCGAGGGGGGGGCTGCGCTGATAAACAATCAGCGCAAACCCCCCTGTCAGGAGAGCCGCCGATCGGCTCTCAGACGCGAGTGAGGAAGAGCCATCAACGGCTCTTCCTGTTTACATCGTGATCAGCTGTGATTGGACACGGCTGATCACGTGGTAAAGAGTCTCCGCCGGAGGCTCTTTACCGAGATAGGAGATGCGGGGTGTCAGACTGGCACCCCGCATCACCGATCGCCGTGCTGCGCGCCCCCACGGGCGCGCGCGGCATGAAATCCTGCAGGACGTCCATGGACGTCCTGTCAGGATTTCACAACCACTTCCCGGACGTAAATCGGCTATAGGCCGGGCGGGAAGTGGTTAAGCCTCACTTTCAGATCACTCTACTGCAGGGTAGTCTTCACGGTCATGATTGCAGACAGCTTTACCCCGGATGCCTGCATACTTAGCTGTGCCTCTTTTAACCACTTGCTGCCCGCCAATGACAGATTGACGTCGGCAAAGTGGTTGTAGAATCCTGACTGGACGTCATATGACGTCCTCAGGATTCTGAGCCGCTGCGCTCCCCCGGGGGCGCGCATCGCGGCGATTGTTGTTGCAGGGTGTCAGTCTGACACCCCGCAACACCGATCAAGGTAAAGAGTCTCTCACGGAGACTATTTACCACGTGATCAGCCGTGTCCAATCATGGCTGATCACAATGTAAATAGGAAAAGCCGGTAATCGGCTTTTCCTCACTCGCGTCTATCAGATCATCATCGATCATCAGCACAGCCCCCCCGAGGATGCCCACTGGACCACCAGGGATGCCCACTGGACCACCAGGGATGGGCAAATAGACCACAAGTGAAAAAAAAAAGGATGCCACCCTAGACCACCAGGGATGAGGAGGACACACAAAATGGATGCCAATCAGTGCCCACAATGGGCATCACTGATTGGCAGGCATTGTTTGGCACTGATTGGCATCCATTAGTACAACACATACAATTGTGCCCTTCTATGCCCATCCGTGCCGCCTATCAGTGCCCATCCATGCCGCCTATCAGTGCCCATCCGTGCCGCCTATCCATGCCCATCCATGCCACCTATACGTGCCGCCTATCAGTGCCCATCCGTGCCGCCCATCAATGCCACCACATCAGTGCCACCTCATCGGTGCCCATCAGTGCTGCCTTCTCAGTGACCGTCAGTGCAGTACCATCAGTGCCCATCAGTGAAGGAGAAAACGTACTTATTTACAATGTTTTATAACAGAAACAAAAAAATACTTATTTTTTTCTAAATTTTCAGTCATTTTTTTATTTTTTTTGCAGAACATAAATATCCCAGAGGTGATCAAATACCACCAAAAGTAAGCTCTATTTGTGGGTACAAAATGATAAAAATTTTGTTTGGGTACAGTGTAGCATGACCGCGCAATTGTCATTCAAAATGCAACAGCACTGAAAGCTAAAAATTGGTCTGGGCGGGAAGGTGTATATGTGCCCGGTATGGAAGTGGTTAACCACTTCAGACCGGGAGGACGTCCTGGGACGTCCTCCACTTTGTGCGGTGATATCTGAATGATGCCTGCTGCTGCAGGCATCATTCAGATATTGCCGTCTTCAGCCAGCGATTCTGTGCACCAGAAGAACGATCAAAGCAGCGGTTCCGCCACTCGATCGTTCTTCTAGGCAGCGGGAGGGGACGTCCCCCCTCCCGCCGCCATCCGGTGCTTCTCCGGGCTCTCCCGTGCCATTGGGGGCCCGGCGCTCATTGGTGAACCATAGAGATGACTGGTGACCAGACGGTCACAGTCATCTCTATGACCGTCGGAGGACCGGGCGCGACGTTATGACGTCACGCCCGGTACCTGAAAGTAAACAAAGCCGCTATCGCGGCTGTCGGCATGTAATCGGTGATTTTTTTTTCATCGATTTCATGCTTGTAAGCCTGTAGGAGAGATGTGGGGTCTTATTGACCCCACATCTCTCCATAAAGAGGACCTGTCACAGTGATTCTTATTACAAGGGATGTTTACATTCCTTGTAATAGGAATAAAAGTGATAAAAAAAAAAAATGTAAAAAAAAGTGTAAAAATAAAAAAATTAAGAAAAAAGAAAAAATAATAATAATAAAAAAAAAATTTAAAACGCCCCTGTCCCGGTCGCTCGCGTGCAGTAGCGAACGCGCATGCAAGTCCCGCCCACATATGTAAACACCGTTCAAATCCCACATGTGAGGTATCATCGCGTGCGTTAGAGCGTGTGCAACAATTCTAGCACTAGACCTCCTCTGGAACTCAAAAATAATAACCTGTAAAAAAAAATAAAGCATCGCCTATGGAGATTTTTAAGTACCGAAGTTTGGCGCCATTCCATGAGTGTGCGCAATTTTAAAGCGTGACATGTTAGGTATCCATTTACTCGGTGTAACATAATCTTTCACATTATACAAAAAAATTCGGCTAACTTTACTGGTTTGTTATTTTTTAACTCATGAAACAGTTTTTTTCCCTAAAAAAAGGCGTTTGAAAAATTATTGCGCAAATACTGTGCGAGAAAAAAAATTGCAATGACTGCCATTTTATTCTCTAGGGTGTCTGCTAAAAAAAAAATATATAATGTTTGGGGGTTCTGATTAATTTTCTAGCAAAAAATTTTTGATTTTTACATAAAGGAGAGAAGTGCCAAAATAGGCCCGGTAACGAAGTGGTTAATCATCAACCACGTGAGTTGCTGAATCTAACCGAACCGAACACCCCCCCCCCCCCCCGGGTTCGGTTCAGTTCGCAGCAGAACATGTGAACAGGCAAAACATTTGTTCAAACACGCGGACACCGTTAAAGTCTATGGGACACAAACATGAAAAATCAAAAAGTTTATATGCAAGTTATTGTCATAAAAAGTGTTTGGAGACCTGGGTCCTGCCCCAGGGGACATGTATCAATGCAACAAAAAAAGTTTTAAAAACTGAATTTTTTTCGGGAGCAGTGATTTTAATAATGCATAAAGTGGGGCTTTAAAAGGGGGCTTCCAGATTCCGATAAGCCCCCACCCGCAGACCCCCACAACCACCGGGCAAGGATTGTGGGGATGAGGCCCTTGTCCCCATTAACATGGGGATATCCTCCCCATGTTGAGTAGGGGTGTTGAAAATAATCGCCGCATCGATATTATACCCTGGACGATTCTGCATCGATGCAGTATTCGGCAATAATCGATTATTAATGACGTCATTGCAGCCCCTCCCCCTCCCCTGCACAGCAATGTCTTTGCTGGAAAGATATGCCGCAGATCGGCTGGCTGCGCCTGGAGTAGGGTGACCACGTGTCCCGGTTTGCCCGGGATCGTCCCGTAATTTACATTTTTGTCCCGTGTCCCGGGAGCCTTCAATCCGGGACAATAGAGTATCCCGGAATCAAACACATTGGACATTGGACTGCCTGCCGGCTGCCACACTCACTGCCGCAGACTAGTCAGTGCCGCTGTAATTACATTATCATAATTCTAAATCACTGGTTGCTATGGCCGCCCCGCTTGGCGTGTAGCAACCAGTGACGTCAGCTCTCTCTCTCTCTGAGGCTCTGACTCCACCCCCACCTCCTCCTTCTCGCCTCCTTCAGCCGCTTTTTTTTCTAGCATAGAGAGTAGCTCAGCATCACCTACCACAGCGCAGACCGAGCCCTCTGAGCGCTCCGACCTCTTCCACGGCTCCAGCCCACTGCCTAGCGCAGGCCAGCAGCCCAGTGAGTGAGTGACATCGTCTGCTCAGCTGAGCCTGGACGTCCTGGACCCGACCGGACCAGACAATTCATGGGCACACTGGCAGCATCTGTTGGGGCACAGTAGCGACAATTCATGGGCACACTGGCAGCATCTGATGGGGGCACAGTAGCGACATTTTATGGGGCACAGTAGTGACAATTAATCGGCACACTGGCAGCATTTGATCTGATGGGCACAGTAGCGGCAATTGATAGGCACACTGGCAGCAACTGATGGGGCACAGTAGTGACAATTCATGGGCACACTGACAGCATCTGATGGGGCACAGTAGCAACATTTCATGGGCACACTGGCAGCATTTGATGGGGCACAGTAGTGGCATTTGATGGGGAATAGTGGCTGCATTTGATGGGGAACAGTGGCAGCATTTGATGGGGCCTAGGGCCCTCTTTTGATCTTGCACACGGGCCCCCAAAATACGCAAAAAAAAATGTAAAAAAACATATATTTTTTTTAGGGGGGGGGGGGTGTCCCTGAATGGCAGTTTGGAAATGTGGTCACCCTAGCCTGGAGCTGTCCCCTCCTCAACTCACACAATGTACCCTGAGCCTCATTGCTGCCCCCACCCACGATCTCCCCCTCCTCTGTGATTTGGAGCTCTGACTGGACAGTGACACTGGTCATCTCCCCGATGGGCGGTGCCGAGCCGCACGAGGAGCTGAGAGACAGAGACACACAGATCACTGCACGGAGATGACACTGCAGCTGTTGTAACATCCGTGGGATGAGGCATAAAGTTGGCTGCTGGAAACTACAAACGAGCTGTGAGGAGAGGAGGGGGGGATGGAAGTGCTCCGGAGGTGAGAGATAAGCCTGACATGCTTGATATATGGGTAAGTGTAGAGGTGGCACATCCCCCCCTTCCCTGCTGCAGCTATCCTGTGTGTGTACTGTTTGCCTTACACATCGAGGGCTGCACAAACTCTTTTACTGTCTAATTTCTTCCTGTGATTTTCCTATCATCTCTCCCCTCTGGAACCATCTACGGATCTAGAAGCAGTATATTTCTTGCTGATTGGAATGTCTCCCTTTTTTTATTTGTGCAGTGATGTTGACCTGTTTACTATGCACGTTGCTGCCAAAAGACTCAATGGGTTTGTTAAAGTGATACTAAAGGCTATTATTTTCTTCTTTAAAATAAAAATAAAAATCATACTTACCTGCTGATCTTCTGTATAATTTCCCCAGTCTCTGACCATTTCCTGTAGCATGTCCCCAGTCTCTGATCATCTGGTGTAGCATGTCCGCAGTCTCTGACCATCTCCTGTAGCATGCACGCAGTCTCTGATCATCTCGTGTAGCATGTCCCCAGTCTCTGACCATCTCTTGTAGTATGCACACAGTCTCTGATCATCTCCTGTAGCATGCACGCAGTCTCTGACCATCTCCTGTAGCATGCACGCAGTCTCTGACCATCTCCTGTAGCATGCACGCAGTCTCTGACCATCTCCTGTAGCATGCACGCAGTCTCTGACCATCTCCTGTAGCATGCACGCAGTCTCTGACCATCTCCTGTACTATGTCTGCAGTCTCTGACCATCTCCTGTACTATGTACGCAGTCTCTGACCATCTCCTGTACTATGTCTGCAGTCTCTGACCGTCTCTTGTACTATGCCCGAAGTCTCTGATCATCTCCTGTACCACGTCTGCAGTCTCTGATCATCTCCTTTAGTATTTTGGGGGGAGAGCCATGCGCACTTGCGCTGTAATCGGCCCAAAGGGCCTGGTAATGGACTAAAAGGGGACCCATGCATTTTTTTTCAATTACTTTTATCTAAATTGCCAAGACCCCGACAATTCATTATAGCCGCGAGTAGTTTTAAATTACCCTTTTTCCTTTAGAAATGTCATTTTGTGCAGAGACTGGTATAAACATGGGAAACATGCGCTACTTTACAGGCATATTATAGACACCCTCAGGTAAGAAATTTAAAGGAATATTTCACTTTTATTGTTTCACTTTCGAATTTGCTGCGAACACACCAAATTGTTTGCTATTTGGGCGAACAGCCAATGTTCGAGTCAAACTCATGTTCAACTCGAACATAAAGCTCTAATCCCCTTGTGGAGGCTTCCATTTGTGAATAGGCATTTTATGGTTAAACAGTAGTGATGTCGCAAACCTAAAATTTCGCGTTCGCGAACGGCGATTGCGAACTTGCGCATATGTTCGCGAACCGGGCGAACCGCCATAGACTTCAATGGGCAGGCGAATTTTAAAACCCACAGGGACTCTTTCTGGCCACAATAATGATGGAAAAGTTGTTTCAAGGGGACGAACACCTGGACTGTGGCATGCCGGAGGGGGATCCATGGCAAAACTCCCATGGAAAATTACGTAGTTGTCGCAGAGTCCGTTTTTAATCCATAAAGGACATAAATCACCTAACATTCATAAATTGTTTGGCATAACGTGCTTTAAAACATCAAGTATGATGTTATTTCGATCAGGTAGTGTAAGGGTTAGGGTTAGGGTTAGGGTAACAGATAGGGTTAGGGTTACAGACTGTAACCCTAACCCTAACCCTATCTGTAACCCTATCCCTAACCCTATCTGTAACCCTAACCCTATCTGTAACCCTAACCCTAACCCTGTCTGTAATAACTTGAGAGGTGCCCGAAGCTGAGCTGGAGGAGGATGGTGTGTCAAGGTTATGAGCGGAAGCTGTAGAAGATTGGGTGTCCTGTGTTAGCCAGTCATTAAGGATGAGCCGAACATACCCGGGTTCGGTTCGCACCAGAACGTTCGAACAGACCGACCGTTCGCGCGAACATTTAGAACCCCATTGAAGTCTATGGGACTCGAACGTTCAAATTCAAAAGTGCTCATTTTAAAGCCCAATATGCAAGCTATTGTTGGAAAACGTCTTTGAGAACCCGGGTCTTGCCCCAGGGAACATGTATCAATGGAAAAAAAGTTGTAAAAACTGTAGTTTTTTCTTGAGCAGCGATTTTAATGATGCTTAAAGTGAAAAAAAAAATTCCTTTAAATATGGTACCTGCTGGGTGTCTATAGTAGTGGCATGTGTTTAGAAATGTCCCTGCACAACATGAGATTACTCTCAGAAAAAAGTAATTTAATACTGCCTGCGGCTATAATGTAATGTTTGGTCCCTGCAATATGGATAAAAATCACTGAAAAAAATAGCATGAGTTTCCCCGCCACCACTCCCCCCAGGTCATTACAAGACCCAGTGCCGATCCTGACCTCCCTGGGGCCCTAAGCAAAATGACATGGCATATTAAAAATGAGAATCGGGGGGGGGGGGGCGCTGACGACAGTGACATGTCACAAAGTTGAAAGTTGAAAAGCGGGGGAGGGGGTTTCTACTGTCGGAAATGACTCAGCCAGCGAGTTTAGAAGCAGGGTGGGGGGGCAAAAATGACTTCTCACCAGGCAGGGCCTCTAGTAATTTGGGGGGCCCTTTGCAGCTTTGCGTGGCCCTAAGCGGCTTGCATAGTGAGCCTATAGTGAGGATCGGCCCTGACAAGACCTTTTGGCCCTATATACTTTGAACAGCAGTATACAGGCGTTGCAAACAACATAAGGACTGTAGGTTTGTTAAGTAGAATCAGAACCATGTCATACTTTGCTCCTGCATATTGAACACTTTCCTAAAGAGACCCTCAACAAACTACATGACACTTGTGCCTGATGAGGCCACTGATGTTCCAGTGGTGGTGGCCCGTGAGACTGTCCATACAGGCTTCGCCCCCCAAAGTGCATGTGCTGTGTGGCAACAATATGTCGATTATTTTAGGGGTGGGGGGGGGGCCATTACAATGCAGATCTTGGCTCAATAAATTATTTTTTTGGGAAATAAAAATTCTAGAGAAGAGGGGGGTTGCCATCCGGGGCCTCCTTTGAACAAATTCTGTGAAGAACTCCTGTTCTCTGAAGGCCTCCATTATTTCTGCAAGTCAAAATTTAGCAAAAAAGACTAATGTCAGTCAAGCCTTAGCTTTCTCCCCATATCTAACCCACAAAGTCATCCACTGATCATAAAGTCCAAAAATCAAGTTTCGTATCGTCGTATATCTGGTGCAGTTTTTTATTTTCGCCACCGACCATGTTTCAAGGCAAGGAATGGGATGACCTAAAGCAGGGCTATTCTGCCAGTCATCACAAGGGGGAGGCCATACAGTCTGAGCTTTCCTCCTTGTGTAGCCAACTTGGCAGACTGGTTGAAAAGAAGGCAGCCCTCTTTTGGCACGTTGAGAGCTTTGAAAAATATCTAAGAGAAGACATTAACCCCTATGGTCTCCGGATTCAGATTTTTCCATTGTTAGACAATGTAAATCCTGAGTTCCGGAAGAAATGGGAGCTAAACCTCCAACTTTGTACTGCCAACATGATGAAACTTCTCATAGAAGAATACAAGACTAGATCGGCACAGGTTGAAAAGGACATTGACGAAACTTATACCAAACTTTTACCCTTTTTGGCGTTACCTGCCTTTAAAGAGCATGAGACCAAAATCAAGGGACGACTTGATGCGGTCACTGCAGAAACTCTGCACAAAAAGGAAACAAAATTCTGGAGGGACAAACGGTCCTTCCAAGAAGGCAAAGCCTACAAATGGCAAACAGCATATTCCACCCAACAAAATTCCTCAAAAGGAGGTAACGCCTTTACTTCCAAAAAGGGCAATAAGGCCTCATCAAATGTTCCCAACAATGCCCCCACACAAAACTCCACTAGAAATAGGAATGCTAAACCGAAACGAGCCTTGTTGGACCAAGATGACAACACCATCAAGAAACGCATAGTACAACAGCCAGGACCCACCAATACCCACGCGGACTCCGAAAGATTTAATCAACACAGCAATTCCCCAGCTCATAAAACCGGGCTGTTTCCTGTGTTTTCGACTTCACAACAAAGTACCATGAAGGACTAAGACCCACAATCAGAGAAACCACGGATACTGGGTTTTTTCCTCAAGTAGTTCACACACGGCAGGATACCTAGACCATCCTATATTGACGGATGATGAACCAAGATCCAATGTCGGTCTTGATATAATAAATCTCTCGAATTACGAACTCTCTACCGACGAAATGACACTACTAACCAAAGGCCTCTCTTTCTGCCCAGTGGCACCCCTGGACACTTTTGAAATTATAAAGGACATTCACCTGTTTGCAAGGAAGTTGTTACTTAAGAGTCTGTACTCAAAACCCAAAACAGAAATTTCTCCTACTAGTGCTCAACAGCACAAAGAAGACATGGATCTCCTTCTATCACTTTGTGACGAGGCAGACCTCTCCGATTTTGATGACATCTCAGACATAGAAACCCTTATGTCAGACGCCATCTCCACTCCAAGACCCGAACGACCCTTCAACACTTTGAAAATCAAGTCGGACAAGTTTCCTCCCTTGCAAACCAACTCAAACCTGGCTGCTTTTGTAGCACTCACGACAGCAGAAATCAAAAAATTACGAAAACCACCCAACACCAAACAGCTTGCTTACCAACCCATTGAGGCACTAGAGAAACTTAAAGACTGTCATTCACTCACCATCAAGCCCTCCGATAAGGGGGGCAACATTGTGATCCAAACGAATGACCAATACAAGGCTATGTGTATAAAAATCCTTTGCAACCGGGATTGGTATACTCCCATTTCCACATCTACTATTATAAAGTTTGAAACTGAATTTTATGCTCTAGTGGATGGAGCCTTCTCCCAAGGTGCAGTGAACCATGATGTATGGGAGTTTATCCACACCAAATACCCCAAAATTCCAACTTTTTATTGCCTGCCTAAAATCCACAAGGATCTCATAAATCCACCGGGCCGTCCCATTGTATCTGGCAGTGGCGCCCTAACGGAGAATTTGAGTATCTTTGTCGATTTACACTTGAAACCCTTTGTAACCCACCTCTCATCCTATATTAAGGACACCATCCATCTTCTAAACAAAGTTGAACATCTTAGAGTGCCTCCAGGAGCACTTTTGGTAGCCATCGACGTGGAGGCCCTGTATAGCTCCATCCCACACCCTCTGGGTTTGGCTGCTATACGGGATGTCTTACTTCCCATCTTCCGCGTTGATCGGAAGCTTGGGGAATTTCTCATTATGGCCTTGGAGTTCATACTCTATCATAGTGTCTTCTCGTTTGACGGCTCCCACTTCCTCCAGGTACAGGGGGTAGCGATGGGGACCTCTTGTGCCCCATCATATGCCAACCTGTACCTGGGGGAGTGGGAAAAATTATTCCTGACCAGTAATCCGGTAGAACCATTTATCCATCTTGTATCTGGATGGTTCAGATATATTGACGATGTCCTTATGATCTGGGAGGGATCGACCGAGGAGCTCGAGTCATTCATGTCTATCATGAACTGCAACGAGCTGAACTTAAAGTTCACAATGTCCTCCAGCGATTCCCAAATCCCCTTTCTTGATGTTACCCTACTCAAAAACCCTGATGGGTACATATCAACAGGGCTCTACAGAAAACCCACGGCGGGTAATACAATATTGCACGCTTCTAGTGCACACCCCACATCTTTGATAGGATCAATACCCTATAGTCAATATCTACGCCTAAGACGCAATTGTTCTACCCAGGAATCCTTCCTACGGGAAGCAGCCGGACTACGTGACAGACTACTACATAGAGGGTACTCGAAAAAAATCCTCAAAAGATCATTTCAACGGGCCAATGGACAAATCAGGTCACACCTATTAGTACAATCAGGCAAGAAGTCCCCTGTTGGTAGTGATACTACCAGACTTATCACTAAGTACCATACTCAACATCAAAAAACGAGAGGAATCCTCAAACAATTCTGGCACCTACTCTCTCTTTTGACCCTCAACTCGGTCCCTTTGTACCAAAAGAGCCAGCGATAACTTACCGACGGGCATGCTCACTCAAAGACCACTTAGTGGCCAGTGAGTTCAAGGACAACTTCAGGAAAGACCCTTGCAAAAGGAAGGGTACCTTCACCTGCGGGGGTTGCTCCATCTGTCGATACATCAATATAGAGCGTGATATTGTACTACCCAACGGTCGGCCTTACAGACCGAGACACTTTGCCAATTGCAAGACATTTGGCGTAATATACTTACTCACCTGTCAATGTAAGAGGTTCTACGTGGGTAAAACCAAATTACCATTCTTTAAGCGAGCTTCCCGGCATTTACATGCCATGCGTTCGGCCAACCCAGACTTACCACTAGGGCGCCACATCTTGTCTCAACATAATGGACTTTTCTCAGGGGTTAAATTTTTAATCCTCGATAGGATCCATCCAAGCCCCAGAGGTGGGGATTGGAATAAGATCCTCTTGCAGCATGAAACTCGGTGGATTGCCGAATTAGAGGCCAATCTTCCACCGGGCCTCAATGAGCAGATCAGCTTTAGGCCTTTTTTGGAAGGTTTCTCCTCCGGGGGTTGTGAAAAAGAATGACCAAGACCACTCTATATTTCGAGGACCTTATGTCACCGATTGTCTCCTTTCATTACCCCCTTCTCCACTCTGTCATTTGCCCATGTCAGTAATACATACTGGATTTTCCCTGTATTTATCACCATGCCCATTCATCCCTCAGTACACCCCCTGGGGATTCGCGTTCGAAGCGCATTTTGGCTTGACTGGCATCTCCCTTATTGTCACTCCTTAGCTGGGCGCACGTAAGCCGTCTGTCCTCCTTCCATGGGAGACGGCTTTTTTGACCTGGTCCCCATGCACCTTTTGGTGTTTTTGACCATGGGTCTATACCTGCGCCTATAACAGGGGCAGGGATCACACAGTGGACATTTTTCGTGCCCCTGTTTTTTCCTTTCTGCCCCTGGACCTTTTGGCCCACGTGTCCCCATTCTTGCATAATTATAATATCCTTTTAATACAACATCTTCTTAGATTGCTGTCCCTTTAATTTTATGGCTGAGCATACCTGTACATAAAGATACTGTATATACAAACCCCTGCTTGCATTGAGCAGCAACCGTGCTTACAAATCACTCTATAACAAAAACATTTATTTGCATCTTGCATTTCCAATCCTTCTTACTACTTTTTCCCTAGCTGACCCTTTTTATACCCTTCTCCTCCTGTACTAGTAATGGTCATGCCCCCTTTATTATACGTTTCTTATTCTCCAACATGCAACCAACTATTCTGCATATTCTCCACCCCCGTGTCAGGTGATCTTCCTGGTCACTTGCCATGTTTTTTTTTTTTTTTCCCTCCCTGCACGTCATTAGTGCGGGCTCCCACATGATGAGAGCAGGGCTTACCTGTCCCTCCCCTCTCCCCACTTGGAGGCAACGCCCCCTTTTCCACACTGACCCATAGCAACGCAGGCTCCTTTACAGACCCCTCCCACCTTACTCCTCCCCCTCTCCTATTTAAAAGCCTAGCAGCCCCACAATGTCAGACATTGCTGGATGGCTGCAGCAGCTGTACACACTCTAAACTGCTTGTGTTTTCTTCCCATGTAAGTACTTTGTCTCTTCATGTTTCCCACCCTGACCCCCATACTATTGCTTTACATGCCATTTCCTATACTCTGTACATCTCTAAACTGGGATTTATTTCTTTCATTTATTTTTTAGCTTCCGATCCCTCTACTGACCTCTCTGGCCACTTTTTGTCATTACAGGTATGTCTCTAGCCTCATATATAAAATCTTGGTTCAGCTTTCTTCTTTTTTTTTTTTTGCGATCCTTTTTTGCGTTCTTTTTCGTTTTTGTTGCCTGCGGCACCGTTGATATTATCCTGTCCTCTTATTTATATTTTGGACAGGTAAAAATATATATATATACAATCAATAAACTTTTACGCTGTGACACTTCGGGCCAAAGGTCTTGCTACGCTGTGATTGATATTAGATGCCAGTCCTCACTCCTCTCCTTACCATCTGAGGCTTGCCATGCGTCCCGATTGCGATGTCCTTTTAAGGGGTGTGGTGAGCCGTTGAAACTTCTCGGGTGGTATGATTTTTTCTTATCTGTACCAGTTTAATGTTTTTCATCTGTATGTTATTATTTTCAACACATTGTCATTTATTTGTTTTCTAGAAAAGTTGTCTGTTACACTTTCTGACTCCACACATACTTCGGTCCCTGAAGAAGGAAACCCGAAACGCGTTGGGCCCAGTATTTATATTGTGGACTCTTCACCTCTTTTCCAATACACCCTATTAATGTGTTGTTTTTAAACCTTTGTACTATATACGTTTACTGAACGTTGTTTGATGCCGTCCTGTTATTATTAAACTATTATATATTTTGTATCTACCATGACTACTTGTACTACTGTTGCCTAAAAAGCCCCACCCTGGGGGATCCTCCATTTTTTTCTGTTCATCAGGGGTGTCGGCAACTATTTGAGACCAAACCATAATAGATGTTCTATTCATACTTTCGTATCGTCGTATTGCACGATAGTTTCCGATGTTTTCTACCGACTGTGAACGACGTTCTCATTCACGTAATATCCCTTTATACACTGCGCATGTGAGAAGCTCCGCACGTTTCCACGCCCATGACGATCGTTCTAGTGATTGACACGCCCCTTTTCAGTCAGTCAATGCAAGAGTCAGAAGAAATGATGGAGGGGAGACAGCAAGCTGCAACCAGGCAGGAGAGAGGCCAGGCACACACCAGGAGGAGCAGGAGGTACAAAGCCACCAACATGAGCTTCGAAGAGATGGTAGAGATGGTGGCTGTTCTTAAAAAGGAGGACTACGATGGCAAAAAAGGGCCTTACAAGAACCCCAATAAACTCAAGGCCCAGATCATGGAGAAGGTACGAAGGACTCTCCATGCAAAATTGCGTGCAGAGGTCCAGGGAGCAGTTGCACAAGAGATGGTCTGATTTGAAAATCAGAGAGCCGGACCAGATGGAGAGAATTAGAAGAGTTCTCAGAAGACGTAAGTAATTTTCATGTGTACTCTGAATATTTGTTTTTATTATTTTGCGTCATGTGCTTTTTCTTTCAGGTTGTGTATATAGACAGTCCAAGAATAGATGTTTCAAGGTTCATGTTTGTGGGCATAATAATTGGTTGTTCATTGTATTTAAGATCTTTTTATGTGAGACCAATTTTTTATTTAATGTAGATGTGTTATTAACTAGATTTAAATAATCCAACTTAAGTCAATATACAGTAAAAGGAGAGTATGCTCAGCACAGCAGTTGATTACACATATGGACTCAGTAGCACAATGGTTGGCATGGCCGATCCGCCCTATAGGCTCGCTATGCAAGCCGCTTAGGGCCCCGCAAAGCTGCGAAGGGCCCCCCAAATAACTAGAGGCCCCGCCTAGTAAGAAGTCATTTTTGTTCCCTCACCCTGCTTCTCAACTCGCTGACTGCATGGGAGAAGAGGCAAGAAGCCAGCACCCCTTGCTTCTCAATTTAATGTAAGATGTCATTTCCGACAGCAAAACACCCCCTCCCCCCACTTCTCAACTTTCTTTAATGTGACATGTCACTGTCATCAGCGCCCCCCGCTTCTCATTTTTAATGTGCCATGTCATTTTGCTTCGGGCCCCAGGGAGGTCAGGATCGGCACTGAGTGTTGGTCACAAGAACAACCTAGTTAGCGTGTCACACAGAGATGATCCAGTGTATACTTGTTGTTTTTCCATGTAGGAAACTTGTCCAAAGATAGAGAAATGCAGCAGCTTTGGTAATGGATAAAATCCAGTGTTATGCTTAGAAGGATTGTAAAAGCAGACAATTGTACCACACTTTTTAAAAAGAATGATTGATATTCCTCTTTCAGGCCTCTAATCTTTTTGATTCATCTATCCTTTTTTTACAATCTCATAGGCCGCAATCAAGCTGCAGAAGTGGAGCCGACCAACCCCACACAGTGCCAAGCCCCACCCTCGCCGGATGTGCAGGAGGTGCAAAATGCCACCACATCAGGTCAGTGTCATACAGCACAGCTTCAGGTAATACATGTAGGCCTGCATAATTTTAATACATGTTTTTTTTCCCAAATTTCAGGTGTACGAGCTATTGGTGCCGGCTTAGACACTTACAGTGTCCAGGTGCTAATTGGGGAGATAATGTCCTGCAGGGCACAAATAGAGGACACAAACATCGCCCTCGAGAAGATCATAAAGAACAATAGAAAGGTGGACCAAAACCTCAAGAATATTATTGATGTTCTGGGGAGGGTTTAAAAAAAAATATATATAAAAAAAAAATAGATATAGACAAGTATTTAAAAGCAAAAATATAGTTATTAAGATATAAAAAAAAAATGAAAATGACACATTTTAAGTGTGATACAATTAATATTTTTGGATACTCAACAATGTCTGGCTTCTTATTATATCAATGCTGCCTAAAAGAACAAATCTAGATTTGTGGTGTTTACATTGACAATGATGAGTGTAATAATCATATCTTTCCGATGGTCAGACTAGAGGAAGCGGTATTACTGACGGAAGCACTCAGTGTGGGACAGGATCCGTCACATTGGTGGCTAGCTGTGGGATGCTTCCTCTTGCCTAGGCACATCACCACCGGGACCCTCTGCACCTAACAGCAGATGGAAAATCACTATGCCAGACTAAAGCGCAGCACCTTGAAGGATCTCTTGGAAGCCCGTGGAAAAGTCTCCAGCAACAAATCCAAAGCGACTCTCATCACCAAACTAATGGAGATAGATCAGGCCAGCAACCTCAGAGGCAACAGAGTTCCAGCGTGATGTCCAGTGGCGCCTGGCCTTGTATGGTACTCAACCCCCACAAGAGGTTATCAGTGAAGTGTTACGAGAGGTGTCCCAGCTGCGAATGGCTGAACTCCAGCAGGACCAAGCAGCATCAGCTATGTCCAACCGGGAAGCTCCAGCGGCCCGCAAAAAGCTACCCTATGCTGCTTTCCGCATGTTTCAAGACGGGGTAGATGAGATGGATGTTTACCTGCAAATGTTTGAGCGGCAATGCGGGCTCCAAGGTGTCAATACAGCAGATTGGGTCACGCTCCTGGTCAGCCGGCTCACAGGAAGGGCTGCAGAGGCATACAATAATGTCCCAGATGAGATCAGCCAGGACTATGACCGGGTAAAAGAAAGACTATTGGCTCGCTTTGGCATTACTCCAGAGGCACACCGTTTGAGGTTTCGCAACCTCCGCCAAAAGGAGAGAGAGCCTTACACAGAATGGGCTCATCAAATGACCCGAGCAGCGGAGAGTTGGATGACCGGGCGCCAAGCTGTTACCATGGTAGATGCGCTCCAGCTAATCCTCTTGGAACAATTCTACGATCATATCCCATGATGGCCCTCTGCTGCGTGTGCAGCCGCTGCAGCATGGCCAACGTAGAGTTCCATCTGGTGGGCATGTCACAGATTAGGCGGTTCTTGGGCAGGTTGTATTCCCTTTGGAGGTCTGTCAGCCGAGCAGTGGCATTGTATGACCTTCAGAAATGCACACAGACTTTCTGGCCTGCTTCAGGACATCCTGTAAGCCCGGGTACATGCCCAAGAACCGCTGCACCACCAAATTGAGAACATGAGCAAAACAGGGCACATGGGTCAGTTTTCCCTGTCGCAGGGCAGAGAGGAGGTTGGTGCCATTGTCGCTAACCACCATTCCTGGCTTAAGCTGGCGTGGCGTCAACCACCCCTGAGCCTGCCCCTGTAGAGCTGACAGAACCTCTGCCCCAGTGTGGCTCCTGTCTCCCAAGCGCACCAGCTCTAGCACCGCATGGCATCTCTTGGCCTGCATTCCTGCATAGCCCCTCGTACGCCTACAGAGCAAGGCTGGTTCAGAGGAAACATCAGCACAGGAAGAGGCCACAGAGGAAGAAGAAGAGGAGGGGGTGGAGGAGAGAGGTGTGTCACAACCAGTAGTAGAGTTTTGGAGGCGTGGTGGCGGAACAACCTCCAACACTACTGTACCTTGCCCTGCGTCCTTCCCAGCTGCCAGCAGAGTGACCCAATGCGCCGTGAAAGAGAGGTAACGTCCCTGTCCATGCCTGCTGGACCATGAGTCAGCGGTAAGATGCACCTTACCACTGACCGCCCTGTCCAGCGAGGCATGGGCATTGCCTTCCACATGCCGGTAGAGAGTGGGAATCACCTTCCGTGAGAAAAAGTGGCATTTGGGTACTTGCCACTGAGGTACCGCACATTGCACAAACTCACGGAAGGGGGCAGAATCTACCAACTGAAAAGGTAGCAGTTGAAGTGCTAGCAATTTCGCTAAGCTAGCATTCAACCGCTGGGCATGTGGATGGCTGGGAGAGTACTTCTTTCGGCGCTGCAGCAGCTGGGGCAGGGAAATTTGTCTGCTACCTACAGTAGATTTTCCGCATGTACTACTAGGTTGTGACTGTAACGATACGCCAAATTGGGTTTAGATCTATGGATCGCAACTGCGGAGACTTCTCAGGTTCGAACCCAGGTTTCACTCTTAACTATGTTGAGAGTTAGGGTTCTATCATCACAGCCTCAATAAGGTTTATGGCGCTTATTCCGGCATAGGCGACATTAAAGTAAATCTTGGTAATAAAGACATGAATAAGGTAAAGGGGTTTTGAGTAGCCACAGTACCAGGACTGCACACTAGGGGTCTCTCTGACCTGGGACAGTGAGTTCAGTGCTGTTTGTATAGTTTAGAATGATATGGGGTCCTTGTGGACTGATTAGTCTGAGCATCATAGTTCATTGGTTGGTAGACAGTACTTGGCTGACATGAATGAATTCAAGTAATAACTGACACCATTGGCAGAGCTCATTGGGATGTGAATTACTGAGGAGGGGTTAGGTGTATCTCACTATAAATAGCATGTAAGGCACTGAACAGGCATGAGATGCAATCGTCAATAGTTAGTTACTGTAGTAGAAATTAATAGGATGTAAGGTACTGAGTAGGCATGAGATGCAGTCCACAATAGTTAGTGTAACGGCTACCCGGGCTAGTGCGAGGGTCTCTGCTGTTGGAGAAGTCCTTTTCCCTGGCAAGCTGCGATATGCAGATACCGCCGGTATATCCCATCGAATGCCCTTTCAAGAAACGAGACGGGCTACGTTTGCAGAGTCAAGCAGGACTGATTTTTAATGGTTCACTCTGAGATTTTATACAGTATTCAAGGCACATGAACAATCAAACTGTCCCCACCCACACATCACACCGTGGGGAAGCTTCAATCACCTTCTTTGAGCTAATTATAAACATTTCTTCATTACCAGAACTCAAACACAATGATCTCCTTGAATCAATCAGTCTCTAGACGTTCCGGCACCGAGATCTACTTAACATGACCTGGCCGGGCACATTCCTTTCTCAATAGAATTCAATTAACCTTTAGAACAATATACACTCACAGATCATCACGTTAGCATACACCTGGCAAGAGGCTGTTAACTGGTAATACACAACAGAGCGTCAATTAGCATTTAGCAGTGAAAAAGTCCCTCTACAATTAACCCTTTGAGCTCAGTAACCAGTCATGCAGTCCTCTGTAGGCAGAATAGTTCATAGGTCCGTTACACTACTCCCCTTTTGTGGAACACTCCGGCAGACCCGGATTGATCCTTTTCGGGTCAACTTGGGGATGTCCGGTCTGCTGTTAAGGTAAAAGTTCCGTTTGCCTGGACAGTCCGTCGGCCTTCCCATTGGCTTACCAGGTCGGTAGCTGATGGTGAAGGTGAATAATGGAATTCAATTCTGGAACAGTCACTTGCTTTGCTCTCTCAATGGCTCCCAAAACCTGTTGCTGATGCTCTTGGGACAGATACGGCACCACCTGGATGCAAATCCCATTTAATCTTTTGACAATTTCCGCCTGTTTGTGCATTTCAATGTTCAAGCCACGGGACATCTCATAATACATGATATAGTGTCGTTGCATCTCTGATTTCTCACTGGCCAACTTGTCACATTCCCATTTTAGACTGTGATATTGTGCCGGATCTACAGTACATGTTGGGGAAGGTAGTCTTACCCGGGTCTCAGCAGCAAGCGAGTTGATTCCAGCAACGCGGGTGGTCATGGGACAAGCAGCAGCAGGTGTAGGTAAATAAGCCGAAGTCAGAGGGCCAATGTCATTGCCCAGCACCACCTCGGCAGGTAGGCTGTCCATGATACCAACTGTGGTCTTTCCTGACCCGGCTCCCCAGTCTAAGTGCACCCGGGCGGTGGGTACGCAAAATACAGCACCCCCTGCGACCCGGACGGCAACTGTGCGAGTGGACACGTTCTCTGGCTTTACCAGATGTTTTTGAATCAGAGTGATAGTAGTCCCGGAATCTCTTAGGCCTTGTGCTACTTGTCCATTCACCCATACCTCCTGACGGTGATGCTGTCGGTTATCCGGAGAGGCCGCTTGTATTGGGTCTGCCTCATACCAAATTCCCAGACATTCCTCAGGGCCCCCCTCGGTCTCCAGGCAGTGGGCCGCAGAGGGACGTGATGGAGTGACCTCTGTGTTGGGTGTTGTGCGTCTCCAGTTGTTATTTGTAGCTCTCAAAGGGCAATAACGAGCAATATGTCCCGTGTCGCTGCAGTGATGGCACATCACCCTAGGCGAATCCCGGGGGTAGTTGCTAGGCCCCTGAGGACGTGGTGGGACTGGAGCCCGAAACTCTGGGCGTGGGGTGACGGTTGGAGTACGCGGTTCTACCTTCTGAGCCAGCCGTGTAGTACCCTGGCTTACTTTCCTTGTCTCCGCGTACTCATCTGCTAGCCGAGCCGCCTCGTTTAAGTTAGCGGGACGGCGATCTCGTACCCAGTCTTGTATGTCTGCGGCCAGGTCTTGGAGAAAATGTTCCATTAGGAACAGCTGCAATACTTCCTCCCCGGTGTTGGCCTTGCACCCTTGGACCCAAAGGGATGCCACCCTTTGTAACTGGTTGGCCCATTCCATGTGGGAGTCCACAGCCTTCTTCTTGGACTCCCGGAAGCGCCGGCGGTAGGCTTCTGGCGTTACGGCATATCGGGTTAGCAGCGCCTTTTTAACTTGCTGATATTGTAAAATATCCTCTGGGGCGAGAGCCCGAAAGGCTTCATTGGCTTTGCCCGACAATTTCCCCGACAAAATAGTGACCCATTGGTCTGGTGGTACCTGGTGTAGTGAGCACTGCCTCTCAAAATCCGCCAAATATCCATCGATTTCCTCCTCACTTTCTACAAAAGCTTTAAATGCAGTGAACAGTATTTTCTTTCCTGTAG
This sequence comes from Rana temporaria, assembly GCF_905171775.1. Classification (NCBI taxonomy): domain Eukaryota; kingdom Metazoa; phylum Chordata; class Amphibia; order Anura; family Ranidae; genus Rana; species Rana temporaria. Next base: position 54,595,335 of record NC_053500.1, on the reverse strand, counting down.
CCGCGGGTGGGGGGGTAGGAACTGCATGTGTAATGGGCTGTCTCGCTCTTACTAGTTCCAGTTCTTGTCCCCTCTTAGTTTGTATCTCTTCCCTTGCTTCCCGGAACAGCTGGTTTATTAGTTCCACGGACGTTTCTGGATACAAGGATAATCTCCGCTGTACAATCCCAGTAATTACATCTTCCTCGCTGACCGGTGCAAGGGGCTCAGTTCCTTCCATAGATCCATCCATTTCGTCCAGCTCCAGCAGGTCAGCTATCAGCTCCCTCCGTGGTCTGTTGCTGGCGCTCCTACCACGACTCTCTAATAAATCTTTTAGTGTGGATCTTTTCAGCCTGGCGTACTGCGACTCCATTCAGCACTTGCTCTTTGGATAAAAGGACCATCCCAGTGCTGCCAACCAATGTAACGGCTACCCGGGCTAGTGAGAGGGTCTCAGCCGTTGGAGAAGTCCTTTTCCCTGGCAAGCTGCGATATGCAGGTACCGCCAGTATATCCCATCGAATGCCCTTTCAAGAAACGAGACGGGCTACGTTTGCAGAGTCAAGCAGGACTGATTTTTATTGGTTCACTCTGAGATTTTATACAGTATTCAAGGCACATGAACAATCAAACTGTCCCCACCCACACATCACACCGTGGGGAAGCTTCAATCACCTTCTTTGAGCTAATTATAAACATTTCTTCATTACCAGAACTCAAACACAATGATCTCCTTGAATCAATCAGTCTCTAGACGTTCCGGCACCGAGATCTACTTAACATGACCTGGCCTGGCACATTCCTTTCTCAATAGAATTCAATTAACCTTTAGAACAATATAAACTCACAGATCATCACGTTAGCATACACCTGGCAAGAGGCTGTTAACTGGTAATACACAACAGAGCGTCAATTAGCATTTAGCAGTGAAAAAGTCCCTCTACAATTAACCCTTTGAGCTCAGTAACCAGTCATGCAGTCCTCTGTAGGCAGAATAGTTCATAGGTCCGTTACAGTTAGATACGTTAGTAGAGATTAGTAGCATGTAAGGTACTGAGTAGGCATGAGATGCAATCCACCTTATTAAGTTATACTAGCAGTGCACAGTGACATGAGAGGAAATGATCAGCCATAAGGAGAGCTCCATAATGCTTGGTAACATCAGCAGTGAACACAGGCATGAGAGCAAAGGATCAAGCATGGGGAGCGGTGCATAATAATTGGTATCATTAGCAGTCAAGACAGACATGAGAGCTGTAGATCATCCTTGGGGTGAGCTCCATAATACTTGGTAACATTAGCAGTGAACACAGGCACGAGAGCAAAGGATCAGGCATGGAGAGCGCTGCTTAATACTTGGTATCATTAGCAGTATAGACAGACATGATAGTTAAAGATCAGGATTGAGGAAGGCTCCATAATACTTAGTATGATTAGTAGTGAACACAGGCATGAGAGCAAACGAGCAGGCATGGAGAGCGCTGCATAATACTTGGTATCATTAGCAGAGTACTTGCGGTTATAGGTTGCTGGAAACGGATGGACGTCCTGCAGGTCCAGTACAGGGAGATGTTTGTTCAGAACAGGTGGATGTGGGACCCCAGCTGACAGTGGCGTCCTGACAGAATAGAGCAGGGATATGCAATTAGCGGACCTCCAGCTGGCATAGCAAGACTGACAGCCACAAGCATGACACCCAGAGGCAGAGGCATGATGGAACTTGTAGTTTTGCAACAGCTGGAGGTCCGCTAATTGCATATCCCTGGAATAGAGGAATGCCATACTGTCAGTGCTGGGGGTTTAAATAGGCCGCGCAGGAGCGCATCAGAAAGTACAGCTAGGTGGCGCACTTCCGCAACCAGCGTGGAGCGCAGGGCTGCAGAGGAAGTGAGAGGATATTCAGAGAGACGGATGGCAGCTGTGAGGGAAAGAACCAGCTGTGGTTGTACTTAGTGCAAAGTTATTAGTGTGGCGTTACAGTGACACACCTATTTCTACACCTTCAGTCCTATCAGTGCAGGCTTCAGAGAGGACTGAGGGTCTTGTGGGGTTGGAGCTCCCAGCTGATGAGGGGCAAGGGGAGGTCCGCTTTGTTCTTTGGTGTGGGTCTTTCTGGTATGCTTGCCAACGAACTGAATAGCAGGTCGACATATGTCTGGTCAAGCATGTGGTGCCCAAGCGGGTGATGTTTTGGCCATGCGAGATACGCTTGAGACATATGTTGCAAATAGCAACGGTGCGATCTGATGCACCTGTCTCAAAAAAGGCCCACACCAAAGAACTTTTGCAGTACCGTTGAGACGCAGCAGCGCCCTGCACAGGCATAGCTCTGCGATGTAATGCAGTTGGTGTGCTGCCCTTAAGCTGTCCCCTGGAGGGCATCCTGCCTCTTTGGAGATGTGCAAAAGGTGAAATTCAGCGCCAAAAATATATATATAAATGTATAAGGAATACAAATAAATTACAAAGAAAATTTAAAAAGCTGCACCTCATGAACAATACTGATTGTAATGAATGAAAATTTAAATAGAGGGCGCTAGACCACTCAGTGATAAATTACTAATAAATAAATAAAGTGATCCTGTAAAAGAAAATTCCCCTAAAAATGAATACAAAATCTAAAATAAATTGCAAAACATCATAAATGTCTCTATGTCATGAGCACATGACATTAAGTCCCAATCTTGTGTCAAATATGTGTCACAAATTAGTGTCACAAAAAGGTGAAAGGAATTCTTCTTAGTTGATTTAATCTTGCTTTTTAGTGAGAAAAGGAAAATACCACCACCACATTCCAGTCTTCTTAAACACCCAATATCTGTGCTGATGAGAAAAGGATGTGCTTACCAGAGGAGATAGACTACTTTAGTTAAAAAGCTAGTCAAATGAGCCTATACAGGATTGTGCCTGCATACACATCGAAAAGGAGACAGATCTTAGCCTCATCCCAGGAAATTCCAGTTAGGATATGCAAAAAAAGGCAATGGAGGTGCCAATAGTGTGATATTGCTTTGATAAAATTTATTAAAATACAAAATAGAAAAAACAAACAGCCAAATTGGCCTCTTACTGTAGGGGTGCCTACCCGGCACTGGGGCTGCAAGCGTGTCACCGCTACCTTGCGGTACAATTGGTGTGTGGGTCGTTCGGTTCTAATGCTACCGCCGTAGCATAGCCTGGCGTCCCAGCTAACAGCTCCACGAGCAGGGGGGCACGTCACGTGACCGGGTCCGCCTCCGACGTACGTTTTGTTTGGTAGAACGTCTTCAGGGGGGCGTGCCCGATCACTGGTGCATGATGGTATATGTAGTCACAGGGGACTACTCATTGGTCCAAATAGAAATTAATACTGGAGCAGCCACGGTGCCGTTTAGGTTACAAAAGACATCCCAATTGCTCACACACAATATATTAATACTAAACATTATGCATGTACGCATTGCAATACAGATAATATGTACTTTAAAAACGCTGGCATGTCACATAAGAGAAAATCGGGGGAGAAGGCAGCGCACTGCCCTCGCATCCCTCCAGACGTGCATAACACTAATTCCCATCTAGAGAAAACCGGAGACTGCAAAATTATGGGTGATATTAGATTTACTTAGTGACAACCCCCAGCAATGTATATTATATATATAAAAAAACTAAAAAAATTACATGTCAATTATAAAAATGTGCTGACATCTCTAATATGAGCAGCGCGGGGAGGAAAAAAATCCTGACTACCTTCGCATCCCTCTGGACGTGCACAGCACTAAATCCACATATGGCTAAAAATGACAACTTATAATGGAGAAGTTACTTTTAAACCATCCCTAAAATATATATATATATATATATATATATATATATATATATATATATATATAGGTATCTCTAGACAGGCTAGATACACATGTAATAGAAACAATTCCATTACTCCCATAGCAGGACTCCCTCGCTAAAAGGCCAGAACCAGAAAAGGAGAAAAAAAGAAACAAAGGGAAAAAAAGGGGAGAGAGGAGAGACAGAAAAAAATCAGTCACCCTGTAAGTGCAGACTTCGCTCGAAAGACTTTGGCCCACACAGAGTGACTAGGTCTCTACACAACTGGCTCACTTGGACAGAATTAACACTAGTGATGCTATATATCCCCAGATTGGTGTACAAGCCCCCAAACTATATTGGTACCCAATAATGAGTAACAATACAATATATGAAGGATTTTACTCATGAGATGACCAAAATTGAAAATTAGTCGTTGGCCAAAAAGCAATTAAGGTCTAACTCAATGTTGAGACCAGTGGGCTGCATAGTCCGTAGCCTATGCACCCACTTCATCTCGTTTTGTGAAACACTTTGAGTCATGTGCGTACCTTTCCAGTGTCTACTGATTTTGTCTATACCATAGAAGGTGCACAAGCTGGGATCACTATTGTGATAATTGGTGAAGTGCCTAGAAACACTATGATTTGGGAAACTTATGGCAATATTTGCTAGATGCTCATTTATCCTTACTTTTAATTGTCGAGTGGTCCTGCCCACATACTGAAGTGAGCAGGGGCACTTGAGTACATATGGAGATGTGCCTGTGCCTCTTCCTCCTCCTCCTCCTCCTCCTCCTCCTCTCTCCTATTAGGTACCAAGGTAGAGTCAGTGACCTCATCATCCCCTCCCTCCTCATCACTGTCGAAAACCTGGCAGTATGCTGCAGCTGGAGGAACATGACTGCCAGATTGCTGTCCCTCTCGGGCACCCGCTCTCTCTGGGCTCACATCAATGCCTTCCTCTATCTGTGTTTCATCATCGGAGCCTTCAAAACGCTGCGCATCTTCATGTAGCATGTACCCAACACTGTGTTGAAACAGTTCGGGGGACTCCTCAGTGTAACGTCACACCAATAACTTTGCACTAAGTACAACTATAGTTGCTTCTTTCCCAGTCAACTCTCTTTGTTTCTTCCTTTTTTCCGAGTACCCTCTCACTTCCTGCAGCCTATTTAAACTCCCAGCACTGACAGGAAGGTGTTCCTCTATTGCTGACAGAACGCCACTGTCAGCTGGGCTTCCAGACTCAGCTGATCTAAGCTCCAGCTTCCTGAACTGGACCACCAGGACTCCTTGTTCGCTACAGCTCACAGCAACCAGGTCCAGGCTCCCAGGACGCTCATCCATGCCCAGCTATCTGCAACCGCAAGTACTCTGCTATAGAAACCAATTTCTAAACGCTGATCTCCATACTTGTCGCTTGCTTCCAAGTTATGTTCACTACTATTGCTATCAATTTCTATGGAGTTTCCCTGAAGCCTGTACCAGCTCTCATGTTAATGTTCACTGCTACAGATACCAGCTCTCATGTTAATGTTCACTGCTACAGATACCAGCTCTCATGTTAATGTTCACTGCTACAGATACCAGCTCTCATGTTAATGTTCACTGCTACAGATACCAGCTCTCATGTTAATGTTCACTGCTACAGATACCAGCTCTCATGTTAATGTTCACTGCTACAGATACCAGCTCTCATGTTAATGTTCATTACTAACCCCTAGTGTACAGTCTCAGTACTGCAGCTATACTTATCCTTATACCATTTATACCAAGATACTTTAATGTTACATATGCTGGAATAAGCACTATTTACTTTACTGAGGCTATGATAGAACCCAAACTCTTAACTGAGTTAAGAGTGAAACCTGGGTTCGAACCTGAGAAGTCTCCGCAGTTGCGATCCATAAACCTGAAACTAATTTGGCGTATTGTTACACTCAGGAGGACATGGTGGGACTAGGGAAGGATTGTGTGATGCCATTGTGCACAAGGAAGAGGATGCCTTGGCAGCTGCTTTGCCAGATAAACTAAGCTCAGCCTGGGTGAGAGAGGATGAGGAGGATGCGGACGGCATGGTCATCCACTCTACTAATTTCTCTGCATGTTGAGGCTCAACACAGCCAGCTCCCGAAAACAATGACGAGCGTGTCAGACGGCCACGTCCTGAAGAGAATGCACCGTGTCCACCACCAGCGTTGCCTCTGGATGCAGAGCCTGCTTGCCCTCGTGACTCTCTGCCTTTCTTTGTTGTCCTTCCAGACATTTTAATAGCCTGCACAGGACAAAATCAAAAATAAACAGCACCTGTCCAGTAAGAGCAACTGCGTTTATGGGCAAAAACACAGCAAACGTGCAGTAAGATCGACTGCGTTTATGGGCAAAAACACAGCAAACGTGCAGTAAGATCGACTGAGTTTATGGGCAAAAACACAGCAAACGTATAGTAAGATCGACTGAGTTTATGGCCAAAAACACGTGCTTTAACAGAGACTGCGTTTATGTGCAATTATATAGCACACATCCACTAACACCGAGTACTATGTTTAAGTTAAAACTAAACTGCATGCAGGCAATACAACACATTAGAGCACTGCAGCTAGCACAAAGAAATTGCCTAACAATAGGAATAGCTGATCTAGCTAAGCAATACAGTGTAAAAATATATGTACAACGCTAGGACCTGGCCTATCCTGTCAGGGACTTACCTCCCAGCCTCATCCATCCTCGTTTCTGAGGAAACAACAGGGTTCCTCCATGTTGACACACCGCAGCACTTCCCGCACGCCTGCGCGTGCGCAACGGGGGCGCGCGCGTGCACGATAGCGGGAGCGCGCGTGTGCACGTTTTTGGCGCCAAAGCACACTTTAAAAGCCATTGCTGGACTCAAACACATTGCTGCCTGATCTGCAGTTTTGGAGTGAATTTACACTTGAAACCTGATCCTGAAACCTGATCCTGAAACCTGATCCTGAATTACTGACTGAACCTTGACCCGGCTTGTTGACTATCCGTATCTCTCTAATCCCTGACTCCGGCTTGTTTGACTACCCTTCTGATTGGACCCACCGTTGCCAGACCCACCTGCTTGCACCACGACTACGCTTCAGTTACCTGCATCTGAACCATCTGATTATCCGTTGTGACCCGGCTTGCCTGACCCTGCTGTTTCTTGCTTCCTATTTATCTGATTTCTTCATCAGCTTGTTGCCATTGCAGTCGTATCACCTGTCAGGGTCGCTGACCCCCTCTTCTGCCTCAGTGCCGTCTGCACCTTCCCGCCAGAGAGACTCAGCCACCTACATCTATTCATCACTGCATCGGCACTCCTACCCCGCTGTGCTCCGAGTCCCCACTTCAGTGGCTCGTGAACCAGAGCTGTAAGAGAGGCCTCCTACAACCAGACTCTAAACATACCAGGTACGTAACAGTATCAGGCAGCCATGACAGAGTCTGCAGGAGTTGCCCCAGCGATGGAGGAGATATGCAAGCATCTATCATCCCTCACTCAAGCGGTTAAAAACTTGCAAGATGGCTACCTGAGATTGGAAGGACAGGTCCAGAACCTAGCCGTTCCTGGAGATGCCCCAGCACCTTCCACTAGGTCTTCATCAGCCGCTGCTGCTCCGTCTGTGGTAATGTTACCACCTGAACCCAGGGTTCCTATGCCCGAACGATTCACAGGGGATCGCTCTAAATTCCGGGACTTTCGGAACGCATGTCAGTTATATTTTGCCCTGCAACCCCGAACATTCTCACTAGAGGCCACGAAAGTGGGGTTTGTCGTTTCCTTGCTTCAAGGGGAACCCCAAAAATGGGCACATCGGTTGCTAGAGGATAATGGCCCTCAGACGGAGACTTTGCTGAACTTCTTCCAGACCATGGCCCAACTTTACGACGATCCCCAGAGGACTGCCACGGCTGAAACCGCTTTACTTGCACTTCAACAAGGCCGCCGAGCGGTCGAGGATTATGTAACTGATTTTCGTCGTTGGAGTGCAGATACTCAATGGAACAGCGCAGCTCTGCGCCACCAATTTCGCTTAGGCTTGTCAGAACCCCTGAAGGATGAACTAGCCCGCATTGGGGTACCTGAAACCCTAGACGAACTTATTACTAAGGCCGTGCAAATTGATCGGCGACTAAGGGAACGCCGGGCAGAGCGTTCTTCCCAACAAGGTCGCCCAGTATGGGTCACTGCTCGGGCCCCCTTACCCGCTTCTCGTTACCGACCACCTACTCCTCCGAATTCTACTGATCCGTCTATGGACACTTCCGAACCAATGCAATTAGGTGTGATGCGACCTACTCTCACTCCGGAAGAACGCACACGTCGTCGCCAGTTGAACCTGTGTCTCTACTGCGGCGAGGCCGGCCATTACGTGTATAACTGCCCCGTCAAGATACGTAAGTTCAAGTCTTCAGCTCCTATTAATATTTCAGCCATTTCTGCCAACACCACCCACCTTGCTCTCTCCCTTTCGTTACAGCTTCCGGAAAAGACGGTGTTGGTCAACGCTATCGTTGATTCAGGCGCATGCAGCTGTTTTATTGATTCCACTTTTGCTGATCTCCATAATATACCTTTACGTAAAAAGGACTTTAGACTTTCTGTCTTTTTGGCCGACGGCTCACACATCAAGTCTGGTCAGGTAACACAAGAAACGCTTCCCCTACCTGCTACTACTTCTCTCCAACACAAGGAACTGTTAATTTTGGATGTCATTTCATCTCCTTTGTTCCCAGTAATTTTAGGCATACCTTGGCTCCGGGCACACAACCCCCAAGTTGACTGGATATCTGGAAGAATCACCTTCCCTTCTTACTACTGTCAGGAACACTGCCTGCCCAGACCGTCCAACCCATCTCCTACCCTGATGTGTTTAAATGCCGATCCCAGTCTGCTTCAGTCCGTTCCAAAACCATATCATGGATTCCTTGATGTGTTTAGCAAGAAAGGAGCTGATTCTCTTCCGCCTCATCGGCCATATGACTGTCCGGTTGAGCTCCTTCCTGGGGCTGAGATCCCCTTTGGGCGGATTTTTCCACTTTCCGAGAAGGAACAGGACGCCTTAAAAATTTATCTTGATGAAAATTTGGATAAAGGATTCATCCGTCCGTCCACTTCGCCAGCAGGCGCCGGAATATTTTTTTTCACAAAAAAAGACCAAACTCTTCGTCCCTGTGTTGATTATCGGGAACTTAACAACATCACTGTAAAGAATCGCTATCCCCTGCCCCTAATACCCGAACTTTTTCAAAAATTACGATCTGCCGTTATTTTCACTAAACTGGACCTGAGGGGAGCGTATAACTTGATACGCATCAGGGACGGCGATGAATGGAAGACAGCGTTCCGCACAAGATATGGACACTATGAGTACTTGGTAATGCCCTGTGGCCTATGTAATGCCCCTGCTACATTTCAACACTTTGTTAACGATGTATTTAGAGACTTCTTAGACATCTTTGTTATTGTTTATTTGGACGATATCCTGTTTTTTTCCTGTTCCCTGGAAGAGCACCGAGTGCACGTCTGCAAGGTCCTGAATCGTCTCCGCCTGCACAGCTTGTATGCAAAAGTAGAGAAATGCGAGTTCGAGCGACTAACTATCCAATTCCTAGGTCTAGTGATTTCTCCAACCGGAATTGTAATGGATCCGAAAAAAGTATCCGCCATCCTAGACTGGCCAACACCCTTGGATAAAAAAGGGATACAACGTTTTATTGGGTTCGCAAATTTTTATAGGAAATTTATTAAAAACTTCTCTACGATAGTGGCTCCCATTACTCAACTCACTAAGCAGAATCTTCGTTTCCGATGGAATCCTGAAGCTCAAAAGGCCTTTGATACCCTGAAGGGACTCTTTACATCCGCTCCAATCCTCAGTCATCCCAATCCAGCGTTGCCTTTCCTCCTTGAGGTAGATGCCTCTGAAGTGGCGGTAGGGGCTGTCATCTCACAACGCTCAGGGGACAAGGATTTAATGCATCCAGTAGGATTCTATTCCCGAAAGCTCTCCCCCGCAGAGAGGAATTACGACGTGGGGGATCGAGAACTGTTGGCCATCAAAACCGCCTTAGAGGAGTGGAGATACTTACTTGAAGGCGCTGCTCATCCTGTATTGATCTACACAGATCACAAAAATTTGGAGTATCTAAGGACAGCTAAACGGCTAAAACCTCGACAAGCCCGTTGGGCTCTCTTCTTTTCTCGCTTTTGTTTTCATATTACTTATCGACCTGGATCCAAGAATGTTAAACCAGACGCATTATCCCGAATGCATGACAACCCGAAGGACACATCCATTCCAGACACCATCCTTCCGGATGGCAACTTTCTACTTTTGCATACCGATCTGCTTTCCACGATCAGAGAAGCATCTTCCGAATCTTCCAAACCCCCCAATATCTCGTTAACTTCCAGAGACGGTTTATTTTGGAGAGGGAGTCAAGTTTTTGTACCGGAGAATACCCGAGTGGAAGTTCTAAAACTTCTCCATGACCACCCGTTAGCGGGGCACTTCGGAGTTCGTAAAACCCTCGAATTAGTGCGACGCACTTTCTGGTGGCCTGACTTAGAGGACTTTTGTAAGAAATATATCAACTCTTGCCCCATCTGCAATCGGAACAAGACATCCAGAAAACAAGCCTGGGGTCTATTAAAACCTCTACCCGTGCCCAATAGACCTTGGGAAATGATTGCAATGGACTTTATTGTGGAACTTCCCTGTTCCGAAGGATGTACAGCAATCTTTGTGATTGTAGATCGTTTTACCAAGATGGCTCACTTCCTTCCTTTGAAAAATACACCTTCTGCTGCTGAAACTGCTCGCGTTTTTATCAAAGAAATCGTCAGGCTACATGGAGTACCTTCCAATATTGTCTCCGACAGAGGGGTCCAGTTTACCTCTCGGTTCTGGAAAGCCCTTTGTGAGAAGTTACAAATTAAGCTTTCTCTGTCTTCAGCCTACCATCCCCAAACCAATGGGCAAACCGAAAGAACAAACCAAACCTTAGAACAATATATCAGATGCTTTACAACTTTTTCTCAAGATGATTGGGTCTCGCTGCTACCTCTAGCAGAATTTGCATACAACAATGCCAAACACTCAGCTACCAGGCAATCCCCTTTTTTCTCTAATTATGGTTTTAATTTAACATTTTTGCCAGATTTCTTTTCAGAATCAGCAGTTCCAGCGGTTCAAGATATCTTGGAATTTTTTAAACGTAACAACCAGGTATTACGCGAAGCAATAACCAAGGCTCAAGCTGACGGCAAGAGATTCTTCGACAAGGGAAGAAGGGGAGAGTTGGATCTCAAACCGGATGATCAGGTATGGCTGTCCACGAATAACCTAAGATTACCTTGCCCGTCTAAGAAGTTGGCACCTAAGTTCATGGGACCCTTCCCGGTTAAGAGGAAAATTAATTTAGCCTCATATGAACTGTCTCTACCTAATTCCCTGAAAATACATCCTGTATTTCATGTTTCTCTACTCAAACCTGCAGCCCCTGATCCCTTCCCTAACAGAGGATCCAAGCCTCCTGAACCTGTCCAGATCGATGGTTGTGAAGAGTACGTAGTGGAAACTATATTGGACTGCAGAAAGCGACAAGGACAAAACCAGTTTCTGGTCAAGTGGAAGGGGTATGGCCCAGAAGATAACTCTTGGGAACCTGAAGGTAATCTACACGCCAAGAAGTTATTACGTGCCTTTTTTCTTGCTCACCCAGACAAAAAGGCCCGACTGGGCATCCGGAGGCTGCCCCTTGGGGGGGGGGCAATGTCAGGGACTTACCTCCCAGCCTCATCCATCCTCGTTTCTGAGGAAACAACAGGGTTCCTCCATGTTGACACACCGCAGCACTTCCCGCACGCCTGCGCGTGCGCAACGGGGGGCGCGCGCGTGCACGATAGCGGGAGCGCGCGTGTGCACGTTTTTGGCGCCAAAGCACACTTTAAAAGCCATTGCTGGACTCAAACACATTGCTGCCTGATCTGCAGTTTTGGAGTGAACTTACACTTGAAACCTGATCCTGAAACCTGATCCTGAAACCTGATCCTGAATTACTGACTGAACCTTGACCCGGCTTGTTGACTATCCGTATCTCTCTAATCCCTGACTCCGGCTTGTTTGACTACCCTTCTGATTGGACCCACCGTTGCCAGACCCACCTGCTTGCACCACGACTACGCTTCAGTTACCTGCATCTGAACCATCTGATTATCCGTTGTGACCCGGCTTGCCTGACCCTGCTGTTTCTTGCTTCCTATTTATCTGATTTCTTCATCAGCTTGTTGCCATTGCAGTCGTATCACCTGTCAGGGTCGCTGACCCCCTCTTCTGCCTCAGTGCCGTCTGCACCTTCCCGCCAGAGAGACTCAGCCACCTACATCTATTCATCACTGCATCGGCACTCCTACCCCGCTGTGCTCCGAGTCCGCTGTTCCCACTTCAGTGGCTCGTGAACCAGAGCTGTAAGAGAGGCCTCCTACAACCAGACTCTAAACATACCAGGTACGTAACATATCCTAACCTGACCTATCCTATCCTATCCTATCCTATCCCTCATGGAGCAAAGCCAGGCGTAGCAGCCGTTTTGACATTTACTAAAGAAATACGCTGCCAGTGCAGTGTATTTCCTTACTTACTATAATGCCTAGTACGTCCAGGAGAGGGCACATGGTGCGCCTGTATAGACCTGGCGTACAGCATTTAGGAATGTAAATAGACGGGGTTTGGGCGGGAGTTTATTAGGGGGAGATGTGAGGTGAAGTGGGGAGGTGTAGTGACATGTGTTTTTTTTAGTTTGCCGGGCCTAATTGAAAGTGAAAGTGTTTTTAGTGAAATCGAGCGCCGTACGCCGCAAGTAGGAATAAACCTCCGGGAGGTTTATTTGCATACTGCGCATGCGTGTGGGGCAAATATGTCCTTTCACGCACGCTGACTCACTACGCTGGGAAAATCTTGGTAAATACCAAGCAGCGTAGCAGCCTTTGCGCGGCTAGAGTCGGCGCACGTGAAAGGCCGACCTGTTTTCAGCTTGCGCTGACTATGAAGGGGAACTCCGCGCCAAATTTCAAAGCAAATACCGGCGCGAGTTCCCCTCCAGGTGCATACCAGGCTCTTAGGCTTGGTTTGGAACGTAAGGGGTTAATCCCACGCCGAAAACCAGCGTGGGGTTCCCCCCAGATCCAGACCAAGCCCTTATCCCAAGCACGTAGTCTGGCCGGACAAGAATGGGGGTGGGGACGAGCGAGCGCCCCCCCCTCCTGAGCCGTACCAGACCGCATGCCCTCAACATGGGGGAGTGTGTGCTTTGAGTGTGTGCTTTGAGGGCGCCATCCCCCGGTCTTATCCGGTGCCTTCCGCCGGGGCCCCCCAAACCCTTTAAGCTCTTTTACATTAGGGGGGGAACCGGGCTTCGCCGATTTCTGCCGGGGGAGGGCGTCTTTCCGGTGCCTTCCGCTGGGGCCCCGGTCTTCTTCCTCATTTTCTGATGGGGGTGCGCCAACCCCCCGGTCTTTTCTCTGCTGTCTTGTCGTTCCCTCTTCTGCCTGTCTCCTCCGCGTAGCCCAGGGCCTTCTTTCCGCTTTCTTCTCTGTTCCCTCTTCTGCCTGTCTCCTCCGGGGGGCAGGGCTTTCTTCTCTGTTCCCTCTTCTGCCTGTCTCCTCCGGGGGCCAGGGCTTCTCTCTGTGCCTTCTTCTCTTCCATTCGATGTTGACACGTTGAGGTCTCCAGCTGTAATGCCGTCCGAGCGGTGCGCATCGACTTATATAGGCATAGGGCGTGGTCACCTGGTGATGCCACCCTGCGACCTCAACCCTTGTGACATCACATTCCCGGGGCATGATGGGAATGTGATGTCACAAAGGTTGACGTCGCAGGGTGGCATCACCCGGTGACTACGCCCTATGCCTATATAAGTTGACGCGGTCCGCTCAGACGCCATAACAGCGGCAGAGCTCGTCGTGTCAACATCGAATGGAAGAGAAGAAGGTACCGAGATAAGCCCTGTCCCCCGGAGGAGACAGCCAGAAGAGGGAACAGAGAAGAAAGCCCTGCCCCCCCGGAGGAGACAGGCAGAAGAGGGAACAGAGAAGAAAGCGGAAAGAAAGCCCTGGGCTCCGCGGTGGAGACAGGCAGAAGAGGGAATGACAAGACAGCAGAGAAAAGACCGGGGGGTTGGCGCACCCCCGACAGAAAACGAGGAAGAAGACCGGGGCCCCGGCGGAAGGCACCGGAAAGACCGGGGGAAGGCGCCCTCCCCCGCCAGAAATCGGCGAAGCCCGGATGCCCCCCTAATGTAAAAGAGCTTAAAGGGGTTGGGGGGCCCCGGCGGAAGGCACCGGAGAAGACCGAGGGATGGCGCCCTCCCCCGGCAGAAATCGGCGAAGGCCAGGGCCCCGGCGGAAGAGAGAAGACTGGGAGAGAAAAGAGCTTAAAGAAGAAAGGGGGGGCCCCGGAGCTGACTAATAAATTATTTTAACTTGTTTTTTTTACTTTACATTTTCCCCAGGTGAATGGGTAGGGGTACGATGTACCCCATACTCATTCACATAGGGTGGGAGGCCGGCATCTGGGGGCCCCCTTATTAAAGGGGGCTCCCAGATTCCGATAAGCCCCCGCCCGCATACCCCGACAACCAACGGCTAGGGTTGTCGGGAAGAGGCTCTTGTCCCTATCGACATTGGGGACAAGAGTGCTTTGGGGTGGGGGGCAGTGCCCCCCTCCCCCAAAGCACACACTCCCCCATGTTGAGGGCATGCGGTCTGGTACGGCTCAGGAGGGGGGGGGGGGCGCTCGCTCGTCCCCACCCCCATTCCTGTCCAGCCAGACTGCGTGCTTGGGATAAGGGCTTGGTCCGGATCTGGGGGGAACCCCACGCTGGTTTTCGGCACGGGTTTAACCTCTTACGTTCCAGACCAAGCCTAAGAGCCTGGTATGCACCTGGAGGGGAACCCACATTTTTTTTATTTGGTCTGGAGTTCCCCTTCATGCTCACCTTCCCCATCTTGAACAGCGATCTGTCATTTACCCATGTCAGTCCCACCCCCCTTCAGTTAGAACACACCCAGGGAACATATTTAACCCCTCCCTCGCCCCTAGTGTTAACCCCTTCCCTGCCAGTGGCATTTTTATAGTAAGCAATGCATTTTTATAGCACTGATCGCTAAAAAATGCCAATGGTCCCAAAAAAGTGTCCGATGTGTCCGCCATAATGTTGCAGGACCGATAAAAACCACTGATCGCCGCCATTACTAGTAAAAAAAAAAGATTAATAAAAATGCCATAAAAATAACCCCTATTTTGTAGACGCTTTAACTTTTGCGCAAACCAATCCATAAACGCTTTTTGCGATTTTTTGGAACCAAAAAGATGTAGAAGAATACGTATCGGCCTAAACTGAGGACAAAAAAGTTTTTTTTATATATATTTTTGGGGATATTTATTAATATTATTAATAAATATTCTTTATTTTTAAAAATTGTCTATTTTTGTTTATAGCTAAAAAAAAACTAAAAAAAACGCAGAGGTGATCAAATACCACCAAAAGAAAGCTCTCTTTGTGGGAAAAAAAAGGTCGCCAATTTTGTTTGGGAGCCACATCGCACGACCGCGCAATTGTCAGTTAAAGCGACGCAGTGCCGAAACGCAAAAACTGGCCCGGTCATTGACCAGCAATATGGTCCGGGGCTCAAGTGGTTAAAAAATAACAAAACAGTAAAGTTAGCTCAATTTTTTGTGATAATGTGAAAGATGATGTTACACCGAGTAAATAGAAACCTAACTTGTCACGCATGATGATGTATGGCTTGGGGAAACTGGAAAAAGATAAACAGAGAGTATTGTGGTTAGTGTTATGTGCATTAAAGGAAGTGTTGTGGAATGCACGCAACTTGTACGTATATAAACAGGTTTCATTAGACAGTAAACAATGTATAGGATTATGGCTAAGCAAGCTATACCTTTTTTTCATGTTGGATAAAAAGAAGGGTGTGGATGTGGAAGGCATCTGGAAGTTTAAAAAATGGAGGATGTTGATTAGTAATTAAGCCTCTGCCATGATGATGTAAGACTTGTTGGAGACAATGAATGAGCGTCAAGCTGAATAGTCTCTCTCTTCTGAAGTGGCTGAAGTTTTTCCTTGCTAAAGCTCAATGGAGCGAAGAGGGATTCAGAACACCCTGCGCTTTCAGGTTATGCCTGTTCATTTGCACAAAGTAAGTTTGGAATTCCTTGTACAGGATTTGCTGGAGAAATCTGTTGGAGTGTAACCACGGCACATTTATTGTATCCAGGATCACGCAGCACCAAGGTACTATGATATCTCTTTTGTGCATAGCAATTTTTGCACTGAAGTTATTGAAAAATGTAAGGAACTGGAAAAAGCTAATCATGTGTCCATAAGGCCTTTTATAGTGGAGCCCTTGTATGCCATGGAGGAGAAACCATTGGTTGTTCATCTATTTAACCCCTTCACGGACATTGCCTTGGTAGTGGCCTTTTTGAGGAGATACTGCTCTTCAGTGAAGGGAGGCTTCAGACTGACTAATCGTCTGGGGATCTTTAATGGCAAATTAAAGTTTTTTGTCAAGCTGAAGGTGGATTCTGAAGGGATTGGTGGAGTGCGGCATCCACCAGCCAATTTTTCAATTGCAGGAAATAGAGGGTTTCTCTACTACCCTGGTCAACCGACATACTGCAGGAGATGCCATAAGTTTGGGCATACCAGAGAGGAATGTAATGTGGAGATGCACTGTCGGAACTGTGGGGAGGAGGGACATGAGGCGGGGGCTTGCTTGGTTAAACAGGCCTGTGATATATGTGGACAGCATGATCACACAGTTAAAAATTGCCCAAAAGTAAGAAGGGCCTATGTCTCTTATGCTGAAGCTGTCAGGCGCACCGCTGAGGGTGGACGGCCAGTGTCCACTCAGGTGCTGTCTGACTCTCCTGAAAGGCTGGAAGAGGAGGAGGAGGAGGTGGTGGTGCAAGAGGTGGAGGAGGAGGAGGTGGTGGTGGAAGAGGAGGAACACCAGGGTGTGGAGGAGAACGTGGAGGAAAGAGTAGAAGTGCCACCCTCAAGTGTGAAGCCATTAGCAATGGAGAGTGGAGAAGAGGTTGAGAGGGCGGTGGAGGAGGCTATGGAGGAATTGGCAGCAGCCTTACAGTGGGAGCCGGAGGTGCAGGAAGCCCAAGAAGAGGAGGTGGAAAAGATGGAGACACTGGGTGCCAAAACTAAGGCGGACGCTTGGGAGAGCCCTAAGAACAGAAGGGCTAAAAAATTGAAGGTAGAGACAGCCGGAATTGAAACAAGCAACCCCTTTGAGGTCCTGGGGGATGTTGGAGGGGAGATAGAATCATCAGCACCAAGTGCAGGGACTCCAGAAATTTTTCAGCCAGCCATATTGTCGCCAAGTCAGGAGTTTTTGGATGATGAAAGCGTTGTGGCCCTGAGGAATGTATGTCAGTTTTCTGGCTTAAGTGATAGATCTGGGGGTGAATGATGCACATTGGTGTCCCTCAATGTGAGGGGCTTTGGGTCTCCTGCTAGACAGTGTGCTGTTTTTGAGGACTTGAAGGTCAATGGAGGAGACATCGCCTGTCTACAGGAGTGTTTTTTTAATCGACCGCCCAAACCTCCGGAGTGGGTGGTAGATTACATATGGTCGCCAGTTGGGGATAATAGGAATGCTGGGGTAGGCATTATCATTACAAATAGGAATATTCGCATTATGTCTCATGTTGTGTTAGTGCCAGGCAGATTAATTATGGCAGATTTAGTTTTGTTTAACCAGAAGTTTAGGCTTTTTAATTCATATGCTCCTGTGAATAAGCAGAAATGTCTTGAGTTTTTTGAAGTTTTAAAGTTACACGCAGTGGGAAGGAGACCTAGTGTGATCATGGGTGATTTTAATACGATCCGATTTGTGAAGGATCGAATAGGAGCAGCATAGACTAAGTTGGATGCAGGTAGCACTATGCTGAATGGGGTAATTCAGGACTTAAATCTCAATGATGCTCATATTGTTCTGGGTTTGGTGGATCCGTATTTCACCTTTTTTTCGGAGTGTGGGTGCACCAGATCCAGAATCGACTTGTGTTTGTTTTCTGATGCGTTCAAATGTGTTAAAGTTAAACACAGGCCGGTAATTTTTTTTCAGACCATGTGGCAGTGTATGTTGATTTGAATATGGGGAATAGTATTAAGTTTGGTTTAGGGGTATGGAGGTTAAATAGCTTATTGTTGCAGGACGAGCATGTCAAAGCCCATTTTAGTAATGTATATAGTAGATGGGTAAATAGGAAAAAAGATTTTGGTAATATTTTGGGGTGGTGGGATTGGGTTAAATGGAAAATTAAATAATTTTTTCAAAAAAAGAGTAGGGATAAAAGTAGCAGTGAGAAAAGAAGATATTTTCGGTTACAAGCCAAGTTGGCTACATTATATTCTTTTAGGAATATGGGCTTTGACATGGCCGATGAAATAGTCCATGTTAGGAAGAGGATTAAAGAGGTATTAACTGAAAGAGGAAAACAAATTATTTTTCAAACGAGAGTTAAACACCTGGAGCAGGATGAAAAATGTTCTATTTTATTTTTTTTTTTTCAAGAAGGCTAATAAGGGAAAAAGAGTGTGGGTGTGTATGATGAAGAAGGGAAGGAATGTAAGGGAGAGGATATGCTGGAATGCGTGACTAAATTTTATGAACGGTTGTATGAGGGAGTGTATGTCGATGAGTCAGATACTAGAATGATTGATATGGTAGAGGATAATTTAGATGAGGATGATAAGGTTTTTTTGCAGAAAGCGGTGTGCGAGGAGGAGGTGTGGGAAGCTGTGACAAGCATGGGGGCTAATAAAACCCCGGGAGGTGATGGCTTACCAAGTGAGTTTTTTAAAGTATTTTGGGATATTATTAGGCAGGATGTGGTTGAGGTATTTAGTTACATGATGAGGGAAGGCATTATTTCCAAATCTATGAGGGAGGGGGTAGTGGTATTAATTTATAAGAAGGGGGATAAGAAGGATATCCGGAATTGGAGGCCTATCTCCTTGCTTAATTCAGACTACAAGGTTTTTGCAAAAATGGTGGCGAGGAAATTATCTAAGGTCATTAGTAAGATGGTTAGCGAGATGCAGGCTTGTGCAGTACCGGGTCGAATGATCTCAGAGAATTTAATTTTAGTTAGGGATATAATACATTTTTGTAAAGATAGGAATAGTTCGATTATTCTGACATCATTTGACTTAGAGAAGGCATATGATAAAGCGAATCATGGGTTTTTGTGGGAGGTTTTGAAGCGGATGGGTATACCACAGTTGCTCATTAATGTAATAAAAGGGTTGTATTGGGGGACCAGTAGTTGGGTTCTGGATAATAGGAGTTTGGGGCGGGCTTTTTTGGTTAAATCTGGGGTGAGGCAGGGGTGTCCCCTGTCCCCCATTCTCTTTATTTGTTTTATTGATCCACTGTTAAGGATGATACAGAGAGATAAGGTGGTGAGGGGCTTTTTGGTGCCTGGGAGTGGGGGAAAAATTGTGAAATGCCTAGGTTATATGGACGATGTGGTGGCAGTGTGTCAGTCGGTGGTAGGCGTAAGAAGGGTGAAGTTGCTTTTGTCCATTTTTTGTGTGTGTGCGGGAATGAGTGTGAATTGGAATAAGTGTAGTTTGGGTGTGTATGGGAGACAAGTAGAATGTGTGGATGATCAGATTGGGAAGGTTGAGGATGAAGTGAGGATTTGGGGTATTGTGTTTGACCATGGAATGAAAGGGGAAGCATGCTGGAATGAAGTGGGAGAAAAAATAGCCAGGAAGTTGAGGGCTTGGTGTCCAAGAAAATTGTCGATTTATGGGAACATTTTAGTAGTCAAGGCAGTAATTTTGCCTTTAATTTTGTATGTGAGCAATATCTTCCCACCTGGGGAGGTAAGGTTGAGGAAAATTAATAAGTTATTATTTACCTTTTTATGGGAGTCGAAAATGGACAGAGTCAAGAGGGAATATGTGTGTAGACGTGAATGTAATGGTGGGTTGGGTTTTCCGAATGTGAGAGTGCTTTTGTTGGTTAATTATTGGTTTTGCGTGGTGAAAGTCTTGAGGAATGGTGGAGTGTGTGCTAGGATGATTGCCTTTTCAGGTGGGTGGTTGTTTAGGAGATGGGGGTGGTTGGGAAGGGATTCAAGTATACCGGTGGCTTTCGTGGTGGCACGTGACTACTGGGTATTAGAAAAGTTTAGGGTAGAGGTTAAGTTGGCAGATTTAGGAGAAGGGGAGAGGGATAAAGTGAAAGTGAGAAAGTGGTTGATAGAGAAGGAGTATGTGTGTAACCTTAAGGGAATTAATGCGTCAGTGGCTGGGGAAGTATGGAAGAAGATTAGTATATATGGGGTGACAAATGTGCAGAGACAGATAGTATGGATGAGTTTACATGAATGTCTAGCTACAAGAGCATTTAGAAAAAAGGAGGGATGCGCGTGTGTCTGATATTTGTCCAAGAATGAATTGTGGGGGTGTAGAAGACAGTGAGCATGTGTTCTGGGGGTGTGGTGTAGCGAAAGATGTGATCAATAAGAGCCAAGATCTGGTGAAAGAAATAACAGGAGTGAAGGTGAGTGAGTGGAAAATGATGATGTATGGCTTGGGGAAACTGGAAAAAGATAAACAGAGTATTGTGGTTAGTGTTATGTGCATTAAAGGAAGTGTTGTGGAATGCACGCAACTTGTACGTATATAAACAGGTTTCGTTAGACAGTAAACAATGTATAGGATTATGGCTAAGCAAGCTATACCTTTTTTTCATGTTGGATAAAAAGAAGGGTGTGGATGCCGAAGGCATCTGGAAGTTTAAAAAATGGAGGATGTTGATTAGTAATTAAGCCTCTGCCATGATGATGAAAGACTTGTTGGAGACAGTGAATGAGCGTCAAGCTGAAAAGTCTCTCTCTTCTGAAGTGGCTCGCAAGAATGTCTTTGCTAAACAGATATGTCTTTGAGCAAGGTTTTTTTTGGCAATGTATGTTTTTTTAATGATGTTCACTTTGATTTATTTGTCTATGGTGCCTTATTTTGCTAAAGTTTTCTCAAGATGTTTTGACTAATGTTCCAATTCTGTCTGTAGGTCTATCCTGTTATTTCCAAAGCATAAACCTAATGCTGTCTCAAATGTATATTTTTAGTTTTTATATTTGTTTGTTTGTGTTTTTATGTTTAATTTTTTTGTTTTGCTTTCCTTGTTTTGTTGACCAATAAAATTACTTTCAAATTTTGAAGTTTGTTTGTTTTTTGTTACTTTTTCATGCTACAGATTTTGACAGCTGCAGCTGCAATAGTTTGGGCCTAAACAATCAGGTGTGATTTTTATCTGTAAGCTTCCTGGTGTGTACGCATGGAATTGCTTCCATGTTTATTCACCAGGAAACGAAAGACAGAGCGGTAAGTATTTCCTTTTTACTGCAGTGGTCCTCAAGTACCCCCGACAGGACATGTTTTGTGGATTTATCTTATCAAGAATTGCTGTCCAGACTGTCTTTTAAAGCACATGTGCAAGATGAAGAAAAACCTGCAAACATGGCCTGTTGGGGGGTGGGGGGGGGTGTATTGGAGGACAGGCTTGAAGTGCTGATTTACAGCACTGTGCTTAAACTCTAGCGCAAGGCAATCCTATTCGAATTGGGGGTGTTTGAGGGAAGTCAAGTGAGTGTTAGAACCCCTGCTTGTGTTTTTTTTGGGTTGAGCTTTGTGTCCCTTTTCTTAAAATTGGCTTCACTTCCTGTCACACAGCTGAACAGGAAGTGAGGTTAAAACCCTAAAAGTGTCTTTTCTTGGGGACACAGGTCAATCTAACTAGTGTCCCCATTAAGCAAATTGCACTCCAGCACTGCTGTGTACACCCCAAATGATTAGTTAGTTTGGGGTTTAGTAAAGGCAAAGCCACTCTGCAGTACAAGCGTAGTCGCTGAAAATCAGAGGGGAAGCACTGATGGTTTTAACATCCAATCCTGTAGAAGCAAAGTTTTTTTTTGTTTTCTTCCTTGCTTGTCCACTTGTAGTGCAAAGTGGATTTGCCTTTAGTAAATGGACCCCAAAGTCCAAGATCCCTAATCATTTGGGGTGTACACAGCAAAATGCTAGAGTGCAATTTACATAATGGGAAACTATTTAGATTGATCTGTGTCCCCAAGAAAATATATTAGTAAGGTCTTACCCTCACTTCCTGTTTGGCTATGTGACAGGAAGTGAATGAATTTGAATTATAAAGGGTGAAGACACCTCACAAATGTCACTAACAGGGGTGCAGACATCCCCAAAAAATGAGCAGATGATACTTATTTGCAAATTAATATTTTTTTATTTAACATTGGGTGGTGTTTGTGGAGGGCCCTAACACACACATTCATACATATTAGCAATGCTGTATCCTGGCCTATTGGCATGGTTATATTTTTGTCAGGGCGCAGACCTTCCACGGTCTCTTTCCCCAGTTGGTCCTGGGTGGAATCGAACCCAGGATCTCTCCATTGAAGGTCCAGCTCTTTTGTCTCTGAGCCACTGCTCAGTGCTATTCTGTGTGCTGTCCGTTGGAACCTGGTCCTGAACCTGTACTCCTGTGGACCAATCAGTGGCTGTACTCCTGTGGACCAATCAGTGGCCAGTGCGGCCTATTTAAGCCAGCCCCTTCCTGGTTGCTGGTTTGTCATCAGTTCCTGTATGTGCTTTATCCCTTGAACTAACCTCTTGACCTGGATTACCTGATTGCTTGACTACATACCTGACCTCGGCTCGTTTATCGGATTGCTGCCTTCTCTTACCCCTGACCCCGGCTCTGGACTTTGGACTCGCTTCTCTCTGTGAACCCTGATCCCGGCTTGAATCTCAGACTTGCTGCTGTCTCCATTCCCTGAACCTGGCTTGCTTCTTGGACTTCCTTATTCCTGCTCCTGATTGACTTCGCATTGGCTTCCGGCTTCTAACGTATCCTGTGGATTCCGGATCCCACACTTGTGATCTTCACCTCGGCTACTACCCAGCTACCCTCCGGTGCCGGTGCCTTCTGGTGCTTCCCTCTCTCTGTTTCCACCCTCAGAGGAAGGTTAGCGCCAGTCCGCAAAGGTGAGCCGTCCGCAGCATCTTGGTCTCGGTAAGTATGTGTCCTGATAGTACAAACCAGCCAGATGTCTGAGACCGACCGGGCGCGCTCACCTTTTGAGACCTTGTGCCAGCAGGTCTCTGCCTTGACGGACGCTGTGCAAAAACTTCAAGAAGGCTATCTCCAGATGGATGGCCGCCTACAACAACTTGCCATCCCACCTGGGCCATCTGCTGTACCTGCAGCCCCTCTTACTGGACTTCCCGCTCCTCAGGCCGCATTAACCCCAGCAGTTATGACCACAAACCCGGAACCCCGAGTACCCACTCCTGAACGCTTCTCGGGTGACCGTAGGAAGTTCAGAGCTTTCAAAAACGCCTGCACCCTTTATTTTGGTTTACAGCCCAGGACATTTTGCTCTGAGGCGGTGAAAGTGGGATTTGTCATCTCCCTCCTCTCGGATGAACCCCAGGCCTGGGCCCATGGTCTAATGGAGCAGAGGAGTCCCGCTTTGGACACTATTGACGAGTTTTTTATTCACATGGCCAAGCTCTATGACGATCCCCTGCGTTCATCCACTGCTGAATCCACCCTCCATAATCTGAACCAGGGTAGACGCCCAGTGGAGGATTACACCGCCGAGTTCAGGAAGTGGTCGGCCGATACTGGATGGAACGAGTTGGCCCTAAAGTACCAATATCGCCAGGGTCTCTCCGAAGCCCTAAAAGATGAACTGGCACGTTCTGAAACCCCTGCTACGCTGGAGGGTCTGATCCAGTCCGCCACCCAGTTGGACCGACGCCTACGAGAGAGGCGTTCTGAACGTTTCCAGTCCAACCGTCTCAGCTGGGCTCCGCCACGTCTGCCTTCGGTGCCCACACCTCCTTCGGTTTCACCAACTTCTTCATTACCTGATCCAGAGCCTATGCAGCTTGGCTTAGTACGTCCGCCCCTCACTCCGGAAGAAAGACTACGCAGGCGTCGAGCCAACCTTTGCCTTTATTGCGGTGGGGACGGCCACTTTTTGCGCACCTGTCCGGTGAGACCCTGTAAGTTGAAACCTGCACCAACCCTCAATTACCATGTCTCGCATCTATCACAGACTTACGTTGTGCTTTTCCTTTCCCTGCAGCTTCCGGAAGGGGCAACCCGCCTACCGGCGATCATTGACTCGGGAGCATGCAGCAGCTTCCTGGACTTGTCCCCTCACCGCACTAAAGATACTCACCTTCAAGTCCACCTAGCGGATGGGTCACTTCCCCGTTCTGGATTGGTTACACATGAAACACTTCCCCTGCACGTCATCTCTGATCTTGGCCATCAAGAACATCTTCGGTTGGACCTCATCCCATCTCCCATGTTCCCCATCATCCTGGGACTCCCTTGGCTTCAGCTCCATCAACCATGTATCAATTGGCTCACCAGAGACATCAGTTTCACGTCTTCTTTTTGCCTTCAGCATTGCCTGCTACCTCCTCCTGATTCTTGCTCCACCCTCATTAGCCCACCGGAAAACCTTCTACACGTCCCTCCTGCCTTCTTGGGGTACAAAGACGTTTTTGATAAACAACAAGCAGATTGTTTACCCCCACATCGGCCGTATGACTGCCCTATCGATCTCCTGCCAGGCTCTGAGATTCCCTTCGGCCGCATTTTTCCCCTTTCAGAAACTGAATTAAAGGCCCTCAAGGCCTACATCGACGAGAATTTAGAGAAAAAATTTATTCGCCCCTCCTCTTCTCCCGCTGGGGCTGGGATTTTCTTCGTCGAGAAGAAGGATGGCTCACTCCGACCTTGTATAGACTATAGGGAGCTCAATAAGGTCACCATTAAAAACCGGTATCCCTTACCACTCATCCCAGAGCTGTTCCAGCGTTTCCGCTCGGCCCGCATCTTCTCAAAACTCGACCTCAGAGGAGCTTACAATCTTGTCCGGATCAGGGAAGGGGACGAGTGGAAGACAGCGTTCAGATCTAGATTCGGACATTTCGAATACTTAGTGATGCCTTTCGGGCTTTGTAACGCCCCGGCCACTTTCCAACATTTAGTCAATGACATCTTTCGTCAGTACCTGGACGACTTCCTTGTTGTCTACCTAGATGACATCTTGATCTTTTCAGCTACGCTAGAATTACACCGGAACCACGTTAAAAAAGTACTTATGATCCTCAGACAACACAAATTATATCTCAAAGCAGAGAAATGTGAGTTTGAGAAGACTTCAATACAATTCCTAGGCTTCCTTATATCCACTGATGGGGTTGCCATGGACCCCCAAAAGGTCAAGGCAATTCAGGAATGGCCGGCTCCTACAGATAGAAAAGGTGTCCAACGTTTTATTGGCTTCGCCAATTTTTATAGAAGGTTCATTGTGGGGTTCTCCTCCATTGTCTCCCCCATCACCAAGCTTACAGGTCAAGGGAATCGGTTCCATTGGTCACGGGAAGCTCAGGAAGCCTTCATTAAGCTTAAGTCAGTATTCTCTTCGGCACCCGTTTTACATCACCCAGATCCAACACTCCCATTCATCCTGGAAGTTGACGCTTCAGAGTCCGCCACTGGTGCTGTTTTATCTCAGAGACAGGGGCCAAAATCCCTCTTGCACCCAGTTGCTTACGCCTCCCGGAAACTTACTCCGCCGGAAAAGAACTATGATGTTGGGGATAGGGAGTTGCTTGCTATCAAATTCGCATTGGAGGAATGGCGGTACTTACTGGAAGGAGCTACTCACCCTATCATAATTTTTACAGACCACAAAAACTTAGAGTATTTGCGTTCCGCTAAGCGTCTAAGACCCAGGCAGGCTCGCTGGGCCCTCTTTTTCACACGGTTTAACTTCCACATAACCTATAGACCCGGTTCAAAGAACGGTAAAGCCGATGCTCTTTCAAGAATGTTCCCGGAAACACCTAATACTTCAGAACCCAGCACTATCCTGAACCCTCAAAACTTTTTTCTGATCGCTCAATCAGACTTCCTCAATTCTCTTAAATTGGCATCTCGCCAATGTACAGATCCGGAAACCTCTTCACTTGTAAAACGGGAAGATTTGTGGTGGTCTCGAGATAAGATCTTCGTGCCAAGGGAAGTAAGACAGCTACTTCTGGGTACCTTTCATGACCTCAAGATGGCAGGCCATTTTGGAACACGTAAGACCTCCGAACTAATTGCTCGATCCTTCTGGTGGCCTAAGTGGCGGCGTGACTGCAAAACTTATGTGGCCTCCTGTGTCCGTTGCCAACGCAACAAGGGTCCTAACACCAGGGCCTGGGGTCTTCTCAAGCCACTGCCCATTCCGGAACGTCCATGGGCAGACATCTCAATGGACTTTATCGTTGACCTACCACCCTCTGAAGGGTTCACCACGATTCTAGTCGTGGTTGACCGGTTGTCAAAAATGGCACATTTTTTGCCCATGGTTGGCACGCCCTCAGCTTCCGATACGGCAAACATTTTTTTTAAAGAGGTCGTTAGACTTCACGGAGTCCCCAAGAGTATCGTATCCGATAGGGGTACACAGTTCACATCCAAGTTCTGGAGGGAACTGTGTAAGTCCCTGGAAGTGAAGATTTGTCTGTCCTCGGCCTATCATCCGCAAAGCAACGGCCAAACGGAAAGAACTAACCAGACCTTGGAGCAGTACCTCCGTTGTTTCTGCTCTGTCTCCCAGAATGACTGGCGTTCACTATTAGTATCTGCAGAATTTGCATATAACAACTCCATTCATGCCTCCACAAATCAAACACCGTTTTGGGCAAATTATGGCTTCCATCCTCCCTTCTTACCGGACTCCATTCCCGAAGCTTCTGTTCCAGCCGTCCAAGAACGGTTAGTATCCATTCAACAGAATTTCTCAAACTTGCAAGAGGTGATGCAGCGGGCTCAGGAGGACTTTAAGAAATTTTATGACAAAGGTAGAAGGGACTGTCCCACTTTTGGGGTGGGAGAGAAAGTCTGGCTGTCCGCCTCTAATCTAAAATTACCTGTTCCTTCACAAAAATTGGGCCCGAAATTCATCGGTCCTTTCGAGATTAAACGCAAGATTAATCCTGTAGCCTTTGAACTGGCCTTACCTGATTCTTACCGGATTCACCCCGTATTTCATGCCTCACTTCTTAAACCCCTGGTCCCGGATCCTTTCCAAGGGAGAGCGGAGCCTCCACCTCCACCAATAGAGGTTGAAGGAGAAAGAGAGTTTGAAGTGGAAGCTATCCTTAACTGCAGGAAAAGAGGGAGACAACTCCAATACTTAATAAAATGGAAGGGCTATCCCCCGGAGGACAGTTCATGGGAGCCTTCCAGAAACATTCATGCCCCTCGGTTGATTCGGTCCTTTCAACGCGAACATCCTGAGTTAATGGACAGTTTGGGCGTCCGGAGTCCGCCCCTAGGGGGGGGCACTGTCAGGGCGCAGACCTTCCACGGTCTCTTTCCCCAGTTGGTCCTGGGTGGAATCGAACCCAGGATCTCTCCATTGAAGGTCCAGCTCTTTTGTCTCTGAGCCACTGCTCAGTGCTATTCTGTGTGCTGTCCGTTGGAACCTGGTCCTGAACTTGTACTCCTGTGGACCAATCAGTGGCTGTACTCCTGTGGACCAATCAGTGGCCAGTGCGGCCTATTTAAGCCAGCCCCTTCCCCTTTGCTGGTTGCTGGTTTGTCATCAGTTCCTGTATGTGCTTTATCCCTTGAACTAACCTCTTGACCTGGATTACCTGATTGCTTGACTACATAACTGACCTCGGCTCGTTTATCGGATTGCTGCCTTCTCTTACCCCTGACCCCGGCTCTGGACTTTGGACTCGCTTCTCTCTGTGAACCCTGATCCCGGCTTGAATCTCAGACTTGCTGCTGTCTCCATTCCCTGAACCTGGCTTGCTTCTTGGACTTCCTTATTCCTGCTCCTGATTGACTTCGCATTGGCTTCCGGCTTCTAACGTATCCTGTGGATTCCGGATCCCACACTTGTGATCTTCACCTCGGCTACTACCCAGCTACCCTCCGGTGCCGGTGCCTTCTGGTGCTTCCCTCTCTCTGTTTCCACCCTCAGAGGAAGGTTAGCGCCAGTCCGCAAAGGTGAGCCGTCCGCAGCATCTCGGTCTCGGTAAGTACGTGTCCTGATAATTTTCTTAGTCCTCTCAATAAAATTATCAGAAATTTGTGCTTAAAGTAGAACTATAATCAACACTTTTTTTCTTTCATTTTGGAGGGAGGGTTATAGCCCCTATCAGTTTATTTTGGACCATCCCTGTCCAATTGGGGAGATTTGCCTTCACTTCCTGCCCCATAGCCAAACAGGAAGTGAGAGAAAAACTATGCAAATTAAGGGAATCCAGTGCCCCCCCTCCCCCCCAGAACTAGTGTGTGTGTCCCCCCCTGAAAATTTCTGGGCGTGTCCTAAAAAAACAGGGTGTGGCCTTGACAGGAAGGGGTGGGTCATTTTTCTATTAGGAGGTGCAGAAGTTTAGTCAGGCCCAGGGCAGCACAAAACCTAAATATACTACTGCATATTAGGGCTTATTTAGACAGGATCCGATTTACAGCATGTTTTTATATTGTGGGAGGAAACAGGGAGAACATGCAAACTCCAGGCAGATGGTGTCACGGGCGGGATTCGAACCAGCGACCCTTTTTGCTGCTAGGTGAAAGTACTATCCATTACACCACTGTGCTGAACGAACATGATCGTGGCTGAAAGGATGAGATCAGTGTTTTTTTTCCCCGATCTCATGCTTTCCAGCCTGGAGGATAGATGTGGGGTCTTATTGACCCCGCCTCTCTCCATAAAGAGGACCTGTCACACACTAGTCCTATTACAAGAGATGTTTACATTCCTTGTAATAGGAATAAAAGTGATCCAAAATAAAAAAAGGGACTAAAAAGTGCAAAAAGATAAATATTAGGTAAAAAAAAATTAAAAGGCCCCTGTCCCTAGTAGCTCGCACTCAGAAGCGAACACGCATGTAAGTCCCGCCCACATATGTAAACACCATTCAAACCACACATGTGAGGTATTGACGCGTGCGTTAGAGCGAGAGAACTAATTCTAGCCCTAGACCTCCTTTGTAACTCTGAACTGGTAACCTGTAAAAAAAATCAAGCATCGCCTATGGATATTTTTAAGTCCTGAAGTTTGGCGCCATTCCATGAGTGTGTGCAATATTAAAGCGTGACAAGTTAGGTATCTATTTACTCGGTGTAACATCATCTTTCACATTATCACTAAAAATTGGGCCAACTTTACTGTTTTGTTATTTTTTTATTCTTGAAACCGTTTTTTTTTTTGGGCCAAAAATTATTGCGCAAATACCGTTGGAAATAAAATAAAAAATGACCAGCACTTTATTCCCTAGGGTGTCTGCTAAAAAATATATATATAATGTTTGGGGGTCCTGAGTAATTTCCCAGGAATAAAATATAATTTTTACATGAAGGAGAGAAGTGCCAGAATAGGCGCGGTATGGAAGTGGTTAAAGTGAAAAAATAAAAGTGAAATATTCCTTTAAATATCATACGGGGGGGTGTATAACATGCCTGTGAAGCGCATGTTTCCCGTGCTTAGAACTGTCCCTGTACAAGATGTAATTTTTGAAGTGAAAAAAAAAAGTAATTTAAAAGTACTCATGGCTATACAGAATACAGTCATTGCTCATTAAAACTAAAAAAAAAAAAAAAAAACGTGGGGGTCCCCCCAAATTCAATTACCAGGCCCTTCAGGTCTGGTATGGATATTAAGGGGAACCCCGCTGTCCAAAAACAAAAAAAATTACGTGGGGGTCCCCCCAAATATCCATACCAGGCCCTTCAGGTCTGGTATGGATTTTAAGGGGAACTCCACCCCAAATGTACAAAAAAATGGCTTGGAGTCCCCCCAAAAATCCACACCAGACTTTTATCCGAGCACGTTAACCTGAACCGTACCAGGCCACATGCCCTCAACATGGGGAGGATGTCCCCATGTTGATGGGGACAAGGGCCTCATCCCCACAACCCTTGCCCGGTGGTTGTGGGGGGTCTGCGGGCCGGGGGCTTATCAGAATCTGGAAGACCCCTTTAACAAAAGGGGACCCCCAGATCCCGGTCCCCCCCTGTGTAAAATGGTAGTGGGGTACATTGTACCTCTACCATTTCACCAAAAAAAAGTGTCAAAAGTGTTAAAAATGACAGTAGCCGGTTTTTGACAATTATTTTATTAATATCTTCTTTCCGCGGTTCTTCTTCTTTTATTCGGGTTTCTTCCTCCATCTTCCTCTGCTTCTTTCTTGGGTCTTCTCGTCCGCATCTTGACCGGCATCTTCTTCCATCTTCTTCTCCTTCCGTCGGCCTTCTCGTCCACATCTTCTTGTTCTTCTGGATGCTGCGCTTCCAGAAGTCCCCGCCGTGTGCCGCTCCTGTGACCCCGCCCCCTCTGATGCCACAGGTAAACTCATATGAAAGTCCGCGTGTGGTATATGTGCGTCAGAGGGGGGCGGGGTCACATGAGCGTCACACGGCGGGAACTTCAATTGGAAGCTCATCTTGCGCGGCTTCTTCTTCTACGGACGGCGCACTTGAAATTGAATTCCCCCGCCATGTGACGCTCTGTGACCCCGCCCCCCTCTGACTCACATGACTTTCTAATGAGTTTACTTGTGGCGTCAGAGGGGGACGGGGTCCCAGGAGCGGCACACGGCGGCAAGTTCAATTTCAATCGCTGCGTCCGGGGGAAAAAAAAGATGTGGACGAGAAGGCCGACGGAAGGAGAAGAAGATGGGAGAAGACGCCGGGCGAGATGTGGACGAGAAGGCCGACGGAAGGAGAAGAAGATGGGAGAAGACGCCGGGCGAGATGTGGACGAGAAGGCCGACGGAAGGAGAAGAAGATGGAAGAAGACGTCGGGCAAGATGTGGACGAGAAGACCCAAGAAAGAAGCAGAGGAAGATGGAGGAAGAAACCCGAATGAAAGAAGAAAAGAAGAAGAAGAACCGCGGAAAGAAGATATTAATAAAAGATTTGTCAAAAACCGGCTACTGTAATTTTTAACACTTTTGACACTTTTCTTTTGGTGAAATGGTAGAGGTACAATGTACCCCATTACCATTTCACATAGGGGGGGCCGGGATCTGGGGGTCCTCTTTGTTAAAGGGGTCTTCCAAATTCTGATAAGCCCCCTGCTCCGCAGACCCCCACAACCACCGGGCAAGGGTTGTGGGGATGAGGCCCTTGTCCCCATCAACATAGGGACATCCTCCCCATGTTGAGGGCATGTGGCCTGGAACGGTTCAGGAGAGGGGGGCGCACTCTGTCCCCCCCTCTTTTCTGTGGCCGGCCAGGTTAATGTGCTTGAATAAGGGTCTGGTGTGGATTTTTAGGGGGACTCCACGCCATTTTTTTTATTTGCGGTGAAGTTCCCCTTAAAATCTATACCAGACCTGAAGGGCCTGGTATGGATATTTGGGGGGACCCCCACGCATTTTTTTTATTTTTTTTATGAATGAATCCTGTCAGAATGTCATTTTGTGCAGGGACAGTTCTAAGTGCGGGAAAATGCGCTATTTCACATGCTGACTTTACACCCCCCCTAGGTACGAAATTTAAAGGAATATTTCACTTTTATTGTTTCACTTTTAGCATTATTAAATTCACTGCTCCCGAAAAAACTTCCGTTTTTAAAACTTTTTTTGCATTGATACATGTCCCCTGGGACAGGACCCGGGTCCCCAAACACTTTCTGGGACAAAACTTGCATATTAGCCTTTAAAATTAACACTTTTGATTTCTCCCATAGACTTCTAAAGGGAGTTCGGTGGCGGCTTTACATATTACTTGCAATGCGCTGGCTGCTACGCTGGTTCATGTGCCTAATTAAGGCTTCACCTGGAGTACTAATTAAGCCATGAACCAGCGCAGCGCAGTGAGTATAGTAAATCAGCCCCACTGTGTCTCTATCTATCTCTCTCTCTCTAACTGACTGTCTGACTTGTCTTTAACAAAGCCGGAACGCTGTACCCTGACACACGCTGCCAGCCAGGCAACTGACTACTATTATATTGCAGTAATAATTTTTTTTTTTTTAAATGTTATCTACTGTGCCACCAAGATAGATGAGTGGTGGGTGGCACTGGGCACAGTGTACGCTGTGATCCTGACACACGCTTCCTGGCAGGCAACTGCAATTAGATTACAGAGAACAAAAAAAAGCTGACTGATATACTAGCCATAAAAATGGCTTTTTGGGGTGCAGTCCTTACAGCAGAGATCAGATGAGTCTTTCAGGACTGGAGTGGACACTGAAAACACTAGCCTAGCTATAGATTTCCCTATAAATTCAGCAGCAGCAACACTATCCCTCCTCTCACTAAGAATGCAGGTTCAGAATGAATCTAAAATGGATGCTGCCCGAGAGGTGGGAGGGTCAGGCAGGGAGGGTATGCTGCTGATTGGCTGGAATGTGTCTGCTGACTGTGAGGTAGAGGGTCAAAGTTTGCTCAATGATAATTAATAGGAGGCGGATCGAACAGCGCATATGTTCGCGTGCATCGGCGAACGCGAACGCGCAAAAATCGCCGCAAATTATTCGCCGGCGAACAGTTCTGTACATCTCTATTAAACAGCCTATCACATTGCTATAATCTTTTTATATGGACTATAAACTGAAGGACTTAAAGGGGTTGTAAAGGTAAAAAAAAAAAATCCTAAATAGCTTCCTTTACCTTAGTGCAGTCCTCCTTCACTTACCTCATCCTTCGATTTTGCTTTTAAATGTCCTTATTTCTTCGGAGAAATCCTCACTTCCTGTTCTTCTGTCTGTAACTCCACACAGTAAGGCAAGCCTTTCTCGCTGATGTGGAGTGTAGTGCTCGCCCCCTCCCTTGAGGGGGGAGGGGGCGAGCAGGAGAGTCAGGAAGCCCACTAACACACAGCTTCTTTCTCTATCTGCAATGTAGAGAGCGTCCTGACTCTCCTGCTCGCCCCCTCAAGGGAGGCGGCGAGCATGACACTCCACACCAGGGAGAAAGCCTTGCATTACTGTGTGGAGTTACAGGCAGAAGAACAGGAAGTGAAGATTTCTCAGAAGAAATAAGGACATTTAAAAGCAAAATGGAAGGATGAGGTAAGTGAAGGAGGACTGCACTAAGGTAAAGGAAGCTATTTAGGAAAAAAAATGTTTACCTTTACATAAGGTGACCAGATTTTTAAAATGAAATCCGGGGACATATTTTTCTTTACTAGTAATGGCAACAATCAGCGACTCTCTACCCGTCGCCGCCCGCCTCACAGCCTCTCAAGTCTTACTCTTCGGGCCCCGGCTACTAGTGGATAGGGAGTGGACCAAGATCACTCCGCCAGGGAAGGCAAGGAGATATGCAGGTGGCTGGCCAGGATTTGAGTCAAGGAAGAAGAACATGCGAGTCAAGCTGAATGGGCATGCACCCGAAACTGAAAAAATATTCCCTCCGCTCCGACCAGCACATGATCATCAGAAAGGGGCACAGATAATGGGAAAAATACAACCCCCCTATGCTAGTAGGCACGGGGGTGTAATTCTAATTTATTTTAATTCTGCACTGATTGTCTTTGAAATTGCCCCTGCCCCCTATTAAGTCCAATCTGGGGACAAAACCTGGGACAAACTTGGTCCGGGGACAGTGTCCTCAATCAGGGGATTGTCCCCTGAAACTGGGGATGTCTGGTCACCCTACCTTTACAACCTCTTTAACCACTTGAGACCCGTGCTGTAGACGAAAGACGTCCACAGCGCGGCTCTCAACTGCCGGGTTTATTTGCATTCCCTGGGCGCGCCGCTGGGGGCGTGCAGCGGGGGAAAACCGTGCCCGGCGCATCGCTGAGATGCCGATGCGCGTGCCTGGCGGCCACGATGTCCGCCAGGTACCCGCGATCGGCAGTGACAGCAGGAATGTGGAGCTCTGTGTGTAAACACAGAGCTCCACGTCCTGTCAGGGAGAGAGGAGACCGATGCTGTGTCCCTTGTACATAGGGACACAGCATCGGTCACCTCCCCCAGTCAGTCCCCTCCACACACAGTAAGAATCACACACAGGGAATATATTTAACCCCTTCCTCATCCCCTAGTGTTAACCCCTTCCCTGCCAGTCACATTTATACAGTACTCAATGCATTTTTATAGCACTGATCGCTGTATAAATGTGAATGGTCCCAAAATAGTGTCAAAAGTGTCTGATACGTCCGCCGCAATATCGCAGGCCTGACAAAAAAAATCGCAGATCGCCGCCATTACTAGTAAAAAATAAAAAATAAATCATAAATCTATCCCCTATATTGTAGGCACTATGTACAATGTACCCCATACTCATTCACATAGGGGGGGGCGGGATCTGGGGGCCCCCTTGTTAAAGGGGGCTTCCAGGTTCCAATAAGCCCCCCGCTCGCAGACCCCGACAACCAAGGGTTGTCGGGAAGAGGCTCTTGTCTCCATTAACATGGGGGCAATGTGCTTTGAGGTGGGGTGGGGCGCAAAGCCCCCCCTGCCCCAAAGCACCCATCCCCCATGTTGAGGGCATGCGGCCTGGTATGGTTCAGGAGGGGGGCGCTCGCTCGTCCCCTCCCTTTCCTGACCTGCCGGGCTGCATGCTTGGATAAGGGTCTGGTATGGATTTTGGGGGGACCCCCACGCCATTTTTTTTTTACATTTTTGGTGTGGGGGTCCCCTCCGAATCCATGCTAGACCCAAGGACCTGGGGGGGGGACCCCACGCTGTCTCGGCAATTCTTATTTTTTTACATTTTCTTAGCAACCAGCAAAAAAAACGCAAAATGCAAATCGTGGTAAAAACGTGTGTCACAGCAAGCACCGCAAAAAGCACTGCAGAAACGGGCAAAAGCAACATGCTTAGGTGTGAATCGAACCTTAATCATCAACCATGTGAGTTTCTAAATGTTGTACCCTCATTAAATGTAACTGTATTGCTACACTTAGAGGCGTCTCTCTTCACTTTTATACTCAGTTGTGACATGACGCTACTTGTATATCAAGTCAAAATGTATTAAAAAAATCACCTTGTCCTGCAAAACGCTCTCAAACCAAGGTTTTACTGTATATGTTTTGGGATTTTTAGAAAATAATCTTAAAGCCTAAATGATTTTTTAAACATATGTGCAAAAATAAGGCAAAAATGGCGCTGATAGCAAAAGGTATAAAGGTTAAGTTCACCTTTTACGTAAACTGACCCATGAAAATAATGGACCACAGAAGTTTAAAATTCAGCTTGTTGGCAGGTGCAGTCCACATTCTCCACTGCGGGTGATGCTTATCCACAGCAGCCTTGTAGCTGGAGAGGATGTTGAGACATACACAGTTTCTCTATGGCTTCATGGGTCACTGGGGAAGCAATCCAGTTGGATGATGCCTCCCCATGTGACTCCGGCAGCCATCTTGGTTCAGGCAGAGCCTATTTAAGACCCTGGCTCCCAGGCTTGGCATGCTTTTGTGAGTTGGTAGAGTAGGGACAGGTACCCCACATGTTAGGGAAAAGCATTGGCAGTAAGGTGAGGTTCCTGAGGAGGAGGGAATTTGTAGGGTCACAACTCCTTTGGACATAAGATGGCCAGGCTACATTCTGCTGTCTTAACAGATGCTGTCAGTCTGGCTGATACCTGTTCTCTTCTCAGTACCAGAGACCATGAAGTTTGTTGTGAACTTTTAATACAGTTTTTTTTATTGCACTTGACTGTGTGAATTATTGCTGCCACACCACAGTGCACCCCACCTACAAGCTAGAAAGGGACTACAGCAGTGTGAGAATCCTGGTGGGAGTGTGGGACAGGGGGATCTTTGCCATGAAGAGAGAGGGTGCACTGTAAATGTACTGCTTTTGAACCAGGAGGCTAAGTTGATCCTGCAATGCTGTAAAAAAATATTCACAACGGTCATGTCCTGGAAAGAAGCCAGGACATACAGTAGGAATGTAAATGGCACCCCAAAGCACTGTACAGTAAAATTGAAATGCACAATGCACCGCAGCCCAGCACAACACACATTTCATTGATTGCAGTGAACTGCGTTGTTGAAAATAGGTCATGTACATTTTTTCATTTGTTGTGGTGTGTTGCAGTCCATTCATATTGAATAACCTTAATGTATCACATGGTAACACACCATAATAGCATGCACAGGTGGGAATCACCCCTCAGGATTGTTCTGCTGTCCTCTTCTTGGCAGTAGAATCTGACACATCAACCTCCACCTGCTTTAGCACCACCATATCTAAATGTGGACACACAATATGCAGGGATACATAGGAAGAAATAACAGAGAACTAAACGTTAGGTTGAGAGAAAATGTGTATGGCATTGTGAAAGGATAGAAAAAGCATCCTACAGACAAGTCCATAAAACTGCAGTTGCAGCATGGTAGTGCAGCATTTAGAGGGTTAATACAAGTGATAAGGGAGCAAGATTGTCAGGATCAGCAGCTAAGGTGACCAGACACATAGCTACACAAAGGAACCGAGACCAAACAAAGGATATATGTATTAATATTAAGTGATATTTATTTACAGTGAACATACACCAATAAACATACACAGCAACCAGTGAAAACATAAACCACTCCAGCAAACAAGAATAACTAATAAACCTAACAGCTATCTATATACGATATCTACAACATGAGGGAAAAGGCAACAGGGATGCAAGGAAAGGGACACGGCTGGGGACAAGAGCAAAGAACAAGGCAAGAAGGGTGCAGGATGGATCAGGATAAGGGCAGGTTATCAGGCACAAGCTGGTAGCAGGCAGACAGGAAAGGACCAGAATCGTGACACACTGGGGGAAGGGAGGAGCAGCCTTAAATATCCACCTGGCAGCTGGAGCCAGGTGTGGCTGATCAGAACCTGCTGGCTTCTGGGAGACACCTGCTGGTGGACACTGGAACTGCAGCAAACAGCCCAGAGCAGGATAGTGCCACCAGCAGGTGAACATAATCCTAACAAAGATATTGCCTCCTTACCACTCATGAAAAGCAATCTGAGCATTTATTGATTTTCAGAGGAATGCTAGTCTCTGCTGCTAGTCTAAGGTGACCAGAATTTTTAAATGAAATCCGGGGACATATTTTTTTTTACTAGTAATGGTGGCAATCAGCGACTCTCTGCCCATCGCCGCCGCCACCACCCGCCTCACAGCCTGTCCAGTCTTACTCTCCGGGCCTCAGCTACTACTGAGTGGGGAGCAGGCCCGGACTGGCACAAAAAATAGGCCCGGGCATTTTGGAATGAGCAGCCCATGACATCTTCACCGGCTCCTTCTCCTGAGGGATCCCCCGGAAGAGGGGAGGGGGAAACCCTGCAAAGGTGCAGGGGGTAAGGGGACAGGGAAAGAGCAGGGGGGGCAGAGAGCACCGGGAAGAACCTTGAGAACATGGGGTGGGGTGAGAGCACGGGGGAGGCGGAGAACATGGGGGGGGGCAGAGAGCACAAAGGAGAGGCAGAAAACACAGGGAGCAAGAGGAGAGCACAAGGGGGCCGGAGAGCATGGGGGCCTGGAGAGCACAGGGAATGGGGGGTTGGAGAGCACAGGGTAAAGCAAAAACACAGGGTGGGGAAGATAGCACAGGGAGAGCAGGAGAGCACGGGGGCGAAAAGCACATGGGGGAGGCGAAGATCACTGGGGGGGCGAAGATCACTGGGGGAGGCGAAGGGCACAGGGGGGGCAGCAGAGAGCATGGGAGGAGGTGGAGAGCACAGGAGGTAGGTGAAGATCAATGGGAGGCTGGAGAGTACTGGGGGAGAGGCGTAGGGCACAGGGGGGCAACGTAAAGCATGGGAGGAGGTGGAGAGCACAGGGGGGGCTGGAGACCACTGGGGGAGAGGCAGAGGGTACAGGGGCCAGCGTAGAGCATGGGGGAGGTGGAGAGCACAGGGGGGGATAGAAAGCACTGGGGGAGAGGCAGAGGGCACAGGGGGCAGCGTAGAGCATAGGGGAGGTGGAGAGCACAGGGGGAGAGACAGAGGGCATATGGGGCAGCATAGAGCATGGGGGAGGTGGAGAGCACTGGGGGGGCTGGAGAGAATTAGGGGGAATTGAAAAGAGCACAGGGGGAGGTGGAGAGCACAGGGGGAGAGGCAGACGGCACAGGGGGCAACATAGATCATGGGGGAGGTGAAGAGCACAGGGGGCAGTGAAAAGCACAGGGGGAGAGGCGGAGGGCACAGGGGGGGCAGCGTAGAGCATTGGGAAGGTGGAGAGCACAGGGGGAGAGACGGAGGGCACAGGGGGGCAGCGTAGAGCATGTGGGAGGTGGAAAGCACTGGGCTGGAGTGTTAAAGAGCACTGGGGGGGCTGGAGAGCACAGGGGAGAGGCGAAGAGCACGGGGGAGGCGGAGAGCACAGGGGAGGCTAGAGAGCACAGGGGAGGCTAGAGGGCACTGGGGGGCTAGAAAGCACTGGGGGAGAGGCAGAGGGCACAGGGGGGAAGCGTAGAGCATGGGGGGTGGAGAGCACAGGGGGAGAGATGGAGGGCATAGGGGGCAGCGTAGAGCATGGGGAGAGGTGGAGAGCAGAGGAGGGCTGGAGAGCACTGGGGGGGTAGAGAGCACTGGGGGGGCTGTAGAGAATTAGGGGGAATTGAAAAGAACACAGGGGGAGGTGGAGAGCACAGGGGGAGAGGCGGAGGGCACAGGGGGCAGCGTAGAGCATGGGGAGAGGTGGAGAGCACAGGAGGGAGGTGGAGAGAAGGGGGGATAGAGAGCACTGGGGGGGGCTGTAGAGAATTAGGGGGAATTGAAAAGAGCACAGGGGGAGGTGGAGAGCACAGGGGGAGAGGCGGAGAGCACAGGGGGAGAGGCGGAGGGCACAGGGGGGAGCGTAGAGCATGGGGGAGGTGGAGAGCACAGGGGGAGAGATGGAGGGCACAGGGGGCAGCATAGAGCATGGGGGGAGGTGGAGAGAAGGTGAGGCTGGAGAGCACTGGGGGGGGCTAGAGAGCACTGGGGGTGTTGGAGAGCATTGGGGGGGAGTGTAGAGCATAGGAGGGAGGTGGAGAGCATGGGGGGAGGTGGAGAGCACTGGGGGGGCTGGAGAGCATTGGGGGAGGTGAAGAACACAGAGGGAGAGGCGGAGGGCACAGGGGGAGACCGTAGAGCATGTAGGGAGGTGGAGGGCACAGGGGGAGGAAAAAAGCACAAGGGGAGAGGTGAAGGGCACAGGGGGCCAGCCTAGAGCATGGGGGAGGTGGATAGCACAGGGGGGGGGGCTGGATAGCACTGGGGGAGAAGTGAAGGGCACAGGGGGCAGCGGAGAGCATGGGGGAGGTGGATATCACAGGGGGGAGGTGCAGAGCACAGGAAGAGAGGCGGGCGGCAGCAGAGAGCATGGGGGAGGTGGAGAGCACTGTCGGGGCTAGAGAGCACTGTGGGGGCAGCAGAGATAAGCAGGATAGGAGGAGCGGTGGGGTGGCTGCATATAGAAGAATCATTCTCTCCATCTTCTTCCCGCAGTACCTGAATGCCTGCGAGAGGGAGAGGAGCAGAAGCAGGCATTCAGAGACCGCAGGAGGACGATGGAGAGAATGATTCTTCTATATGCAGCCACCGCTCCTCCTATTCAGGTTACAGGGGCCGCACTTACGTTTTCGTTGAGAGATCCCATCGGCAGAACACCCCTTCCTGGTCATGCCCCCCGACACCAACGGCTGAACTTCACTGGCGGCCGTGGAGCGGTGTCTCCTCTAGTCCCTCCCCCTTCAGGAGCTGCTGATGCCGACGCCGAAGGCTGAGCCTGAGGCTGAACTGGCAGCCGGGCGGCCGCGGAAAGGTCGGAGGACCGGCGCGGGCTTAAAGAGCAGCCTGCCTTGGCCCCGCAAGTCGGAACAGCGGCCCGGCAGCCGCGGCCCACCGGGCAAATGCCCGGTTTGCCCTATGGCCAATCCGGGCCTGGTGGGGAGTGTAGGAAGATCCCTCTGCCAGAGAAGGCAAGGAGATAAGCAGGCAAGCCACTGGCCGGGACTTCAGCCAAGGCAGAAGAAAATGCGAGCGGAGCTGAATGGCCATGCACCGGAAATTGATGAAATATTCCCTCCTCTCCGACCAGCACATGGTCATCAGAAAGGGGCACAGATCATGGGAAAAAATACACACCCCTAAGCTAGTAGGAGGGGCAGAGCGGGGGTGTGTAATTCATATATTTTTTTTTAATTCTGCACTGACTGTCTTTGAAATTACCCCAGCCCCTGTTCAAATCCAATCTGGGGACAAAACCGGGGACAGACTTGGTCCGGGGACAGTGTACTCA
This sequence comes from Rana temporaria, assembly GCF_905171775.1. Classification (NCBI taxonomy): domain Eukaryota; kingdom Metazoa; phylum Chordata; class Amphibia; order Anura; family Ranidae; genus Rana; species Rana temporaria. The sequence continues at coordinate 54,555,196 of NC_053500.1, read as the reverse complement.
ATCCGGGGACTGTCCCTGGAAACCGGGGATGTCTGGTCATGCTAGTCTGAACAAGATCTTATGTTTTCCCCAAACCTGTAATTTAAAGTTGCTGTAAACCCTTTACAACCACTTTTACCTACAGGTAAGCCTAGATTAAGGCTTACCTGTAAGTGCTTGAAATATCTCCGAAACCTCCACGGTTTAGGAGATATTTACAAAAATTACGCACTTTAACCGTGCCGTGACTGGCGGCTCCCGCACGGGAGTGATGTCATCGCAGCTCCGGCCAATCACAGCGTGGAGCTGCGATACCTAAAAGTAACCCTCGGGAGAAATGCTATGCATACTAGATCATTATGCTTTTGTCTTGCAGGTGGTGTTTTTTTTTTTGTAAAAGTGGGTCTTCCTCCTCTTTAAGATTTGTGTATTTTCAATGTTGTATCAAAGTGTCAAATTCCCCCCTTTAGTCCCCTTTCACACTTATACGACTTGTCTTATGATTTTGTACTGCAAAATCGTATGACAAGTCATTCTCCATGATTTCCAATGAACACCATTCATACTGGCACGACTTTAAGTAGTGCCGACTTCAAAGTAGTTCCTGCACTACTTTGGTCCAACTTCCATGCGAGTTTATGTCCATAGACCTCAATGTTAAACCCTCAAGTAGCATGCAAATCGTACCTGAATAATATAGACACGATTTCAGTACAACTTTGTAAGCACAAGCATCTTTTTAACCCTTGTCCCACCCAATCCTTTCAGCATAGAAGCCCCTCTCAAGAAAATTTTTCCACCACACATTCACTTCCTGATTATTCCCTCAGGAACAATGTGCTCCAAACAGGTAAAAAAAAAAAAGACGTCCTCGATAATGAGCAAATCATTCAATTTATCCGTGGGTGCCCAGCTATTTATGATTTGTGTGACCCAAATTACAAAGACAAGATAAACTACAAAGACAATATCCCACTGACCACCAATGAAGGGGACATTCTTCCCACTGACTACCAATGAAGGGAACATTCTTCCCACTGACCACCAATGTAAGAAACATTCTTCTCACTGACCATCAATTTAAGGAGCATTCTTCTCACTGACCACCAATGTAAGGGACATCCTTCCCACTGACCACCAATGTAAGGGACATCCTTCCAACTGACCACCAATGTAAGGGACATCCTTCCAACTGACCACCAATGTAAGGAGAATTCTTCTCACTGACCACCAATGTAAGGAGCATTCTTCTCACTGACCACCAATGTAAGGAGCATTCTTCTCACTGACCACCAATGTAAGGAGCATTCTTCTCACTGACCACCAATGTAAGGGACATTCTTCCCACTGATCACCAATGTAAGGAGCATTCTTCTCACTGACCACCAATGTAAGGGACATTCTTCCCACTGATCACCAATGAAGAGGACATTCTTCCAACTGACCACCAATGAAGGGAACATTCTTCCCACTGACCACCAATGTTAAGAGCATTCTTCTCACTGACCACCAATGTAAGGAGCATTCTTCCTACTGACCACCAATGTAAGGGACATCCTTCCCACTGACCACCAATGTAAGGAGCATTCTTCCCACTGATCACCAATGTTAGGAGCATTCTTCTCACTGACCACCAATGTAAGGGACATTCTTCCCACTGATCACCAATGTAAGGAGCATTCTTCTCACTGACCACCAATGTAAGGGACATCCTTCCCACTGACCACCAATGTAAGGAGCATTCTTCTCATTCTTCATTATAGAGGACCCAAAATTGACCCCTATCTTCACGATTGGCAATGATGGGATGTACCCAATATCAACGTCTTCTCCGCCTCCGCTTCTCCTCCTCTTCTTCCTCATGCACTGCTACTGCCGCAGCAGCAATGACAACTGCGGTGGCAGGAAAAGGAATTGCCTCACACCATGTATGTTTTTATTGGTTAATGCCAAAGTTGTGGCAAAGTCGAAGTTGTACTGATCCCACGGCAAAATCGCGGCCGCAAAATTGTGCAAAATCGCGGTAAAATCGCAGCAAAATCGCGTGACTTTGAAGTCGTATAAATGTGAAAGGGGCCTTAGTTGGGATATTTTGTGAATTTCTTCTCATACGATGACAGTAAGCCCAGGTTCACACTGGGTACGATTTGGTTCGATTTGAGATGCGATTTCACTTGTGAAATCGCATCTCAAATCGGCGGCATTTGCCGGCAATTGTCAGCAATGACACCGTCCTAATTGGTGCGACGCCGCATCTGCGGCGCTGCACCGATTTCAAAAAGTAGTTCCTGTACTACTTTTTGCGATTTAGGGCTGCGATTTAAGATGTCTCTTAAATCGCGGCCGAAATCGGGACTGCCAGCGGGAGTGAAATCGTGTGAGTTCAGCTGAACTCGCACGGCTTCACTCCCGCAGCCCAGTGTGAACCAGGGCTAAGAGTCAGTTCACACTAGAGCGACACGACTTCCAGCGCAACTTTCAGAGGCGACTCCGACACGACTTGAGCATGAACCACAGGGCGATCTGGGGCGATTTACAACACGACTTGAAGTCGTCTCCAGGACAGGAGACTTTCCAGTGGCCAATCAAACAACAATCAGCTCTAGGGGAGGGAGGGGGAGGGAGAGGTTTGCCTGAGAAATGTATGTTATCTTCCTGGAAAGTCGCTTCAGTTAAGACAGTGATCAGACTTGGATCAGACTTGGAGGCGACTTCCATTGAAATCAATGGGTACAAATCGCTTGAAGTAGTACAGGAACTTCTTTTGAAGTCGGAGCGACTCGAGTCGTGTGTATTAAAACCGCTCCCATTCACTTGCATTGTTTTTCTCGACAGCGCGACTTGAGGCGACTTCAAGTCGGATCCCAAGTCGCCCCAGTGTGAACCGGCTCTAACAGAAGGATGATTTCATAGAGATAAGGAAGCAAAATTTCCAAGTTATAGGTATCAAATATATTTGCTCAAAATTGTAATTCAAACGAAGTGTGGAATCTGCAACCAAGACGTTTCTCATCTAAAATCACCTGGAAGACAATTGGTAACACCTTGTCTGACCAACCTTTCCAGGTAGAGGGACCAGGTGGAAAGTCTGGGATAAAAGAGTCATTATAATAATGATCTTGTATGCTAAAGGCCCCTTTCACATTGGGACGGGAGGCGCGGTGGCGGTATAGCGCCGCTAAAAATAGCGGCGCTATACTGTAGGATTTGCCGCTAGCGGTGCGGTATTAACCCCCTGCAGAGGCGCATTGCGGGCGGTATTGCCGCGGTTTCCCATTGTTTTTGAGTATGCAGTGCAGGAGTTTTTCAGGCGGTATAGCAGCGCTATTTTTAGCGCTGTACCGCCTGAAAAACTCCTCAGTGTGAAAGGGGTCTTAGGTTCATGTTAATTGTTTTCCAAATCATTGTCAATTACATTCATGACCATTCTGACCTTCACCCGCTTCTCTTCCAACACCCAACTACTTCTAAGCCCTCGTTCACACTAAACCCATTTGTCATGCGATTTGACAGGTCACAGCCTATTGCCGGCAATGGCACCATTCCAATCAGTGTGACGCCGCACCAATTTTCAAAAGTAGTTCCTGCATTACTCTTGCTAATTTTGGGTGCGACTTCAATAGACATCTATGCATAAAGCTGCACAGATGTCTTTCAAGTTGCACCTGAAGTCACATGGACATGCTGCTTTAGAAATTGCGTGGATTCAGATGAAGTCGCACAATTTCAAAGCTGTGTTCAGTGTGAACGAAGGCTAAGTGCTCTTTCACACAGGCCTTAAATTCTAAGGGTCATTTCACACGGGCAGTCCGCCTGACAGACTCCGCTTTGCTCAGCGGAGTCTGTCAGGTCCATCTCCACTCACTGTGCAGAGACAGACCTATCAGAGCCCTGCTCTCCTCTATGGTGAAATCGGATGAAAATGGACCGCCTGTCTATTTTTATCCGATAGTCCAGATGGATGAAAAATCCGTCTGGATGTTGTGCTTTAGCACATTTTTAATATGTTGTGCTATCATTTATTGTAACACATATATTCACTTTACATGTGTTTTCATCCTTGGTTACCTGAAAAAAAATAGACATTTGATTAAAAGAAAGGAACTTGAAAAATGTGTGTTGCATTTGCTTTGACTATAATGGATGGTGCTTTTTTGGTGCATTTTTTAAACAGGGGAACCAAAGATGCAGCAGACAGGACTTTTTAAAAACACAGTGTAGGGAGGTGGACAAATAGATTTTAGAGGGAATTATTTTTCATGCACTTTTATCAAACTAGAAAAGTGGATGTTAGTGCGGGAAAAGCACAACAGGACCTTAACCACTTCCTGTTCAGCAACGTACCCGTATGTCACCGGACTTTTGGTAGTTGTACCAGGATGATGGATGCAGCTGCAGATATCACCCTGGTATTGTTTTTTAGAGCAATCGGTCAGCTCTCTTTTAATAGAAATCTTCCCCTTCAGCCTTTCTTGGACTCTCCAGACCCTCCCGGAGACATCCAAGCAAATGGAATAAGCTTTTATCGGCTGTTCATAATAGTAACCCGAAGCGATGACCCAACATTACTTCTGGTTTATTTGGAAACCATCTGCGATTTGGAAAATCAAAAGCATTCAGAAACACTGATATCAGTGTTTTAACTGCTTATAGTGCAATAGTGCAAAGGAGGGATTTGGGGTTTGAGGACCTTTCACATTACTATTGCTGTCACATGGATGTTTACATTCCTTGTGACAGCAATACAAGTAATACAAAAAATAAATACAAATTAAAGCAACAGTGTAAAAACAGTGTAAAAAGTGTTTTAAATGCCCCCGTCCTCTCTTGCTTGTGCACAAAGGAGCACACTCGCTTTGGTCCCGCACACAAACAGCGATCGTCACACACACGTGAAGTATTACAGTAAATGTCAGATCATGGGCGGTCATTTTAGCAACAGACCTCCTCTGTAAATCCAAAGCGGTAACCTGAAAAGACTTTCAAAGCATTGCCTACAGATAGTATATATTTTTTTTGTTTGTCACCATTGCATACGCAATTTACTCGGCATAATTCCTTGTTTTTTATAGTTTATGGTGTTTTTTGCATTAAAATTCAAAGTAAGAGTATGACGTAAACGATTGCGAAACCCACCAATTTCTTCTCTAGGGCGTTTACAACATGCTTGGGTTGTATTTATTTAGAAGTAAATGGAATTGTTTGCCAATATGAACGCCTAACAAACTCTGCAGGCAGCATTTTTTTTTTTTTTGCCTTGTGTGATGTGAGGTATTGCTAAAGCTGCAGTGTTTAAACCTCCATCTGCCACATATTTTACCATTTTGAGCAGCAAAAAAAAAAACACATGACTCAACCGCTTATTTTCAACACCTTTGTGAATCCTAAGGCCTCATGCACACTTGGCATACTATTATATAATAAACACCACACAATGGATAATATATACTCCCTCTGTGAATAAATGAATTACTTCATTGATTGCTGCTAGCATTGACGTGTGTTCCTACACCTTCTATATACATGAATTAAGTGAAATGAAATGCAGACTAAATATTATAAATGCATGTGAATCAAGTGTAAATACCACCTAAGGTACCACTAACAAAAATAAAATGACAATGGAAATTAAGCAATTTAGTATTATGAAGGGTGGTGACACCCTCTGCTGAGCAGGGTGTATTTAAACGCCTCTCAATTCAATATTGTAACAGTAAGAGCCCTTTCACACTGGGGTGGGTCGGCATCCGCGGTAAAGCGCCGCTATTTTTAGCAGTGCTTTACCGTTGTTTTTGCAGAGTTATGCGGCCGCTAGCGGGGTGCTTTTAACCCCCGCTAGCAGGTGAAAAAGGGTTAAAACCACCCACAAAGTGTCACTTTGCCGGCGGTTTGGCCACGCTGTCTATTCATTTCAATGGGCAGGGGCGATGGAGGAGCGGTATACACACCGCTCCAAAGATGCTGCTTGCAGGAGTTTTTTAACATCCTGCCAGCGCATCGCCTCAGGGGATGCAGGAGAGACGTTTTTCAGGCACTTTACAGGCACCATTTTTAACCCAAAAGCGCCTGAAAAACGCCCCAGTGTGAAAGGGGTCTAAGTGTTATGCCTCTAGAAACACCTATTTAAAATACTAATACTACTAATTGCAATCTCATAATGACAACAGTATATGAACAATGGTGACCCCCCCCCCCCCCAATAATGACACCTGCAAGGAATGTATGAACACCACTAAACCTTTTTTTTTTCAATATTCAACATCTGGAAGTGTGGACTGGCTGTTTTATCTACTTATTCTCGTATATAGTGTGTCACTCATGAGATACAATTTCATTGGGGGTGTCACCATTGCTCATAGACTGTTGTCATTGCAATACTGCACTGATTATTTATAACAGGTGTTTCTATGGGTCTAATATTCTTTGTTGTATTATTGATTTAGTGATGTTCAGACATTTCCTGCATAGCAGAGGGTGTCATTATTGGGGGATGCCACCAATGTTCATACTCTATACTGTTGTCATTGTAATGTTACACTGCGTATTTCAAATAGGTGTTCCTAGAGGTAATATTGAATTGAGAGGTGTTTATATAGACCCTGCTCAGCAGAGGGTGTCACCACCATTCATATACATATAATTTGATTTATTTGCATTGTAATTTTATTGTTGTTAGTGGTACCTTGTGTGGTATTTACACTTGATTTACATGCATTCATAAAACATTTTTTTTAGAGGTTTGCGCTGAATTTCATTTCACTTGATACACATTTAGCCACACTACATGAGAATATGGGGTTGGGTTGCCTGTGGAAGGCATAAGTGTAACATCCAGCCCTGAAGCCAGCAGTCTATACAAGCTACTTCAGCTGAATGGGGCTGGATAGTGACCAAGTGTTAAAGCGGAGGTTCACCCAAAAGTGAACCTCAGCTTTTCGGAACCCCCCCCTCTCTCCGGTGTCACATTTGACACCTTTCAGGGGGGAATAGTGTGCAGATACCTGTATAAAACAGGTATTTGCACCACTTCCGGGTATAGACTCCTGCGGGAGTCTGGTCCCTCAGCGTCACTCTGCTCCCAGAACACAACAGGGACCACTGGGAACAGCACAGCGCGACTCGCGCATGCGCAGTAGGGAACCGGGCAGTGAAGCCGCAGCGCTTCACTTCCCGATTCCCTTACCGAGGATGGTGGCGGGGGAAGCTAAGAGACGAGCTACCGACTTGGACAGTTAAGTGTTAATTTTTTAAAAGCCAGCAGCTGCTGTATTTGTAGCTGCTGGCTTTTAAAAAAAAAATTTAGGTGAACTCCCACTTTAAGGCTTGTACACACAATAAGAAAACTGGCAAACATTTTCGTCCTAAGAATTTTTGTATTTTTGGATAGTGTGTACACAACTTTAGACAGCCAATTCCGTTTTTTTTTTTTTTACAAAAATTCCGGAAGGGAAAAACTCCAAAAATGTTCTCCTACGAGAACATAATGAACAATTTTCATTTAATGTGTACCGTTTCCATACAAGAAATATCAGAAAAGAATGATCAGAAACAACAAAAAAAAGCTTTTGTCATACGAGAATATTCCGAAGAATTTTCATTCATCGGTTTCCGACTTGCTGTGAAACATCGAGAAAAATCAGATGAACGTTCGTGTGTACCCCACTTTACTAACATTTAGGACAATATGTGCCCAGGGATGAGCGCTCCGAATGCAACCAATCTGTGTTCTGGGCATTCATCCCTGCTGCCCTAAGTGCTGGTTCACATCTATGTGACTGACAGCCGACATTATGCGCAACTTAATATCATGCGCAACTTAATATCAGCTTGCTTGTGACTTCATTAACAAAGGTCAATGCCGGTCATGATGACGGCACACTAATTAAAAAGGTTGCAACCCATTAACAGCAATGTAACCAATCAAGCAACTTTGAACTCTCAAGTTGCATGACAAGTCATGGCAGTGTGTAGCGGCCAGTGGCGGCCCGCCCATAGGGGGCGCCCGGGCGCCGCCCCCCCTCCTGTAGGCAAAAAAATAAATATATATATATATATATATATATATATTTTTTTTTTGGCCCCTTTAAGAAAGAAACTTAAAAAAAAAAAAAAAACTTTAATGGGTTGGGATTGAGCGCCGGCCACCATTTCCCTATGAAGCGCCGCGTCACTACAATCTAGACATGGCGCTTCATTTGCGGGCTTTTAGCTTGAATATGGGCGCATTGAAAAGCGCTGATATGCTTCCCGTGCCTCTCTATGAGCGCCGGGAGCATTACTACTGTGACTTCCGGCTATTCGTCTTACAGACGAAAATCGGAAATGACGTCACGCGGCACTTTCTCTGAAGTTTACACTGCCCGAGCGGAGTGAAGCTGGCGCTGCTAAGGTAAGCCAGCCAAGCCACAGAATTCAGTTCAAATTGGATTTGATTTATCGCCCCATTAGGTCATCAGCGGACAGCAGTGCACTGCCTGATCCCCACCCATCCACCTTGGAGCCTGTTATTGTATTTAGACTGCTGGGACTTGTAGTTCTCCACCATCTCCTGGGGCTCAGGTGCATGCAATCCACCCTCTATGGGACTACAAGTCCCAGCAGTGAGAAAAACTGAACAAATATGGTGGATTGCATGCACCTGAGCCCCAGGAGATGATGGAGAACTACAAGTCCCACAGGTTATAATATAAAGCTCTGAGGTGGATGGATGTCTGGACAGTGACAATTGATGGGCACAGTGGTGACATTTGATGGGCACAGTGGTGACAATTGGTGGCACAGTGGTGACAATTGATGGCACAGAGGTAACAATTGATGGCATGGCACAGTGGTGACAATTGATGGCACAGTGGTAACAATTGATGGCATGGCACAGTGGTAACAATTGATGGCATGGCACAGTGGTGACAATTGATGGCACAGTGGTAACAATTGATGGCATGGCACAGTGGTGACAATTGATGGCACAGTGGTAACAATTGATGGCATGGCACAGTGGTAACAATTGATGGCATGGCACAGTGGTGACAATTGATGGCACAGTGGTAACAATTGATGGCATGGCACAGTGGTGACAATTGATGGCACAGTGGTGACAATTGATGGCACAGTGGTAACAATTGATGGCATGGCAAAGTGGTGACAATTCAAGGCACAGTGGTGACAATTGATGGCACAGTGGTAACAATTGATGGCATGGCACAGTGGTGACAATTGATGGCACAGTGGTGACAATTGATGGCAAAGTGGTGACAATTGATGGCATGGCAAAGTGGTGACAATTGATGGCATGGCAAAGTGGTGACAAATGATGGCATAGTGGCTGTGTTTGATGGCATGGCACAGTGGTTGCGTTTTGATGGCACAGTGGTTGCGTTTTGATGGCACAGTGGCTGCGTTTGATGGCACAGTGGTGATAATTGATAGGCCGAGTGAGGCTGCAATTGTTTTTTTTTTTTTTCGTTTGCGCCCCCCCCAAAAAATTTGAGCACCAGCCGCCACTGGTAGCGGCACTAAACATGAGTATTGCTTGGTTCACTGTCCAGCTGCAGCAGCTTTTAATCTGTCATTGAACTGACAGGCTGCCAGCTGTGGGGCTTGGCATTGCACCTGTGCTTTCTGCCCACACGAAAATGTCCTAATCTCATACATCAGGGCTAAACGCCAAGTGTGTATGAGGCTTTATTTAATTTCCTTTTATGGTCCAGTTTTTGCAGTCTTTTAAACTTTCGCAGATTGTTGTATTAGCCCAGGTTCACACTGCTGCGGGATTGAAATTGTGCCAGTTCAGCTGAACTCAGACGATTTTATTCCCGCATGTCGGTCTGACAATTTCAGAGACATCTGTGTGGTTTCCTGCACAGATATCTGTTAAAATTGCCAAAAGTAGTACAGAAACTACTTTTGGGTATCAGTGTGGCGCCACAAAGTTGGTATTGCACCAGTTCAGACTGTTCCATTGCAGGCAATAGCCGCTGATTTGGCATGGATTTGACATGTCAAGTCGCATCAATGTGAACCAGGGCTTAATTGGAGAATTTATCAAGGTATTTTCATAACCCCTGTATATCAGCACTGCTTGATAAGAGTTCACAATGATCATGCAGGGATAGGGTTGCCACCTGTCCGGGATTCACCCGGACAGTTCGGGTTTGGAATCATGCGTTTGGGTTTCAGACAATCTGAAACCCGGACACATTATTCAGATCAGACTATGGCTTCCCAGCAGGGTTTCTGGCTGCAGTTGTGTACGCCGAGAGTGTCTGTTACACTCTCTTTCCCACTGCTCAAAGCCAGCACCTGTCAATTCCCCCTCCCACCACACAGACGGGAGAGGAGAGAGGGCTTGATCTGAAGCTCTTCCTCCTGCCCCTACCCCTCTGTGTCTGCCCACACTCTAATCCCCGATGCTGTGCCTCAGAAAAGTAAAGTGGGGGCTGGAAATTTGAAATCCAGAAAGCCTCATCTACATCTAGATGAGAGGTGCTGACTTCCAAGGAGTGAGTGAGCTCACCATCCATCCCTGTCTGTGACTGAAGTCTCCCCCCTTCTCTCTCCTGCTTCTGAGTGAGTACACTGAGGTAAATCAGGGGTCTCAGAGCACCCCTTACATCAGAGTTCCCCTTTACACCAGAGGCCACAGTGTTGCCCCTTACATCAGAGTCCTCAATGTTCCCCCTTTAACATAAGGGATGCTCTGGGAACCCTGATTCGAGTCCCCAGAGTTTTCCCTTACTGCAGAGTCTGCCCCCCCCCTTTACAATGTAAGGAGACTCTGATGTAAAAGGGGAACTCTGTTGACTCTGATGTAAAGGAGACTATTGTGCTTAACTTCAAAATATATGCATAGCTTTTATATATATATATAAAAAAAATCTGTGCGCCGCTAAAGTGTCTGGGACTTGAAGAAAAGGTGGCAACTCTATGCACGGAGGATCACTTGCATGTGATAGCTGCATGATTGATTACATGCGAGTGGCTGTGATTAGTTGCAAGATCAGGAAGTCCCCCATTGTTTTCAATGGGTCTGCCTCTTGCAGCTAATCATAGGAATCCCCACTGGGGTTCTCGCATGTAATAACAGTGCTGGAATATTTGTAAGTGTGAATGCATCCTAACACAGACATAAAATTGCACCATTTCTGTTACTGTGGTGGGGGGGGCTGCTGCTGCCACCTGAAATTGAGAAGCGGGGGGCTGTCGCGAATTGATAAGTGGGGGGGCCAACGCTAATTGAGAAGCGGGGGGGGGGGGGGGGCCTTTACAAAAGAAAGAAAAAAAGAAAAAAATATATATAAAGGAAATTATAAAAAAAAGTAGGTAGCCATCTGGGGCTATAAAAAAAAGGGGGGGTTGACATCCGGGGCTTAGGGACCTCTGGGCCCTTTAATAAATAAAAAAAAAGATAGATAGATATATATAAATAAAAAAAGAAATTACAAAAAAAGGGGGGTTGTCATCCGGGAACCTCTGGGCCCTTTAATAAAAAGAAAAAATAAACCTCTGGGCCCTTTAATTAAAAAAATAATATATATATATATATATATATATATATATATATAATAAAAAAATAAATGAAAAAAGGGGGGTTGCCATACGGGGGTCTGGGCCCTTTAATAAAAAAAGAAATACATATATGAAAAAAAAGAAATAAAAATGTAAAAATATATAAAAAAAAGGGGGTTGCCATCCGGGGCCCTGGGGACCTCCGGGCCCTTTAATAAAAAATAAATAAAAATATATATATATAAAAAATAAACATTTTAAAAAAGAAGGGGGGTGCCACATGGGGCCCTGTGGACCTCTGGGCCCTTTAATAAAAATATATATATATGTAAAAAAAAGAAATAAAAAGAAAAAGTAAATAAAAAAATATATTTTAAAAGTACATTTCTTTTATAAAAAAGGGGGGTTGCCATCCGGGGCCCTGGGGACCTCTGGGCCTTTTAATAAAAAAAAATATAAAAAAAATATAAGGGGGGTTGCCATCTGGGCCCCTTACAGGTGTACTGCCTGTACCCCCATGATGGCGGCCCTGCTGTGGTGCACCACAATACACAGTAATGCATTCTAGTTTGTTGCTGATTGCTGTAACCCAAATGTGCCATGCATTGTGGTAATGCATCCTAAACGCATGTTATTGTAGTGCATACATGTGAAGCTGGCCTTAGCCTGCTTTAACACTGCTGCGAATCTTTAGCAGTTTAATGTGGTTAGGGAGATCTAGATTCGCATGTCACTTGAATAGAATGGATATCTCTGTGTTTGGTTCACATATTAGCGTTGTGAATTTGATGCGGGGGGACGGACTCCAGTGATTGTTTGGTGTGGGTGCGATGCAAACTTCTGTGCTGCCATGTAAATTTGTTTGCACTGCAAATCACAACATCAATTCTTACCTCACCCTGGACAAAAACCTGCATCAAATTTGCACCACATATCAGCGCGAGCCCAGGCTAAAAGTAGAATCTATAAAGCAGTATATTATACAGTAATGAAAACATATTATACCTAGCATTAAAAGTAACATAAAAAAAAATCACCTAAAGGTAAACTATAGATTCAGAACTTAAAACTTATTGAGTGAAAATAACATATATTCTTTTTTAATCACTTTAATGCTTGCAAAATGCTAAAATGACAGGACCTCTTTTCTGTTAGGTAAGACTCCTTGCAATTTCACATGAACCTACAATGATTGGTCTCGTTATCACACCTGCAATTACTGACACACCTGCATTATGTGTAGGATTATTGCCATTGGCTAGTCAGTCTGACCAATGTTATTTAAGGTCTTCCTGAACAAGCCCAGCCTTCAGAAAGTTGTTATTACTTGTGATGAAATGTGTGATCTAGATTTAGTGTCTTATGAAGACAAGCAATTCTATTTGCCAGTTTTATTTGCTACTTTGTAGCTGCCAGTAGTTTAAATTCTATAAATGGGGCAGATTTGATGCAATGACTTTTAATCTCAGACACAGAAGTTGTCATGGATAGGCTTTGTATTGTCACAATATATGGGTGTGATGAGCGTTCTATAGGATGAACTTCTGATAATTGGCACAAAAGCTAGTTAGCTGAAAAAATCACACACAGTTGTAAACCTTTTATATATCTTATGTGTACATAGTGATGAGTCCAGGAGAGAAGGATGTGTAATATAGATGTTAATATGAAGCACATTTGTAGATGGCCAGCTATCAGAGTAAGGCTCCATTCACACCTGAGCCTATTGGTTTACTGGTGTCTTTCGGGTGTTTTTTTTTTTTTTTGCAACTTTTTACAAAGTGTTTTAGATTTGTATTACAAACGTTTTACAGCTTCAGGTGTTTTTGTTTAGCCAATAGATAATGCTAATTGAGCCTTTTACTGCTCAAGGCATTTCTATTGAAGTCTATGGGGACAAAACCGCTTGTAATTCTGCCAAAAATAAGCTTCTGGATTCGTTTGAGCTTTTAGATGTTTTTCTTTAGGTGCCTGAACACTCAGATGTTATCAGGGGCCATTGAAATTAATGGCATTTTGGCTTGTTGAGCATTTTAGAACTGCATGCAAAAAATCGCTCAGGTGTGAAAGGGGCATTAGAAGTGGCTTTGTAGGTATAGAAAAACTTTCTCTTGCTTTTGTATTTTCACAAAGCTACTTTAGAGCAATAAGTGGAGGAATTGTATTCAATCTAAAATAGTTTTCATTATTCTGTATTCCTTTTCTTTCCGTGAAAGGATTAAGGCCCCCAATGTTTTACTGGGTGATTCCATGTTATAGGGACATTTTGTTAATTAAAGTGTGATGCACATCTTGCAAAACGTAAACAATCGGTTTTATTATTTGCTACTTTGACCTGAAAATGGCTTTAAATCCTGTAGATGAGGCAGATTATCACACACAGATTGTTTTTACCCCAGACACAAGATGTAAGGGACAGGCTTTGTATTTTCACAAAGTTCATTTAGAGCAGCTGAGGGAGAAACTTGATTCAATCTGAAATCTTAAAGTGAATCTCTTGCTGCTCCTTTTTTAGAATTTACTTTCTGTGCGAACAGATAAATGTTTTACAGGACAATAACGTGCTCATATCTGTGTTTAAATCTGCATAATAAACTTCTTATAATGAAATGAATACAATAAGAGAAAAAACCTCAGACCAAGAACCCATTCACACTTCTGTGTCTGTGCATTAATGAAGTCCATGCATCTCCTATTATCTTTAATAAAGTTCACCTCCGAATTCACCTTGAGTAATTTTGATTTAGGTAAACTGATCAAATCTAAATTTTCCTAATTTACTCAGTCATATCAAAAAACATATCCTTAACATTAAAGTAAGGGTGAAAATGTGCTAAAGAAACATTTTTGCCCATAGAAACCTGCTATGTTCCAGTTTTCACTATTGTAATCTGGGTTTGAATCATGTAAGCTGCTTTTTTTTAACCGCTTGCTTACTGGGCACATATACCCCCCTCCTGCCCAGGTGAAATTTCAGCTTTCGGTACTGCGTCGCTTTAACTGACAATTGCGCGGTCGTGCGACGTGGCTCCCAAACAAAATTGACATCCTAATTGTGGGAAAAAAAGAGCTTTCTTTTGGTGGTATTTGATCACCTCTGCGGTTATTTTTTGCACTATAAACAAAAAAAAATCGACAAATTTGAAAAAAAAAATTGTTTTACTTGTTGCTATAATAACTAGCTCAATTAAAAAAAAAAATTCTCAGTCTAGGCCAATACATATTTTTAGATTTTTGGTAAAAAAAAAAAGAAATCACAATAAGCGACTGGTTTGTGCAAAAGTCATAGCGCCTACAAAATAGGGGACAGAATTATTTTTTTTTTTTCACTAGTAATGGAGGCGATCTGTGATTTTTTATTGGGACTGCGACATTATGGCGGACACATCGGACACTTTTGACACATTTTTGGCACCATTCACATTTATACTGCGATCAGTGATATAAATATGCACTAATTACTATATAAATGTGACTGGCATTGAAGGGATTAAATGTGTACCCTGCATAGTGTTTCTAACTGTGGGGGAAGGGGACTGACTGGGGGGAGGTGACCGATCTGTGTCCCTATGTACAAGGGACACAGATCAGTCTCCTCTCTCCCTGACAGGACATGGATCTGTGTGTTTACACACATAGATCCATGTCCTTGTCTCTGTAACCGCCGCTCGCGGGTGCCTGGCGGACATTGCGCCCGCCAGGCACGTGCATCGGCATCTCAGTGGCCCGGAGGAGCAGAGGCCGTATAAAGACGGCCTCCTGGAGATTTAGAACCACACTGCGGCCGTATATAGTCGTACGGCTGTCAGGAAGTGGTTAAGGAAAACCAAACCGTTTCCTCCCACACTCCAAAGACATGCTGCTAGGTTAATTGGCTTCTGTTCTAAATTGTCCCTACTATATGAATGTGAGTTAGGGACCTTAGATTGTAAGCTCCTTGAGGGTAGGGACAGATGTGAATGTACAATGTATATGTAAAGTGCTGCGTAAATTGACGGCGCTATAAAAGTACTGTTCCTAAAAAATAATAATGATGCTTTGTGTGTTGCTGTGTGCTGGGATTCCATTCACTGTGGACATTCATTGTGGAAACACATGTTAAATGCATGTTCATAAAGTGCAGATGCGTGAATCTGGCATAAAAGATTCTACAAAGCTGTAATAAAAGCATATTTGGCATAGAAGTGAAAAGCACAAAATAATCAGTAAACTGTAAAGAACTAAAACAGTGAAAATATTTTAAATCGCTTTAAAATAAGGCATAATCTAGTATGCCCCGCATGCTAGCTCATTATGAAATACTTACCTGTGATCAAGGTGTCAGCATAGGATCTCGGCCACCACCGAGGGAGCTGATATTTCCCCTTGGTGTGTCTTCCAGGTTTGTGGCTCCGGTGCTGTGAGTGGCTAGAGCTGCTATTATGTCATTCCTGTGCATGTGAACAGTAGTCTTCTTTTGGGCAACCTCCACCAGTCCAGTGAATGCGCCGCTGTTGTCAGTGGCCACATGAAAGATGAATATCTCCTAAACCGTACAGGTTTAGGAGATGGTCATTTTACCTACAGGTAAGTGTTATTATAGGATTACCTGTAGGTAAAAAAAGTTGTCTACAACCACTTAAGTGATGAAATAATGTAAAAAAAAAGCAAATCTCTATGCTGCGAGGTAAGATTCCCAACATATTGCATAAACCTACTATTGGTCTTGTTAACTTCACCTGCAATCACTGACACACCTGCATAATGTCCAATCACAGTGTACAACAGGAAGAGCCGTGTTTTGGCTTTTCCTCACTCGCATATGATAGACGTGTGTAGAGGAGAGACGATCGGCTGCTCACCTATGAGGATGGCCACCAGGTATGCCACCCATGGCCTGTAGAAAGCAAAGCCAAGCTGCTCCAGATGAGAGCAATACCATGCTTCAACCTCACGGTGCAGGTCCAGTCCACAATCTGGATAGGAGCCCCTGGAGCAGGAAAAGGCTTGAAGCAAAAGTGAAGACTTTATTGAAGACAAAAATCATTAAACAACTTTGTAGATGACATAACATCAATGCAGAGATTAACACGTTTCACGAATTAGAATTTGCTTAGTCATAATCTGACAAATACTGGTATGTTCAGCCCTTATGTAGCATATTCTCGGCTGAAATCAAACAGTGATTGATTATGCCAATTAACCCTTGTATCTGAGGTTTCTGCAACAAAACAGACAAAAATCACAAATAACTACAACCTATACAAAAATCTAGTACACAGATAATAAAATAAAGGCAAGATTCTTTAAACGGAGTCCTCCTTTTTGAATAGAAGTTTTTTTTAGAAAATGTTCTCTCCCTGTTGCGGCTAGCTGTCCCAACAGATAATAGAAAAAAAACACTGTATATAGATCACCACTAATAAAACATCATTAATATTGGTTTCCTATTAGGGATGAGCTCCGCGTTCGATTCGAACGTATGTTCGACTCGAACATCGGTCGTTCGATCGTTCGTCGAAACTCGAACAAAACGGGTCGTTCGCGCCAAATTCGAGTGACGCAAAACGTCCCATAATTCACTGGGGCGTTGAGCGCTGATGATTGGCCAAGCATGCTGTATGTCCCGCATGCTTGGCCAATCACAGCGCTCAAAAAACGAAGAGCCATAATTGGCCAAAGCCAGGGTGGCTTTGGCCAATTATGGCTCAGGGGGATTAGTACACGCCCCCCACTATAAAAGGCAGCCTGCACGGCTGCCTAGTGTAGTGTGTTGGCGGTTCTAGAGAAGATCAGTCAGTCAGACAGAGAGAGATAGAGACACAGGCCCAGATTCACGAAGCAGATACGACGGTGTATCTCGAGATACGCGGCGTAAGTGTAGATGTGCACCGTCGTATCGATGCGCGGTACCCACAGAAGCACATACACGTGAACTTAGGCTTCACCCGTCCAACGCAACTGTCCTCCGCCGGCGAAACTTAGGCGCATATTTAGGCTAGGCGTATTCTTCGTTCCCATTGATTAGCTATTCAATTATGCAAATGAGGGCGAAATGCCGATTCACATGCGTACGATTGTCCGTCGTAGGCTACGCGCGGTGCGCGTAAGCTGCTAGCCCGATCTAAAGTTACCCTTCATAAAAGCAGGGGTAACTTTGCAATGGACTTGCACAGGTCAGCTGGAGAGCAGCAACAGCAGCAGCGTGACAGAGGAGCTGAGCAACAACACTTGCAGGACAACACATCTGTGTGCCAACATGTCAGGGGCAGCCGTGGTCATAGTACTACGGCGTCTACGAGCACGCAGGAGGAGGGCACAGGAGAGGGTATCCCGAGATCGCATGGACCTCTTTGGCATGGTGGAATCGGAGGTGTTTCGCTTGTTGAGATTTGACACTGAAGCCATCATGGAAATAGTACGATCCCTGCAGGATGACCTCACCAACCCAACACATCGATCACAAGCAGTGCCGCCACTGCTCAAGGTCATGGCAACCCTGCATTTTTTGGCCAGTGGATCATTTCAAAGAACCAGTGGAAATTTGGCTGGGATGTCCCAATCCACAATGAGTAGGTGCGTGCACCAAGTTGTACCCGCTATCCTGAGACGGATGTCCCACCACATTGTGAGACCCACCCAGGAGGTCCATCAGATGAAGGCAAGAACCGATTTCTATAAAATAGCCAGATTTCCACGCACTGTGGGGGCCATTGATTGTTCTCACGTGGCACTCCAGCCCCCCCGTGACGCTGAACATATGTACCGTAACAGGAAGAATTGGCATTCCATTAATGTACAAGTAATAACCGATGCTCAAGGCCTCATATGGCACGTCTGTGCTAAACACCCTGGGGCCACCCATGACAGCTTTATCTACCGGCAAAGCGACATCCCAAGACAATTTGAAGAGAACGTGTATGGGGACAGCTGGCTGGTTGGTGAGTGACATGGGTGTCAGGCATTACTGTCCCCCCCCCATGATGCAGACATCACGAGGGGCACATGCATGACTAACATCCTCCTGTCTTTTCCCTTACAGGTGACTCTGGATATGCCCTGGGACCCCACCTGATGACCCCATTCCGGAACCCACAAACACCAGGAGAAAGAAGCTACAATGAGGCTCATATACGTACCCGGGGAGTGGTGGAGCGCACGTTTGGCCTCCTGAAGTCACGGTTCCGATGCCTAGATAGGTCTGGGGGTACACTGTTGTATGCCCCAGACTTTGTGTGCCAGATAATCGGGGCATGTTGCATTTTGCACAATTTCGCAATGAGAAGGGGCCTGCAGATTGAAGTCCGTCATGACCTGACCCCCGAACCAGACATTCCCCCCCCACCCGAGGGTCCCCCGTCTGCTGAGGGAAGAGCAGTCAGGAGATGCCTCGTGGTAGGCTTATTTTCACGTGCAACACGCACATGAAACATGTCACAATGCTAATGCACACATGCACCCCACTGTGGTCCCTAACACACCCCCCCCCCAAACACCAATAAATTGGATTAGACCGAAGTACACCGTGCGGTACTTGGGAGCAGCAACGCCACGTCAAGGCTCCAATTATGTTGCTGTATGTTTTTCAGAAAATATTTGTCAATATATATATCCCAAATAAAAATAAAATAAATACAACTCCAATCGAGTATCATAATAAAAAAATATCACTCATATCATGAGTATCAATTAATAACCAAAAATCAAATAGAATATAAAAATAAAAAAATCTAAATGGCACTCATCTGGCCCGACGTGTACTACGCCTAGTGCCAAGGCTCCGTGCCCTCTGTTGCCTGGGGGCAGCCGCGGGTGGGGGGGGGTGGGTCATTGGGAGGAGGAACATCCCCCGGTCTCTCCCTGGCTGCCTGGATACCCTCTAAAGCCAGGGCTATGCGGGTGAGGACCGCAGTGGTCTGATTCCCCACCGCCTCAATGGCTGCTGTATTGGCCTGTATGGCCACTCCCAGGCTCCTGACCTCTGCCACAAGGCCTGAATTAGTGTCATCCAGGTCCCTAATGCAGGTCACCAACGCAGTGCTGTTGGCACTGACCTCCTGCACATTTTCACTCATGGTGGCAGTGAAAGCAGCCTGGGTCTGCTGCATGGAGGCCAGGCTGGCTGCCACCCGGCGCATATCACATGCAACAGAACCCACATGTTGGGTCTGCCTGGCCAGGTCCATAGCCAAAGTGGCTTCTAAGGCATCAGGATCACCCCTCGTCTTCCTAGTTGCCTTCCTGGGTGCAGGTGAGGCTTGGGGACGAATGTATGGGGAGGACCCTGAGGGAACTTCCCTTAGGGAGGATGGGCTTCCCAAAAGGTCGGAGGCCCTTAGGGGGCTTCCCAAAAGGGTGGAGGCCCTTGGGGGGGTTACAATAAAGTTGGAGTCCCTTGGGGGGGTATCCCCTATGGAGGTATGGGAGGGTCCAGCGACGGTGGTCTCATCCCCCAGATATATGCCATCATCCAGGTGCCCGTGCTCCTCCTCCACTTCCTCTAATGGAGAGGTGTGGACACTGGTATCCTGGGATGGGCTTGGTTGGCCAGCAGCCGAGGATGGGCCCGCTTCATCCTGCATATCTGTGGATGACACAAAACAGTAATATGTTGGTGGACCCACACACTTGTCACATATTCACTCCCCCCCCCCACATGCTATACACCAGATAAAAGAAAAAACACACTCACCTGTCCTCAAGGGCTGATCAACTGACTCGAAGCCCTCCAGGCCCTCCACCTGCTCCTTCTCCAGGCACCTGGCAATGACCTCCTCATCAGGTGTCAGTCTTAGTTTCAGGGCTGGTCCACCTCCGGTGCCCCTACTGTGTTTTTTTATCTTGGCCACCTTCTCCTTCACAAGACGCCGCAGGTCGTTGATCTTCTTGGCGATCTTGTCTGGGGTCCGGTTGGCATAGCCAAGGGCACTCACCTCCGCTGCAATCTGTGCCAAGATTTGATCCTTACGGACCTTGCTGGTCGAGCCACTTTCCTTGCCGTGGAGGAACTTGTTATACTTCCTCATGGCATCAATAATCACCGCCTTCTCCTCAATAAGAAAGTTTTTTTCCCTCCTATCTTTCGTGCCAGCCTCAGACATCTTTTTAGATCTGAACAAAGCAAAAGTAGCCACACCAAACGACCAAAACCAGCAGGTGTACTTTTGCACTTGACTGGCGCATGTCCGGGCGGATTTATGCCCTGGGCGGAAACGGTGGGCTGGGTTATCGTGGGGGGGAATACGATCGGCGAATTGGGGCGCATGCGCAGTGGGACGCGGGGGATGCGATCACGTGACGGCGCATGCGCCGTTCGTTCGGACCTTAATTTGCATGGGGTCACGATTCATTTAAATGGATCACGCCCACCTCCTTCCCAATTTGAATTACGTCGGGTTACGCCATCAAAATTACATTACGATGGCGCATCGCAGCGCGCATTTGCTTGCTGAATAGGCAGCTTGCCTCTCTACGTTTCGACGGTCTAGTGTATCTGCATTGCGATACGCCCGCCTATTGATGCGCTGAGATTCGTGAATCTGGGCCACAGTGTCTTAACTAGATAGATAGATAGATAGAAAGATAGATAGAGTAGGAAGTGTAGTCAGTATAGTTAAAAGTACAGTTTGTAGAGAATATATTCACATCCTTAGGCGTTGTCAATATATTTATAAACTGTACAGCTCAGCTAGTTTATCTATCAGGCAGGAGATTGTTCTACATGCAGCGCTCTAACGTGTTGTATTGCCTGCATTAGGGATTTACTTTAAATATAATTATTCTGTGTTATTTAACGTGTGCTAGTTAATTGCACACACAGACGCATTACCTGTTACTGCACGTGTGCAATTTATTTGCACAGAAGCGCAGTCGCTGTTAATGCAACTGGGCTATTGAATTGCACAGAAACGCAGTCGCTATTACTGCGTGCGTGCTGTTTAATAGCAACTAAAGGCAGTTGGTGTCACTGCGTGCGTGCTGTTAAATCGCATTTGACCGCAGTCGCTATTACTGCGTGCGTGCTGTTTAATAGCAACTAAAGGCAGTTGGTGTCACTGCGTGCGTGCTGTTAAATCGCATTTGACCGCAGTCGCTATTACTGCGTGCGTGCTGTTTAATAGCAACTAAAGGCAGTTGGTGTCACTGCGTGCGTGCTGTTAAATCGCATTTGACCGCAGTCGCTATTACTGCGTGCGTGCTGTTTAATAGCAACTAAAGGCAGTTGGTGTCACTGCGTGCGTGCTGTTAAATCGCATTTGACCGCAGTCGCTATTACTGCGTGCATGCTGTTTAATAGCAACTGAAGGCAGTTGGTGTCACTGCGTGCGTGCTGTTAAATCGCATTTGACCGCAGTCGCTATTACTGCGTGCGTGCTGTTTAATAGCAACTAAAGGCAGTTGGTGTCACTGCGGCTATTTTGTTACTTTACACTTGAGCCAAGTCGCTCTTACTGTGTGGTTGCTGTTTAATACCATCTGAAAGCAGTTGGTGTGACAGCGACTATTTTGTTACTTTACACTTGAACCAAGTCGCTCTTACTGTGTGATTGCTGTTTAATACCATCTGAACGCAGTCGGTGTGACAGCGACTATTTTGTTACTTTACACTTGAGCCAAGTCGCTCTTACTGTGTGGTTGCTGTTTAATACCATCTGAACGCAGTTGGTGTGACAGCGACTATTTTGTTACTTTACACTTGAGCCAAGTCGCTCTTACTGTGTGGTTGCTGTTTAATACCATCTGAACGCAGTCGGTGTGACAGCGACTATTTTGTTACTTTACACTTGAGCCAAGTCGCTCTTACTGTGTGGTTGCTGTTTAATACCATCTGAACGCAGTCGGTGTGACAGCGACTATTTTGTTACTTCACACTTGAGCCAAGTCGCTCTTACTGTGTGGTTGCTGTTTAATACCATCTGAACGCAGTCGGTGTGACAGCGACTATTTTGTTACTTTACACTTGAGCCAAGTCGCTCTTACTGTGTGGTTGCTGTTTAATACCATCTGAACGCAGTTGGTGTGACAGCGACTATTTTGTTACTTTACACTTGAACCAAGTCGCTCTTACTGTGTGATTGCTGTTTAATACCATCTGAACGCAGTTGGTGTGACAGCGACTATTTTGTTACTTTACACTTGAGCCAAGTCGCTCTTACTGTGTGGTTGCTGTTTAATACCATCTGAACGCAGTTGGTGTGACAGCGACTATTTTGTTACTTTACACTTGAGCCAAGTCGCTCTTACTGTGTGGTTGCTGTTTAATACCATCTGAACGCAGTCGGTGTGACAGCGACTATTTTGTTACTTTACACTTGAGCCAAGTCGCTCTTACTGTGTGGTTGCTGTTTAATACCATCTGAACGCAGTTGGTGTGACAGCGACTATTTTGTTACTTTACACTTGAGCCAAGTCGCTCTTACTGTGTGGTTGCTGTTTAATACCATCTGAACGCAGTCGGTGTGACAGCGACTATTTTGTTACTTCACACTTGAGCCAAGTCGCTCTTACTGTGTGGTTGCTGTTTAATACCATCTGAACGCAGTTGGTGTGACAGCGACTATTTTGTTACTTTACACTTGAACCAAGTCGCTCTTACTGTGTGATTGCTGTTTAATACCATCTGAACGCAGTCGGTGTGACAGCGACTATTTTGTTACTTTACACTTGAGCCAAGTCGCTCTTACTGTGTGGTTGCTGTTTAATACCATCTGAACGCAGTCGGTGTGACAGCGACTATTTTGTTACTTTACACTTGAGCCAAGTCGCTCTTACTGTGTGGTTGCTGTTTAATACCATCTGAACGCAGTCGGTGTGACAGCGACTATTTTGTTACTTCACACTTGAGCCAAGTCGCTCTTACTGTGTGGTTGCTGTTTAATACCATCTGAACGCAGTTGGTGTGACAGCGACTATTTTGTTACTTTACACTTGAACCAAGTCGCTCTTACTGTGTGATTGCTGTTTTATACCATCTGAACGCAGTCGGTGTGACAGCGACTATTTTGTTACTTTACACTTGAGCCAAGTCGCTCTTACTGTGTGGTTGCTGTTTAATACCATCTGAACGCAGTTGGTGTGACAGCGACTATTTTGTTACATAACACCTGAACGCATAACTATGGCTGGAAGGACAAAGAGAGGCAGAGAGTCACGAGGGCAAGCAGGCTCTGCATCTAAAGGGTAACGCTGGTGATGGATGTGGTGCATCCTCTTCAGCACGTGGCCGTGGCCGCTCGTCCTTCTTTTCGGGAGCTGGCCGTGTTGAGCCTCAACATGCTGAGAAATTAGTTGAGTGGATGACCAAGCCGTCCTCATTAGTGTTGCTCACGAATATTCGCATTGCGAATATTCGACTCGAATATAGCATATTCGAGAAATCGCGCTATATTTCGAATTTCGCGGTGAATATTCGCAATTCCGAATATTCGCATTTTTTCAATTTGATTTTTAAAACAGATCACATCCTATCGACGTCTAAAAGCATTGCTGGTATGATTAGAGACCCTGGGCCGAGTAGCTAAGCTGAGGCGATCCTTTTATGTTGCCAAATTGAAAAAAAAAAAATTGCGATTTTTCGCTATTGCGAATGCGAAAATGATTGCGAATTTTCGATAACTGTGGTAGGAGAACTCTGATTGTCTCTGATGCAAAAGGGGGGGGGGGGGGCTTTGTGTATGTTTCTGTTATGAATATTTGTATGTTTGATATTATTTTTTTTTGTAAGAAGGAAAAAATTGCGCATACCTTAAAAAAAGGGGAGAATACAGCAGCAACTCAAAAATGTTATACAACATAAATTAATACAAGACAGAAAATGGAGTCGCTCTACAAGAATAAAAAATATGTCTAGTGACAAGACATGTGGGCAAATTATAAAATAAGCAAGCGCAAATAACTTGTGAAATACACAGTGAAACAAATATATAAAGAAATATAGTCCCAATAATAGAAAAATAATCTTTCATAAAAATGTCTTTGATATGTGAAGTGAAAAAAAGTCCAAAGCATGCAGCATGAACGTGTTCAATCTTCAAGGTGTTTGATTGACAAACGGCTGTAAAGAGTAAAGAATCACCACCAATGCAAAACACTTTTTATTTTGTATTGTAAAATATCACGAATATTCTGAGCCAATCAGAGTGCTCCTTCAGCATTTGCCGAATATTCGCAATTATTTTGTATTGTAAAATATCAAGAATATTCTGAGCCAATCAGAGTGCTCCTTCTGCATTTGCCGAATATTCGCAATTATTTTGTATTGTAAAATATCAAGAATATTCTGAGCCAATCAGAGTGCTCCTTCCGCATTTGCCGAATATTCGCAATTATTTTGTATTGTAAAATATCACGAATATTCTGAGCCAATCAGAGTGCTCCTACAGCATTTGTCGAAATTGCGCAATAAATATCGCATTCGCATGTTGCGATATTTCGATAAAATATCACGAATATTCTGAGCCAATCAGAGCGCTCCTCCAGCATTTCTCGAAATTGCGCAATAAATATCGCATTCGCATGTTGCGATATTTCGATAAAATATCACGAATATTCTGAGCCAATCAGAGTGCTCCTACCGCAGTTATCAAAAAATCGCAATTATTTTCGCATTCGCAATAGCGAAAAATCGCAATCATTTAATTTCGATAAAATATCACGAATATTCGAATTTAGCGAATATATCTCGAATATTCGAATATATATTCGAGATATATCGCGAAATCGAATATGGCATATTCTGCTCAACACTAGTCCTCATCCTCCTCATCCTCTCTCACACAGACTGATTATAGTTTGTCTGGCAAAGCAGCTGCCAAGGCGTCCTCTACCCTCTGCACAATGGGATCACACAATCCTTCCCTAGTCCCACCGTGTCCTCCTGAGGAGTCCCCCGAACTGTTTCAACACAGTGTTGGGTACATGCTAGCTGAAGATGCACAGCGTTTTGAAGACTCCGATGACGGAACACTGATAGAGGAAGGCATTGATGTGAGCCCAGGGAGAGGGGGTGGCCGAGAGGGACAACAATCTGGGAGTGATGTTCCCCCAGCTGGAGCATACTGCCAGGTTGTCGCCAGTGATGATGAGGAGGGAGGGGATGATGAGGTCATTGACTCTACCTGGGTGCCTGGTAGGAGAGAGGAGGAGGAGGAAGAGGACGAGGCACAGGCACATCTTCAAAGAGGCAGGAAGCCCTCCAGGGGTCAGCTTAAGGGCAGTACACCAACTGCATTACGTGGCGCTGCTGTGTCTCAACGGTACAGCAAAAGTTCTTTGGTGTGGGCCTTTTTTGAAACCTGTCCATCAGATGCTACCTTTGCTGTTTGCAACATATGTCTCAAGCGTATCTCGCGTGGCCAAAACATCACCCGCTTGGGCACCACATGCTTGTCCAGACATATGTCGACCTGCCATGCAGCTCGTTGGCAGGCATACCAGAAAGACCCACACCAAAGCGGTCCTCCCCTTGCCCTTCTGTGACCTCAAACCCCACTAGACCCCTAGTCCTCTCTGCAGCCTGCACCGAAGGTGTAGAAATAGGTGTGTCACAACGTAGTAGTGGTAGTACATCCGGCCAATCTACTGATATTACCAGACAAATTTCCCTGCCCCAGCTGCTGCAGCGCCGAAAGAAGTACGCTCCCAGCCATCCACATGCCCAGCGGTTGAATGCTAGCTTAGCAAAATTGCTAGCACTTCAACTGCTACCTTTTCAGTTGGTAGATTCTGCCCCCTTCCGTGAGTTTGTGGAATGTGCAGTACCTCAGTGGCAAGTACCCAAACGCCACTTTTTTTCACGGAAGGCGATTCCGGCTCTCTACCGGCATGTGGAAGGCAATGTCCATACCTCGCTGGACAGGGCGGTCAGTGGTAAGGTGCATCTTACCGCTGACTCATGGTCCAGCAGGCATGGACAGGGACGTTACCTGTCTTTTACGGCCCATTGGGTGACTCTGCTGGCAGCTGGGAAAGGACGCAGGTCAAGGCACAGTAGTTTTGGAGGTTGTTCCACCACCACGCCTCCAAAACACTACAACTGCTTGTGACACACCTCTCTCCTCCACCCCCTCCTCTTCTTCTTCCTCTGTGGCCTCTTCCTGTGGTGATGTTGGCTCAGAACCAGCCGTGCTCCGTAGGCGTACAACGGGCTACGCAGGAATGCAGGCCAA
The DNA here is from genome assembly GCF_905171775.1 of Rana temporaria. Taxonomy (NCBI): domain Eukaryota; kingdom Metazoa; phylum Chordata; class Amphibia; order Anura; family Ranidae; genus Rana; species Rana temporaria. Next base: position 54,528,566 of record NC_053500.1, on the reverse strand, counting down.
GAGATGCCATGCGGTCCTAGAGCTGGTGTGCTTGGGAGACAGGAGCCACACTGGGGAAGAGGTTCTTTCAGCTCTGCAGGGGCAGGCTCAGAGGTGGTTGACGCCACTCCAGCTGAAGCCTGGAATGGTGGTCAGCGATAATGGCACCAACCTCCTCTCTGCCCTGCGACGTGGAAAACTCACCCATGTGCCCTGTTTTGCGCATGTTCTCAATTTGGTGGTGCAGCGGTTCTTGGGCAGGTACCCTGGCTTACAGGATGTCCTGAGGCAGGCCAGGAAAGTCTGTGTGCATTTCCGGAGGTCATATAATGCCACTGCTCGGCTGACAGACCTCCAGAGGGAATACAACCTGCCCAAGAACCGCCTAATCTGTGACATGCCCACCAGATGGAACTCTACGTTGGCCATGCTGCAGCGGCTGCACACGCAGCAGAGGGCCATCAATGAGTACCTGTGCCAATATGGCAGCAGAACTGGCTCAGGGGAGCTTGGGTTTTTTTCACCACGCCAGTGGGCCTTGATCAGGGATGCATGCACTGTCCTGTCACCATTTGAGGAGGCCACGAGGATGGTGAGCAGTGACAGTGCATGCATCAGTGAGACTGTCCCGCTTATTCACATGTTGGAGCACACCCTACGTGGAATAATGGACAGGGCCCTTGAGGCAGAACAGAGGGAGGAAGAGGAGGACTTCCTTACCTCTCAAGGCCCCCTTTATCCAGACACTGTTCCTGCTTGCCCACCTGGAACACAGGAAGAGGAGGAGGAGGATGAGGATGAGGAAGAGGAGGAGGAGGAGGAGGAGGAGGAGGAGGAGGAGGAGGATTGTATCAGCAGCATGGAGGTGGAGCCTAGCACTCAGCATCAACAGCAGCAGTCTTCAAGGGATCATTTACAGTCCCAAGGAACACGTGGACTTTTACGTGGCTGGGATGAGGTGGCTGAGGATCCTGTCGTCCTCAGTGACCCAGAGGACTGTGCCCCGAATGCCTCTGCAAACCTACGCTGCATGGCCTCCCTGATTCTGCAAAGCCTGCCTAAGGATCCTCGTGTACGTGCTATCAAGGAGAGGGATCATTACTGGCTGGCAACTCTCCTTGATCCACGTTACAAGAGTAAGGTAACGGATCTTATGTTGCCATCGCAGAGGGAGCAGAAGATGAAACTACTGCGGGAGGCCTTGCAGAAGGGTCTGTGCAATGCGTTCCCAGAACCGGGGGGATTACCAAAACCTGGCCCTGGACAACGTCTTGCTGAGGCTTCGGTGAGTCAGAGAAGGAGTGGTGGAGAAGGTGGCCGTCTGACCGATGCGTTCAGACAATTTTTTAGTCCGCAGCCCCAAGGTCTGACCGGTTCCAGCAACCATCGCCAGCGTCTGGTTTACATGGTCCGGGAATACCTAGCGGCAAGATCCGACTTGGACACCTTCCCCACGGAAAATCCTCTGGCTTACTGGGTCTTGAGGATGGATCACTGGCCAGAGCTTGCACAGTACGCAATTGAGCTACTGGCTTGCCCTGCATCCAGTGTTCTTTCAGAACGTACATTCAGTGCTGCTGGAGGCTTTGTGACCGATCACAGGGTACGCCTCTCCACCGACTCTGTTGATCGACTGACCTTCATCAAAATGAATCAGGCTTGGATCAACACCGGCTACCAAGCACCTGATGCTGATGTTACTGAATAAGAATTTTGTGTTGAAATATCAGATCCCTTTGAGACTGCTGATGCTGAGTGACTGTCCTGTTGTGCTGCTGATGGAATATCCTTCTCCTCCTCACTTTTCATGCTGTTAGCTAGTAAGAAATTTTGTTTTTCTGTGCTCCGCCACCAGTGCCTAAGGCCTAATTTTTCTGCCCCTGTTTAACAGGGGCGCCTAATAACAATTTTTGATGCAATACTTTGCACGTGGCCTAAGGCCTAATTTTTGTGCCCCTGTGTAACAGGGGCGTCTAATAACAATTTTTGATGCAATACTTTGCACGTGGCCTAAGGCCTAATTTTTGTGCCCCTGTGTAACAGGGGCGTCTAATAACAATTTTTGATGCAATACTTTGCACGTGGCCTAAGGCCTAATTTTTGTGCCCCTGTGTAACAGGGGCGTCTAATAACAATTTTTGATGCAATACTTTGCACGTGGCCTAAGGCCTAATTTTTGTGCCCCTGTGTAACAGGGGCGTCTAATAACAATTTTTGATGCAATACTTTGCACGTGGCCTAAGGCCTAATTTTTGTGCCCCTGTGTAACAGGGGCGTCTAATAACAATTTTTGATGCAATACTTTGCACGTGGCCTAAGGCCTAATTTTTGTGCCCCTGTATAACAGGGGCGTCTAATAACAATTTTTGATGCAATACTTTGCACGTGGCCTAAGGCCTAATTTTTGTGCCCCTGTGTAACAGGGGCGTCTAATAACAATTTTTGATGCAATACTTTGCACGTGGCCTAAGGCCTAATTTTTGTGCCCCTGTGTAACAGGGGCGTCTAATAACAATTTTTGATGCAATACTTTGCACGTGGCCTAAGGCCTAATTTTTGTGCCCCTGTGTAACAGGGGCGTCTAATAACAATTTTTGATGCAATACTTTGCACGTGGCCTAAGGCCTAATTTTTGTGCCCCTGTGTAACAGGGGCGTCTAATAACAATTTTTGATGCAATACTTTGCACGTGGCCTAAGGCCTAATTTTTGTGCCCCTGTGTAACAGGGGCACCTAATAACAATTTTTGATGCAATACTTTGCACGTGGCTCCTTGTTGCGCTCCAATTACAGATATTGGGAGGGGTTGCAGTGTTATGTTGCGCCTATGGACACATTTTTATGCCCCTGTGTAACAGGGGCACCTAATAAAAATTTTTGATGCAATACTTTGCACGTGGCTCCTTGTTGCGCTCCAATTACAGATATTGGGAGGGGTTGCAGTGTTATGTTGCGCCTACGGACACATTTTTATGCCCCTGTGTAACAAGGGCGCCTAATAACAATTTTTGATGCAATACTTTGCACGTGGCTCTTTGTTGCGCTACAATTACAGTATGTTTGAGGGGTGCCCTTTTTTCTACAATTTTGCTTTCCCAAAAAGATAATGCCACCCCCCCACCACCCCTAAAATAATCGAGATATTGTTCCCACACAGCACGTGCGCAACCAGTATTAAATTACTTTGTTCTTATAATAATTTAATGTTGTGCAGGGACATTTCTAAACATGTGCCACTACTAGAGACACACAGCAGGTGTGATATTTGAAGGAATTTTTCATTTTTTTTTTTTCACTTTAAACATCATTAAAATCGCTGCTCCGCAAAAACGTCCGTTTTTAAAATATTTTTTTCGATTGATACATGTTCCCTGGGGCAAGACCCGGGTTCTGAAAGACGTTTACCAACATTAAATTGAATATTGGTCTTTAAAATGATCGTTTTTGAATTCGAACGTTCGAGTCCCATAGACTTCAATGGGGTTCTAAATGTTCGCGCGAACCCGCGGTCTGTTCGAACGTTCTGATGCGAACCGAACCCGGGTATGTTCGGCTCATCCCTATTTCCTATATAGTGGTAATCATTTTTTTTTTTTTTTTTTACAACAATCACATCTATGTTACACTATATGTACAGTGCCTTGCAAAAGTATTCACAACCTGCAATTAACATGGATTGTTGGAGGATTTGCATCATTTAATTTACAGAACATGCCCACATCTATGAAAATGTTATTTTGTTGTTTGCTTCACAATAAAAAAAACACAACAGAAAAAGTCAATGTGCATAACTATTCACCCCTAAAGTCAATACTTTGTAAAGCTATCACGGCTCCAAGTCGCTTTGGATAAGTCTATGAGCTTGCCACTGGGATAGTTGCCCATTACTTCTTGCAAAACTGCCCCAGCTCCTTCAAGTTGGATGGTTTGTGCTTATGAACAGCAAGATTTAAGTCTGACCACAGATTTTCTATTGGATTGAGGTCTGGGTTTTGATTAGGCCATTCCAATACATTTACATATTTCCCCTTAAACCACTCAAGTGTTACTTTAGCAGTGTGTTTGGGGTCATTGTCCTGCTGGAAGGTAGACATGTGCAGACTGGAATATTTTGTTTCGTTTTTTCGTTTGGAAAATAAATGTATTTAGTTACTCCCGAAAATCGTTTTGATTTATTTTGTTTTTCGTTGGGGGAATAGCTTTCGTCCGAAAATCCAATAATACTTGGTTTCTGTCGAATGGTCAAAAGAATATTCGACGAACGTCAAAACTTTACATCGAATCGTACATTTCCGTTCGAATATTCCGCCTACAAGAATTCTAATGTATGACTAGTAATAATGTCGAATCTATTTTCTCATAAATCGAAATCTATTCTCTGTAAGGTCGAATCTATTATTTCAATAGTGTCGAATCTTTTCTCTATAATGTCGAATCTCTCGAATTTTTACCGCAACGAAAACGAAAATAAAGCATTTTTTATGTCGGATCTTTCGGTTTTCGTTTCTTGCGCTTTCTTTATCGTTTGTTAAAACGATAACGAAAAAACATGATTTTCCGATGAATAACGAAAACAAATGCACATGTCTACTGGAAGGTGAACCTCCGTCCTAGCCTCAAATCACACACAAATTGGTACAGCCAGTTTAGCTCAAGAATATCCCTGTATTTAGCACCATCAATCTTTCCCTCAACTCTGACCAGTTTCCCAGTCCCGACTGCTGAAAAACATTCCCACAGCACGATGCTGCCACCACCATGTTTCACTGTGGGGATGGTGTTATTTGGGTGATGTGTTGGGTTTGTTAAAGAAAAGAGCACTGCCCAGAGGGGGAACTGATTCCAGAATATAAAGTCAGACTTCATAATATGACATTCCACTCATGGTTTAACCCCCTCGGTATCCTACTCCTGTAATTTCATGATCCAAAAGACCTCTTTTGCAGAGAAGGCAAAACACATCACCTCTTTGGGGAGTTCACCTTTTTGATCACCTGTACTTGGACAAGTGACTGATTTTCCTCCCATGTTTGAAGTTAAAATGACAGGCTACATTAGTGGGCTTATATAATCTAATGTCTGCTAAATGCTCACAAAACCTGCGAGTGGTTCTGTACGGAACATGCTGCAGAGGTAATGACATAAAATGCAAAATTGTTATCCATACTTACCCTAATTTTCCTTTCCTGGCTCTGCCTCAGGACAGCACAACCTCGGGTCAACCCCGCCCCTTGACCCCGTAAAGAACACTTTTGTCTAGAGAGATAAAAGGCAGGCAGTACCTGGTGCAGGTGTTGTTATGAATAGAATATAAACAAAAAAGTCATTGCTACTACCCATACATCCCATGGAAAGCAGAGCTCCCGGGTGCTCGATCCACAGTCGCTGGCTGCGTAGAATAATGAAGAAAAGATGATCCGCACTCGTTGCTCTTAAACAATTGACGTATTTATTTACAAGCCACAGTAGACAAACGCAATAGGAAAGATTGACGCGTTTCAGCCTATAAGGCCTTAGTCATAACCACATTACAGACATAACACTTGTGAAATAGTAGCTTTAACCGCTTCCAGACCGCCGCATGTACATATACGTCGGCAGAATGGCACGTACAGGCACATTGGCTACCTGTACGTCCCTGCCTAGACATGGGGCGGGGGTCCGGCTACATGCGGCGGTCGGATACCCGCGGGGAGCGATCCGGGACGAGGGCGCGGCTATTCGTTTCTAGCCGCCCCCTCGCGATCGCTCCCCGGAGCTGAAGAACGGGGAAGGCTTCCCCGTGCCGTTTGCATCGACCCTAACTCCTACAGCGCCCCCTGTGGTTAACTCCCAAACTGCAACTGTCATTTTCACAATAAACAATGCAATTTAAATGCATTTTTTGCTGTGAAAATGACAATGGTCCCAAAAATGTCAACATTTTAAATTGTCCGAAGTGTCTGCCAGAATGTCGCAGTCACGAAAAAAATCGCTGATCGCCGCCATTAGTAGTAAAAAAAATCAAACAAAAATAAAACTATCCCCTATTTTGTAAACGCTATAAATTTTGCGCAAACCAATCGATAAACGTTTATTGCGATTTTTTTTTTTTTTTACCAAAAATAGGTAGAATACGTATCGGCCTAAACTGAGGAACATTTTTTTTTTTTTTTTCCAATTTCTTTATTTTCAAAACAAAAAAATAATTTTTCTTTAATGTTTTTTATAAAATGTTAACAATCATCTAACACAAATAAATAAATAAATCCTGGTTCATTCCAATGGACATATTACAACACTATCTCTCTATCCGATCGTCTCCAGAAGGAACCAAAGCTACAAAAAAAAAAAAAAAAAAATTAAAGTTACGCAAGAGAGAGAAAGAAAAAAAAAAAACGGAACTATTCCATATTGTTGATATATTCGGGGTCCTCTCCTTTCCTCCCTTAATTCCCGTCCTCCCACTATTACACATCAGGAGCATGGCCCCTTCGCTACCATTATTGGTTCATTACAAAAGGGAGGGAGGGCCTTATAGGGGGAAGAATTAAATAAATCAGCACTTCAAATTTCCTAATGTTTGGACATGGGAGGACGCTATCCCATGCCATCCCATTTCATTATAGCCCATTCCCCGTGCCCTCTCCCCCCATGTTTCTTATAGTTCCTTTTCGTTCCTTATCTTAATATGCATTCCTAGATTTTCCTTCCCGAGCCTTCTCTAATAAGTAGAAAAAAAAAAAAAAAACACAACATCCCCACATATCTCTCCCCCTCCCTCCACCCTACTCCCCCTCCAACAACCCCCGCTCTCCCTCAGACTGAATCCAGTCATTCCAGGGTGTCCAAACTTTACAGTATACTTCCCTTCTTTTCCTATTTGTCCAAATCAGATCCTCCATTCTATTCACCTCTTCCACTTTCTTAATCCACATGCTCAATGTTGGGGGTTGTGTTTGTTTCCATTTCAACGGTATACATGCTTTAGCAGCATTCAACAGATGGTGCAATAATGGGTTCCCTTTTATTCCCCAGGGAATGTCTGACAGATGCAGCAGGAAAAAAGCTGGGTCCTCTGGTGTAGTCATTTTACTAAATTCTTGTATAATCCTCCGGATACCTCCCCAGAATCCCCTAATTCTAGGGCATGTCCAAAAGATATGTACCATCGTACCATTTTCTGCCTTACATCTCCAGCATTCACTTTTTATGTTTGGGTAGAATCTGTGTAGCTTATCTGGAGTCCTGTACCATTGTGCCATTATTTTGTAACTACATTCCTGCATTTTGGTACAGGTTGCTGTCTTAAATATGGCTTGTATCATTCTAGTTTTTTGTTTTTCCTCAAAAGTCCTACCCAAATCTAATTCCCACTTCTGGATAAAAGGCAGCTCAAAATTTCCTAATGGACTACTCAATATTGCATACATTTTAGATATTGTATGTACGCTTGGTTCTTTTTCCATACACTGTTTCTCAAATTGTGACAGTTCCCGTTCCCGGTACCGTGGCACTGCTCGAAAGTTTAAGAAGTGAATTAGTTGTGCTGCTTGCCAGAACTCTAACTGATAATTTCCTTTTTTATCCATCAGGTTATGTATTGTTGGCCATTTACCTTCATTTCTGAAGTGGGAGATCTGATATATCCCCTTCTCAATCAATAATGCAAAGGGGCCTTTCTGTATGCCAGGTAAAAATTGCGGATTACCCAGTATAGGTATTAATGGCGAGTTGTCCATAGATATTAATTGCCTAGAGAACAGATTATGACAAATCCGTAGGGTTGTACCGATTGTTGGATGTTTTTTGGTATTTATTGCGACAGCTTTATAGCACCAGGGGGCTCTACTTAATAGTTCCTGACATTGTAATTGTTCTAAGTTTGGCCAGATCTTTGTATTCTTATGTCTACACCAATCAAGTACTCGACCTAGGTGTACTGCCTGATAATATTTATAAATATCTGGGACTGCTAAGCCTCCATAAGACCTTGGTAAGGATAGCAGTGACCTCTTTATCCTTGGTTGCTTTCCTGCCCATATGAACCTTGTAAATACTGTTTGTATATTCTTAAAAAATATTTTGGGTAATGTTATCGGAATTGCCTGGAGCAAGTACAATATTTTAGGCAATATATTCATCTTGATTACGTTACTCCTTCCAAACCAGGAGAAAATTCCCCTGTTCCATCTTTCCAATAGTTCACGTATTTTATTCAGTAATGGTACAAAGTTCAGTTCGTACATTTTCTTTGAGGTCACTGCGATCCTTGTCCCCAGGTAATTCAAGCTTTGATCTGCCCATTTAAACTTAAAACTTAGGCCTAATCCTTTTGATATTTCTTTTGGTATTGCTATCATTAAGGCTTCTGACTTACTACAATTTATTTTAAAGTATGAAAGTTTACTGTATAATTCCATTTCTTTGATTAAAATCGGTAATGACACTGACGGATTTGTTATCGAAAACAACATATCGTCGGCGTATGCCGCTATTTTATGCTGTGTTCCTTTTATTTCAATTCCTTTGATGTATTTGTTCAGTCTTACTTTACATAAAAAGGGTTCTAAAGTCAGGGCGAATATCAAAGGCGATAAGGGGCAGCCCTGTCTTGTCCCGTTTGTTATTTTAAATGAAGATGAGGTTACTCCGTTTACCTTCACCTGCGCCGTGGGGTTCTTGTACATACTCATAATTCTTCCAACCATTCTGTCTCCTAATTTTATGTGTCGTAAAACTGAAAACATAAACTCCCACCCTACTCGATCGAAAGCCTTTTCAGCGTCTGTCCCAAGGAAAACGCAGGGGGTTTTAGAGGAGTCTGCTATATGCATCAAATTTATTACTCTGATAGTATCATCCCGTGCCTCCCTTGTTGGAATAAAGCCTGCCTGATCTTGATGGATCAAGGAGGGGAGGTACTTTTGCAGTCTAAGCGCCAATATCTTACTGAATATTTTAAGATCCACATTCAGCAAAGATATCGGCCTGTAGCTGCCACACTGCTTCAAGTCCTTACCCTCCTTTTGGAATCACTGTTATTGTAGCTTTCGTTGTTTCCGAATGAAAAGCTGATTTCTTACCCATTTCGTTGAACATTTTTACCATGAAAGGTATCAATTCTGGGCAGAGTAATTTATAATATAAGGCCGTGAAGCCGTCTGGGCCAGGTGCTTTCCCATTTTCTAATAATTTTATTGCTCTTCTAGTTTCTTCTATTGTAATTGGCGACTCCAACTCCTCAACCTCTACTGCAGACAGGCATGGTATTCCACTTAATGTTAGGTATTCCTCCATTTCTACTTGGTTTGGAACTTCCAAATCTAAGTTATATAGTGAGGAGTAGAAGTCACCAAAGGTATCCGCAATTTGTCCTGGCATTTGGACCTCCATTCCATCTTTTTTCTTAATTGAGGGGATATAGGTCTTTACTTGTATATCTCGTAGTGCTCTAGCTAATTGTCTCCCACATTTATTCCCTGATTCATAACTACACTTGCGACCTATCTGTAATGCCATCTTAGCTTTATATTGTAATAAACCTATTACCTGGGTCCTTATTTTAAGTAATTCTTGTTCCACTACAGTTGTCTGAGCATGTTTATGTTTTGCTTCTAGTGTATGGATTTTTCCTAGTAATTCAGTTAATTTGGCCTCCCTTCTTTTCTTAATTCTTGAGCCATGCTTGATCAATATTCCTCGTATTACGGCTTTGTGTGTTTCCCAAATTATCCCCGTAGAGGTTTCCAAATTGTCATTTGTTTGAAAAAAGTATTCTATTTCTTTTTTTACGTCCTCCAGGACCTCTGGGTCCTGGAGGAGGCTCTCATTAAGCTTCCAGGTAGTTAACGTTGAGTGTTTCCCTTCTACTGGTTCATACTTTAAAAAAATTGGAGCGTGATCTGACCAAGTAATTATTCCGATGGAGGTTTCCTTAACAAAATGTAGTTGTTTATGTGGGATTAAAAAAATATCTATTCGTGAGTAGGACCCATGAGGATTAGAAAAGAAAGAGAAATCTTTTTCCTTCGGATGCAATAATCTCCATATGTCTACTACTCTTGCCTCTGTCAGAGCCTTTGAGACACCCTTTCTCACTTTAACTGGTACTGAAGATGTACCCCCTGAGGTGTCTTCGCTTGGTATTAAGGGTATATTCGCATCTCCTCCCAGAATTAATTGTCCCTCTGAAAATTCAATAAGTGCACTCAGCATTCTTTTGAAGAATATATCTTGTTGAACATTTGGGGCATAATAAGTTGCAAATGTCATTGTAGTCCCTCTAATTGTTCCTTTGATAAAGAGATATCTCCCTGCTGCATCTGTCAAGACCCCCTTTTGTTCCCACGCTATCCTGCTAGATATCATAATAGATACACCTTTAGTCTTTGCCTCTGGGTTAATTGCATGGTATACCGTTGAATATTCTTTATTCTTAAGTCGATTCAGCTTTTCCTCTTTAAAATGTGTTTCTTGAATAAAGGCAATATCAACACGATATCTCTTGAGATCCTGTGCTAACATACAGCGTTTTTCAGGGATATTTAATCCTTTGACATTAAAAGACATAATCTGCAAAGTTTCCATTATTTCTCTCCTACCTTACCCCGTTTAAGGATGGTCGAGGTTTGAATGGAGGATCGACAGCACAAATGATCTAAAGAGGGAGAATAAGGGACAAAAAAAATATTCTCCAATACTGATGGAAAACCGAGGGGGGTGAGGGTAAAGAGGGAGAAGGGGAGAGAGAGAGAGAGAGGTGGAGGAAAAAGAAGAAAGAAAAAAAAAAAAAAAAAAAAATAATAAAAAAAAAGTAAATTCCCTATTAACTCTACAACCAACATTTTTTATATATATATATATATATATATATATATATATATATATATATATATATATATATATATATATATATATATATATATATATATATATATATATATATATATATATATAATTTGGGGGATATTTATTATAGCAAAAAGTAAAAAATATTGATTTTTTTCAAAATTGACGCTCTATTTTTGTTTATAGCGCAAAAAATAAAAACCGCAGAGGTGATCAAATACCACCAAAATAAAGCTCTATTTGTGGGGGAAAAAGGACGCCAATTTTGTTTGGGAGCCACGTCGCACGACCGCGCAATTGTCTGTTAAAGCGACGCAGTGCCGAATTGTAAAAACCCCTTGGGCCATTTAGCAGCATATTGGTCCGGTCCTTAAGTGGTTAAGGATCACTGACTCCACCCATTAATTGTCTAAATTGACCGCAGGCAATTATCCAAAGAAGGCAATCGGCTGCAATGCATATTGGGTGATCCATTTGTATGCCACTATTGTTCACACACCTTGTAGAGATATGTACACACACTCGTGCATGCATCCATACACATATACATGATTAAAACACACCATGAAATACAAGAAACATACAAAAGATAAAAATGATAATCCAGGTATGTGTGAAAAGTGAGAAGAGCACCGCGGAAGCTGATTGGTCCGCTGCACCTGCCTCCTCCTGACATCCAGGCTGTGCGGGAAATACAATGTGCAGCCTGGAGATGTACATTTCTGCTGAAGCAAGCATGGTAAAAATCCAGTGCCTCCCTTTTTATAGTTGTACACTTAAGCCTGTTTACCATCAATGGTGAACATGTGTGCAGCGATGACACATATGTACATGGGGGGGGGGGGGCTAAAGCGATGCAACATATGTATGTAGCAAACCCCTGAGGGAGCTGCTTTTTGTTTGTTCAGTCTGTTAGTCTGCCTTTCAACCCTGTTCCAGCCCCTCTGGCACACCTAGCAATGTGATTAATGGAATAACTCAGCAGGAACACAGTTCTTATTGTAGTTTAATGGAAGAAAAGTAAAATTCAGGTTAACATTAGTCAGCCAGGACTTGGTTGAAACAGTTTAAAGGGGTGTTCCAGCCTTTTTTTTAAGTTTATTAAAAGTCAGCAGCTACAAAAAGTGTAGCTGCTGGTTTTTAATAAACAGACACTTACCTGCTCCACGGTTCCAGCGACGCGCCGGCCGGGGGTCCGCTCCTCGCCCCCCCTCGCGTCTTCATTCCTAGTGTGGGCACCCGGCAATGACAGCTTTCGGCTTCACGGGCCGGGGACACCCACTGCGCATGCGCCGTCCGATTGGACAGGCGCTCGCCTACAGGGAGGGGGTGCAATAAGGCGATAAAGCTATTCACCTTACCAGCCCCACGGCGGAAGGAGGAAGTGGGACAGGAAGTCCCACTCCAGAGGCCCCCACTCCCCCCAAAAAAAATGACATGCCAAATGTGGCATGTAAGGGGGCAAGGAGTGGATTAAGCGGAAGTTCCATTTTTAGGTGGAACTCTGCTTTAAAGAAAACAGTCAGAAACAAAACAGTAACAATATGTACAGATTAAATGGACTCCCCAATAACTTTTGGTGTGTGTGGGGGATGCTGTGGCTAAAGGGGGACCCCAGGCTGGCCTACGATACCTCCTAGTACACACCCAGTGAAATGATATCAAAACCTGTGGTGTGTCCCCTTTAAAGAGCAACCACGGTAAATGTCCTGGAGACAAAACAAGTGGTTTGTACCCCCAAGATAACTAGGCAGTGTATGGACAATAGGTTGGAACTGTCTATTCACCCACTCACCGAAGTGTTCATTCAGGGAACCAATTCCCGATACAATGGGTCTGCCCTGGACTGGGACAGTGTCCTTTATGAACATCAAACAAAATTAGTAAATTATCAACAAGAAAAATCTTATTGTTCACAAAAGCAGCGATAGTTGTCACTATTCAAAATTGTGACCCCTCTTTTCTATAGAAGTCCATAAGAGAAAAAGATTCCGGAGGGACAGGAGTGTGTCAGTCCAGTGAGAAAGATATTAATGGGATGTGGTGTGCTCTCCACTGTAGATAACCTCCACCGTGTACACTCCACTGCAGATTGCTTCTCCCGTGTATCACACTGCTAAGCTGCATCGACCGTTCCTCCTTCACCTCTCCAAACTATGACCGATCCATGGGGCACTCTCCTAATAGTCTCAAGTGAGAAGGGCACAAAAGGCTGGAGATAGTGTAGTCCTGTGTTTTTTTTTTTTTTATTCAGCACATGACATAGATCATTCCATTTACATTAGGCAGTGGCATCCATTTAAAATGTGTCGTTCCTGGCTCACTAGGGGATAGTGTTTTGAATGTGTCACTCCCGTCCACCGTAGAACAACAACACTACACTTCCGCACTCTGGAGCGCGGCTGGAACGCAACACTGACTTCCTGTTGCCGTGAGGTCACGCCCTCAGTGTCATTTATGAATCTTGGGGAGGTGGTGGAAAGTAGGCAGTATGGGAAAAACTTTTCTGCTTTTTTGGGAGTAAAGGCCCCTAAGCTGGCTTCCTTTTTGTACTAACATGGTAAGAGTAAAGTTGTTTTGTTTTTGGTGGGATCACTTTTTTAAAATAGAATAAGTATTAATATCATTTAATAGTCTTGAAGCTTCCTCCCTATACATTTCCATGCCCATAACCACCACTGCTCTACCTTTTGTCCACATTATGAACCACGATGGATGGATCATCCAAAGAGATTCTTAAAGCGGATCTCTCTTTAATACTAAGATTGTCTTTGTTTATCCACGTCCCGGAAGAAATCTGTGAAACAAGTGCAAACAGATCACAGTTCAATTTGTCCATATTGGGACTTCTAGACTGTATAGGGTAAAGAGGATGACGCTTGAAGGAAAACACGATGAATGCCACCTGCATTGGTTTCAACATTAAAAACCAGGGCACTCTCAACCCTAATATCTTCCATATCTGTAATTACACATTGCACTACAAGTGCACTTGGAAGTGCTGTAGATCCGAGGGGGACATGCAAGGAAAATCAGCATTTTAGCTTGCAAATGATTGGATAATAAAAATCAGCAGAGCTTCCCTCATTTCAGATCTACCCCTCAGATTTACAGCGACTTCACTTTGTGAGCAATGTGGATTTGCCTTTTGTAAATAACCCCCCCCCCCCCATTGTTCCTTAACCAGTTCCCGACCCCCGCATGTACATATACGTCCACAATATGGCACGTACAGGCACATGGGCGTACTTGTACGTCCTTGCCTATTAGCGGGTGGGGGGTCTGATCGGGACCCCCCCCCCCGCTACATGCGGAGGTCGGGTCCGCTCGGGGAGCGATCCGGGACCACGGCGCGGCTATTTGTTTATAGCCGCTCCGTCGCGATCGCTCCCCGGAGCTGAAGAATGGGGAGAGCCGTATGTAAACACGGCTTCCCCGTGCTTCACTATGGCGGCGCATCGATCGCGTCATTCCCTTTATAGGGAAGACACGATCGATGACGTCATTCCTACAGCCACACCCCCCTACAGTTGTAAACACATACTAGGTGCACCCTAACTCCTACAGCGCCACCTGTGGTTAACTCCCAAACTGCAACTGTCATTTTCACAATAAACAATGCAATTTAAATGCATTTTTTGCTGTGAAAATGACAATGGTCCCAAAAATGTGTCAAAATTGTCCGAAGTGTCCGCCATAATGTCGCAGTCATGAAAAAAATTGCTGATTGCCGCCATTAGTAGTAAAAAAAAAAAAATTAATAAAAATGCAATAAAACTATCCCCTATTTTGTAAACGCTATAAAATTTGCGCAAACCAATCGATAAACGCTTATTGCGATTTTTTTTACTAAAAATAGGTAGAAGAATACGTATCGGCCTAAACTGAGGAAAAAAAATGTTTTTATATATGTTTTTGGGGGATATTTATTACAGCAAAAAGTAAAAAATATTGCATTTTTTTCAAAATTGTCGCTCTATTTTTGTTTATAGCGCAAAAACTAAAACCCGCATTGTGATCAAATACCACCAAAAGAAAGCTCTATTTGTGGGGGGGAAAAAGGACGCCAATTTTGTTTGGGAGCCACGTCGCACGACCGCGCAATTGTCTGTTAAAGCGACGCAGTCCCGAACTGTAAAAACACCTTGGGTCTTTAGGCTGCATATTGGTCCGGGGCTTAACTGGTTAAAGGGTCACTAAAGGAAATTTTTTTTTTTTCTAGCTAAATAGCTTCCTTTACCTTACTGCAGTCCTGGTTTCATGTCCTCATTGTTCGTTTTTGCTTTGATGTTGCTGTAAATCCTCTCTGTTCTGGACACTTCCTGGTTTCATGATCACCACAGTACTGGGAGATTTCTCACGGTGGTGACTAATCAAGGAGGTGTGATTACTGTGTGTAAAACGAAACTGGTGCTGAGGAGTTTTAGAAAAAGTATCACTGCTCTCTATTGGCTGACTGCCCTCTATTGGCTCTCTGTACATCAGAGAACCAGCAAACAGCAAAAACGAAACTAAACTGCAGGCACATTATATGATTGGTTTTTATCTATTTTTAATCATTTTTAAAAGGAATCCGTTAACTATTATGTCTCTATACCCTGTAAACAGTCATTTCAGCTAAAAAATGTTTTTCCTTTAGTGACCCTTTAAAGGAAAACTTCAAGTGTTCATCATTATCAACAGCATTGTTATCTGATATATCAACGTTTATTTAATCTGAATCAAAATAGTGTCTCCGAACAGTTAAATTACGCACAAATCTATTAATGTCCATAACGGTATCAAAGGGGTTAAAGTGCAAATGCGTTCAGAGAGAAGATGGAACACTGCATTTCAAAAACTAAGATGATGGAAACATTACTATAACATATGTATCAGTCTGTCGACATCCTCCCCAAAGCTACAGGACTTTAAAGGTACCAGGTCATAAACTTTTATATCAAAAGTTCACAATTTTTTTTATTTTATTATTTCATTAAAAAATCCAAGATAAAATGTATATTTAATGCTGTTAAAACCCCACATTCAAAATACAAGATTTCACCCTACATGTCCCGAAAGAGCAATAAATGTACAAGTTATTTTTGTATCCATATTTTCACAACAGGTGTGTATCGGAATATCAGACTTGTGTTTCTCAGGTTAATGCCTGCTTCAGTAAAATCTGGGGCTATAACTGTAATACAGATCACAGTATATAATAAACCTTCTTGGAAATATCATATGCTTTTTAAAGAGAGGGCTTATCAAAACCCACATCCAGGACAGCAATAACACTTATAAGAACAGGGTAGTGTTCCCAATAGTAGCCACATTCAACTTTCCACTACGTTAGCCACGGAGGGAGGTGCTCCATATTCCAGCTGATCAAATGGCAGGACTGATCAAAACTGGTCAAACACTAAAGTAAAAAAATATACTCCTAGAGATTGTTATATACATAGTGTCTCCCTATTGACTAATAGAGACTGAGAACAGTAAGTCCACATATATAAATGAAATATAATAACATTAGTATCATTTTTTTTTTTATTTGGACACAGGCACAATTTTCATACCTTTGGCTATGTATGCCACCAGAATAAAATTGAAATAAAACAATTCAATTGAATTTGAAGTGCAGACTTTTTCAGCTTTAATTCAAAAGGTTGAAAATAAGTATCAAATACACATTTTAGGAACTGCAACCATTTTTATACATCCCCCCTCCCCATTTTCAGGGGTTCAAGTGTAACGGGACAAATTTATATCTCAATGTAAATATTTTTTTTAACAATCCTTTACTGGCAATGACTGCCTGAAATATGGAACTCAACCAATGACCCAGTGCTACTGGAAGCCATGCATGCCCTTGCCATCACACTGCCCCCACCATGTTTTACAGATGCTGTTGTGTGCTTTGGATCATGTGCTGTTCCAAGCCTTCACCACACTTATTTTCTTTCCTCATATTATTCTGGTACAGATTAATCTTAGTTTCATCCGTCCAAACAATGCTTTTGCAGAACTGGTCTTTGTTTTTTGGCAAAGTTTTTATTCTGGCTTTTCTATTCTTCGGGCCTTTGAATGGTTTGCAGAACAAAGTTGAGGAGGGCAGATCCTCACAGTAACCTTCTATAGAGACACAAGGGGTTAAAGAAAAATATTATACTTTTATTGAAAACAATGTAGCAATGAGTAACATTAAGATAACAATACCACACTACACCAGTGCAAAAGATTAAAAAGACAATGTTGTTAAAGTGTATACAAAGAGCTACTAGCAGCACACCTCAACCGTGCATGTCTTCCATTCACACCACCAGGACATGGGGGAAAAGATATTGAACTTGAATGGAGGTGATTATGAATGGTTTGCACCTTGTGGTGTGAACCTTCTGTATTTGCTCTCGTAAAGTCTTCTCTTGAATGTAGCTTTGACAATGATACGCTCACCAGTGTGTCGTTCTTCTTTCCTCCAGAATGTACCAAACTGACCACTCCTAATGTTGCTGCTATCTCTCTGATGGATTTCTTTCATTTTTGAAGCCTTACAATGGTCTGTTTCACTTGTATGGACAGCTCTTTTGAATGCATGATGTTGGTTCACAGCAATAGATTCCAAATGCAAATACCACACTTAGAATAAACTCCAGACCTTTTACCTGCTTAATTGATGAAAAAAATAACAAAAGTAGCCCACACCTAGCTATAAAACAGCTTTTGATTCAATTGTCCAATTACTTTCAGTCCCTTGAAAAAGGGGGGTGGCTACTCTTGTATTCTATATATGGACCGACGTGTGTGTGTGTGTGTGTGTGTATATGTACAAAAAAGGGGTGGAGGAAAATGGGATTATCACGGTGTCAGCAAAGAGAAACCAAAGTTGAGAAATACAGTTGAATATAAAAGATTTTTTTATTGAATACAAAATATAGAAACAGATAAAAGGTCTTTTTAAGCACATAAGCAATAGAATGTAAACATGGGAGCAAAACGTCATAATACAGACAAATGGTCAGGTCTTCCCGACTAGTTTCGCCAAACCATTGGCTTCATCAAGGGATTATGATGTGACCAGCTCAATAGGTAGCTCTAGAGAAACAAAACAGAAAATAGTTTTCAGTTTTTCAAAAAATATGTACAAATCCATTAAATACATATAGTATGGCTAGGATATATGGCAGAGCAATAGAGGCCCACATTTCAAATAAGGCCCAAATAAGCCAACCCCCCCCCCCCCCCAGATAAATCCACATGATGCATATTGCATCAGAAGTCCCAAGGGAATAGGAGATGGTCAACTACCTACCCAATGTACCCACACGGACCAATCGAGAAACACAGACCCCTCAAGAAGTAGAGTCGGATCCCTAATGAACAAAGAAATAAGCAGTACAAATTATATGAAAAAATAAAAATATCAAAACAACATAATGAATCGGACAGATATTTATATCAATTCCATTATAATGCACAGCATTTTGATCAATGTTACATAACAAATATCAACGGATTAAACATATCAAAAAATTGTGGTAGCCTCCTGGGAGGCAGATCAGTGACTAGCCTGAATAGCGGTAACCCCTGGTGTTAAAGAGCAGGGTATTCTAGTGCCAACAAATAGTAAATGGCCAATAAAATGGGGAAAGGGACAAGATGGAAACAGTCAAGGGGAGTGGGAGTGGATGGCCGTATGCCCGGTTGCCGTAAAATAAATTATTTTCAAATTTCCTACAAAAAAATATTTAAAAGTAATATATTCATTTAACCCTGGAAATTTCACGGCATCCTGAGTATGTATCTATCTGGTTTCTAATTGTAGAAGATTCCTATCAATACCTCCACCTCGGACATGTACAGGTACAAGCCTAACAATGAACTCGTCGAGGAAAACTATGTCTTTTCCGACGAGTTCCTCGGTCGTTTGTACGAGGCCTAAGGCAGCAAAGCTGATGGAATTAGTCGAAATTATGCAGACAACCCACGTCTGTTCAGAGCAGTGGTCATTAAACATTTGTATGAGGGGTTAACATTGTCCCTAATACGTTTGAAGAAAGGCCTTTTGGTTTTGCCTACATAGAAGCAGCCACACTGGCAGCTAGCTAGGTAGACAATCCCCACAGTTTTACATGTAATCCGATATTTTAATTTGAGTCCTCCCATTTGGCAGGATAGTTTCCTGACTGTTACAAATAAATAAATAGGGCAAATGTCGCAATGTCCACAGGAAAAAGTTCCAGTGGTCATGGGCATATAGTCACTTTTACGAACATGATGACTACATTCAAGCGGGCACCCTCCTTAAGGGACCGTTTGGTAATTAATCTCTGGATAGGGTTTGATATATTTATTGATGGTATTATCGGCCATAAGTAAAGGCCAACATTTTTGAAAATTCCTTGCATTTGTACATGTTGCTTGGAGAATTATGTAATAATCTGGACTGAATTAGTGACTTTCTGATTTTTATTGGCGTGAATAAGATCTTTTCTATCCAATTTAGCAACTTTGTTGAAGGATCGTTTGAGATGGAACGACTGTATCCCTGTGAGTGCAGCCTATGGTATAAATCATCGGCTGCACTATGGAAGTCCGCTTCCCGTGTACAATTCCTTTTTAAGTCTCAAAAATGTACTATATGGAATGCTTTCCAAAACGGGTTCAGGGTGTGCACTAGTCGCATGTAAAATAGTGTTCCTCGCTGACGGCTTGCGAAAGAGGGAAGAGTGTAGACAACCTGTGGGGTCCACATGGATCTTTAAATCCAGGAAATTGACTCTAGATTGACTGACTGCATTCCATAGTAAATTTGAGGTTATAGGTGTTATTAGCCAATAGATCCATCAATTGCTCGCTTTGGGCACCAGACCAGAAAATCAAAATATCGTCTATATACCTATGCCAGGAAATTACATATGAGAGTAGTTGTGCAAGCTGATCGTCAGAGAAGATTTCTCTCTCCCACCCCCCCAGATACAGATTGGCATAGCTAGGGGCACATTTAGTCCCCATAGCTACGCCCTGTATCTGGAGGAAGTGGGAGGAGCCAAACATGAATACATTCCTAGTAAGAATGAATTCCAATAGTTGGAGAACAAACTCACTATAGGAATCAAAAGCAGGACCACGTTCTTTCAATTGATTGGAAATAACTTCAATGCCTCCGACATGTGGTATTGAGTTGTAGAGACTTTCCACATCAAGGGCTACTAACCAAGCACCAGGGAGAATAATTTTTTCATCAATGGTTCAGAGTAGGGCCTAGGGTTAGGGTTTCCGATTGAAGAATATGGCTAGGACTCAAAAATTGGAACAGGTACCTCAACCAGAGGTCAAAGGTCACAGGGCATGGCTGACCCACCCGCCACCAAAGTGTACCGCCTATCCAAACTAAGTCGGGGTAAGCGTCTTGCCCTCTAGAGCTACCTATTGAGCTGGTCACGTCATAATCCCCTGATGAAGCCAATGGTTTGGCGAAACTAGTCGGGAAGACCTGACCATTTGTCTGTATTATGACGTTTTGCTCCCATGTTCACATTCTATTGCTTATGTGCTTAAAAAGACCTTTTATCTTTTTCTATATTTTGTATTCAATAAAAAAAATCTTCTTCTTTTTATTTTTTGGCGCTGAAATTTGCCCTAGATTCCCTTTTCTTTTTAAATTTTTTTATTTATATCAAGGGAACTGGTCCACAAGGATTACAAACAAAGAAAAAATAACAATAAGAACGAATAATCAGCAATATTGCTCATGCACCTACATGGATATCATAAACTTAATAATTATTATACTTATTTTTCATTTTCTTAGGGAAGTGAAAGTCAGGTAAGAAATAGAGGGGAGGCCATAGCCCCGAAAAGAAACTCAAAGAGAGAGAGAGAGAAGAAGAAGAAGAAAAAAAAAAAAAGGGAATGAGGTGAAGAGTCGAAGGGAAAGGGAGGGAGGAAGGGGATTTGCAGACATGGAGGTTTAGGTGTTAATTTTTTAAATGCGATATTATCCTAGTTCACTTCCCAGATGTTCTTATGAAATATAATTCATATGAACCCAGTAATGATATATATGAAATTATCAGTTTGGTATATCGGTCTCTCTGAGGCGTTGGCCCTCAATTGAGTACCTGAATATATTCCAGGGTTGCCAAATATCTTTGTAGGTCTCTTGTCGCTTTTGAACAGTGAGGACCAAATCCTCTAAACCAGTGGTCATCAATCCTGCCCTACAGGGCCCACTAACAGGCCAGGTTTGCAAGATACTGTGTTTTTTATTTTGTTTTTTTTTATTTTTTGTGGTTGAACTAGATGGACTTGTGTCTTTTTTTTCAACCTGACTATCTATGTAACTATGAAATACATCACAGGTGATATAATTTGCTGCTCAGTGATTGCAGTATTCTAGACTGCATCTCCCCATGGTAATACATAAAACCTGGCCTGTTAGTGGGCCCTGCAGGGTTAATGACCACTGCTCTAAACGACCGATTTCGTCAACCTTTCCAGAGCCAGGACACTATAGACGGGGGATGAGGTGACTTCCAGTTAAGTGGTATACAATGTTTAGCTGCGTCAAGAAGGTGACGAATAATTGACTTTTCATAAACTCGCATCGGGATCATCAGTTGCATGCAGAAGGAAAAAAAGCCGGGTCTTCCGGGATCATACAGTCCGTGAATTGTTGTACAATTTCACGAACCCCCTTCCAGAACCCCCTAATACAAGGGCACGACCAGAATATGTGTAAAAGGGTAAACCTAGTATTCTGACACCTCTAACAGAGGTCTGAACACGTCGGAAACAATTTGTGTAGAAGGGCAGGGGTCCTGTACCAACGTGTAAGAAGTTTTATAATTAGTTTCCTGATATTTAGAGCACCTGGAAGACTTATGGGTAAACTGAATTATCCGGTTTTTCTCATTTGAAGTAAAGTGGCGGTCTAGGTCTCTCTCCCATTTCAATAGAGTCGGAAGTTGGTGGTCTCCCTGAGGTGTTATCAATATAGCATACATCAAGGATAATGTATGGGTAATCGCCCCAGCCTCTGAGCAGAGCTCTTCTATAGTCGTAAGTGGGTGTTGCAGAACATCGGAGGGTGAAATGGTCTTAAGGAAGTGACTTAATTGAAAAGCTCTCAAAGTCTAGTCTAAACTGGCCGTTAGGGTCCATCAGCTCAGAGCACGTCCTCCATCTACCCAGAGTGCTAAAATGTGACGCCTGATGAACTCCCGTGGCCTATCACGGGTCTCAAAGGGGATTTGCCCGTCGAGAAAGGGGGTCCCGATAGCAGGCGTGCACACTCTCTGGCCGTGTTACCTGTTAGTGGATGTTGCTTAACTTTGGGTATCAAAGCTGTGTAACACCATGGGACCCTAATAAGGGGGATTTCACTCTGATCTTGCTCCAGCTGTGTCCACAATTTAGTGTCCTTATGCCTATTCCAATCAAGAAGCCTACTAAGGTGGCATGCTTGATAATAAAGACGGATATCTGGTAATGCCAACCCCCCGTGCGATTTAGGTAGTGAAAGTGTCGCCCTACTCAGTCGTGGGTGTTTCCCTGACCATAGGAAATGAGTAAACATAGAATGGATTTGTTTAAAAAAAATCCTGGGAATATGAATTGGGAGGGCCTGCATAGGATACAAGAGTTTAGGCAGCACCGCCATTTTGAGAATATTACAGCGGCCCAACCAGGAGTGCAGACCACTGCTCCATTGGTCCAGCGACTGTTGGATTGTCTTCAAAAGGGGTGGGAAATTTAACTTAAAGACTAAAAAAATCTTTTATATTCAACCAGGGGTGGACTGGGACAAAAATTTGGCCCTGGACTTCATCCAGACCGGCCCACTTAATTTTTGAAAACACACACACACACAAACACAGTAAACTATACGCAATTGTCGGCGGTAAAAATATCGGCGTTTTACCGCCGAGGCTAGGGCACGATCTCTGGAGCAGTCTCAATAGTGAGACTTCAGGGGTCCGTTTAGACCCCTGATATCTCACTAAAGAAACCAAAAGGGGGACGGAGTGTATGGAGGTGGGAGGTATGTACATGAGAGGGGTGCGGAGTGTATGGCAGTGGGTGGTATGTACAGGAGAGGGGTGCGGAGTGTATGGGGTGGGTGATATGTACAGGAGAGGGGTGCGGAGTGTATGGGGTGGGTGGTATGTACAGGAGAGGAGTGCGGAGTGTATGGGGTGGGTGGTATGTACAGGAGAGGGGTGCGGAGTGTATGGCGGTGGGTGGTATGTACAGGAGAGGGGTGCGGAGTGTATGGGGTGGGCAGTATGAAATGCAGCACTGGTCACTGATGCATTGGTGACCAGTGGCAGTTAATTAACCCCTTTGTCCTGCATTATTGACACCACTGTCAGTGTTCATCAACCCTTTCATGCTGCACCATATAGGGGTTAAATTAAC
The DNA here is from genome assembly GCF_905171775.1 of Rana temporaria. Taxonomy (NCBI): domain Eukaryota; kingdom Metazoa; phylum Chordata; class Amphibia; order Anura; family Ranidae; genus Rana; species Rana temporaria. The sequence goes on along the minus strand of NC_053500.1, from coordinate 54,505,355 downwards.
ACTGACACTGGTGTCAATAATGCAGCACAAAGGGGTTAATTAACTGCCACTGGTCACCAATGCATCAGTGACCAGTGGCAGTACATTAACCCCCTCCATGCTGCATATTAAAATTACCATTGTAAATTAACCCCCCCCAAAGAGTTAATCAAAGTCACTGTGACAGTGAAACGTCTGTAGCCTCTAAAAACTTACTTGCAGTTTTGCATGAGGCTTCACTGGCTCCTCGGGCTCGCAGGTCTTTTGCAGCAGCACTCACCTTTGCTCTTTCATCTCGCCTCCCGGCCTGCCGCTCGGACACTTCTTCTCTCCTACCATCGGCTCCATACAGCGTTCGTGGGGCCTCCTCCGCGGTACCTTCCTCTATCCCTCCACGGCATGCCAGATGCCTCCTCCTGGTGTGCGGGGACCGATTCGCTGAGCACTCCAGCGGTGGGGGGCGAAGGCTGGGGGGGGGCGCGATCTCCGGAGCAGTGGGAATTGTGCTCTGGCTGCTGGAATCTCCTCCCCTTCTTCTCCCCCGGACTGCACAGCGCTGGCCCCGCCTCCTCCTTAACACTCAGCCACGCTCTGACCCCTCTCTCCACTGCCTGGCCGTGGAGTTTACAGGCATGTTAACCCGCTGCTGGCCGGAGCTTAACGCTGCGGCGACATTGTTGTCAGCAGAGGCGGCTCTTCAATTAGGCGATCGCCTTATTTGCCTAGTTAGAGAGCCGCCTCTGCCCGCATATTGGCCCCGCCCATCCCCGACATCAGTGCGACGCCCCTGAGTGACAACTGGCCCACTGAGCCATCGGCCCACCGGGAAACTCCCGGTAGTCCTGATGGCCAGTCCAACCCTGTATTCAACTGTATTTCTCAACTTTGGTTTCTCTTTGCTGGCACCGTGATAATGCCATTTTTCTCCATCCCTTTTTTGTACTAATTTAAGGGATGAGGTGCTGTATCCATTTTAGGACTTTCGATCAATAAATACCCACTTTTCCCTGTGTGTGTGTGTGTGTGTGTGTGTGTGTGTGTGTGTGTGTGTATGTATTGTAGCAGAGATTCCCAGAGGGAGCCTGGGAAAGTCCTGTTCGGGGTTTATACCTCTCCCAGGCTCCGCTCTTACACGTTCAGAAATCTCTGATCCAGGATCCAGTACAGGTGTTGGCCCTCTCTTCCCAAGGCCAATTTAAGCGCACCTGAGCAGACAGCCTTTGCTCTGCCTGGGAAACACAGATAGTGTTGGTCTGTGAGAGCAAGAAGGTTGGTAAAAACTGTTAAGCAGTTTGTGGAAGCTGACAGACTGTAGGCTTGTTCAGCCTGGTAGTGAGGGCCTGTAAATAGACCGTATAGTTAGAGCCGAGACACAGCTAGGTTTTTGTTTAAGGCTTCATTTCCACTGGCGTTTTTACAGCCACTTTTCTGAGCGTTTTTTACAGCTTAAAAACGCCTGTCCATGTTATTCTATGGCATCATGCCCACATAGACGTTTTTGAGCTGTAAAAAAAACGCAGGACCAGGGCGTTCTGAAGCTCCAGAGTAGAGCTGTAAAAACGCCAGACGTTAAACGCTCAAACACGCTCAAAAACGCGACCGCGGCATTTTTAAAAAAAAAATGTAAAAAAAAAAAAAATGGACAGGCGTTTTTTAAGCTGTAAAAAAGCCTAACAGTGGCTGTAAAAACGCCAGTGGAAATGAAGCCTTATGCCGCGTACACACCATCACTTTATGTGATGAAAAAAAATGACGTTTTTAAAAACGTCACTTTAATTGACTGTGTGTGGGGGAAACGTTGTTTTATGTCTTGTAAAAAACGACCAAAAAAAATTGAAGCATGCTTCAATTTTATGTTTTGTTTTTCAAAAGTGCACTTTTTACTTCACAGAAATTGACTGTGTGTAGCAAAAAACATCGTTTTCTAAGACGTTTTTTCATCCACGCATGCCCAGAAGCTACTTACGAAGCAAGCTTCAATGGTAAAACGTGGTGGAACGTAACCTCACTTTGCAAGATCATTGTGAGAAAACGATGGTGTGTAGGCAACTTCGTCTTTGAAAATTGAAGTTTCAAAAGTGTCATTTTTTATTTTACAGAAAATGTCGTTTTTTTTTCATCACATAAAGTGATGGTGTGTACGGGGCATAACTGTTTTTGTTTTTCTGCACACTGTACAGCACCTGTAAATAGACTTTGTATATAGCACCAATAAACACTCCACTGTTTTCACTTATCCTATGGACTTTGGTATCTGTGCCTGCTCATCCCAGGGAGCTTTTGTACTTGCTACATATCCCCCAGGTTACATATGGTGGAGGCTGCGACCAGCTGTAGTAAGTTACTATTCAAAAGGCCAGTACCTAAAGTGACAACATGGAGGAAATCCTCAAACAAATGGTTTTATCCAACGCTGCACAACAGCAAGCAAACGCTGCACAACAGCAAGCCAATGCTATTGCACAAGAGCAAACTAAGGTGCTGTGCCAACAAATTGTTGCTGTACAGGAGCAATCGCAGAGGCTGTTTGAACAGCTTACCACTGCTGCAAAAGCCGATAGGAAAACCCTGACTGAGGTTGCAGAGACGCTAGCACAGTAGGCACCTGCGAAAATTAATGAGATTGGAGACAAGCCCTCAGCCATCCATGTGGGTCGCTTTCTGTCTAAGATGACTACGGATGATGATCCAGAGGCCTTCCTACTAACATTTGAATGGACCGCTGAGGGGGAAGGTTGGCCTCAAACCCAGTGGGCAGGAATGATTGCCCCCTTACTTTCTGGTGAATCACAGAAGGCCTACTATGATCTGGAGTCGGCAGAAGCGGGAGTTTGAGAAGCTCAAGCAGGAAATCCTGGCGCGTCTCGGTGTCACCTTGGCCGTTCGAGCACAGCGGGTCCACAGCTGGTTCTTCCAAGTTGAGAGGCCCCCAAGATCACAGATGTTTGATCTAATCCACCTGGTGCGGAAATGGCTACAGCCAGAGTCCCTGTCTGCGCCACAAATAGTGGAGTGTGTAGACCAATTCCTGAGGTCACTGCCAATTTCCCTGCAGAAGTGTGTGAGTCAAGGCAACCCCAAGTCAGCAGATAACCTGGTGGAACTCGTTGAAAGTGTCATAGAAATATTAATATCGCACGTAAATAATTAATATAAGCTATAAAAACCTTTGTCTATATAAAAATTCAAGCAAATGATAGGGGTGCGGAAAAGAGAAAAATATTACATTTATTGATACAGAGAAGAACCTTGTAGTAATCCAATATTTACAACCATAACATAAATGATATCCCTTGTTAAAACAGAAAGGACACTACTGAATACTTATACAACATACATGATATTAATAAGAATATGGCTATAGAGGATTCAACAATAAGTAATGATGAGAGAGAGAGAGAGACTACATCACATCACCAACAGAGAGAGAGAGAGAGACTACATCACATCACCAACAGAGAGAGAGAGACTACATCACATCAACAACAGACAGAGAGAGGGGGAAGGAGAGAGACTACATCACCATGCTGCTAGGTCCACATCTCCAGGGCAAGAGGGCTCTGAGAGCTTTCTCTCTGAACTGTAAGGTCCCCTGGCCGCCTCTACCTCCCCCCCCCCCTCCAGGCTTCAAAATCCTTAGGATGCTATTGGTGTAAAATTGCCTTACAACCAGATTGGTTGACTCTCAAGCTCAGATATTCATTGGTCTCGAGTACCAATCAGTATCGGATTGGTCGCATTTTCAAGCCTTAAGCCCTGGTTCACACTGGGCTGCGGGAGTGAAGCCGTGCGAGTTCAGCTGAACTCGCACGATTTCACTCCCGCCGGCAGTCCCGATTTCGGCCGCGATTTAAGAGACATCTGTGCAGGTTTCTGCACAGATGTCTATGTAAATCGCGGCCCGAAATCGCAAAAAGTAGTACAAGAACTACTTTTTGAAATCGGTGCAGCGCCGCAAATGCGGCGTCACACCGATTAGGACGGCGCCATTGCCGACAATTGGAGGCATTTGAGATGCGATTTCACATGTGAAATCGCATCTCAAATCGAATGAAATCGCACCCAGTGTGAACCTGGGCTAAAGCAATGTATCTAGTATGCCAAAAACCTCTGTTTGATGTGTCAAGCAAAACTTTGATGACCATTTATTACACTAAGGGCCCCTGCTGTGATGGAGCCTTTCATCCTGTCCAGCTTCCCTTCATAACAAAAGGACAATTCGGCTAATGTAATTATCAGGGAGAAGTCATTTTTTAAAGCCCAGCTGAGTCCAGTAAAACATATACATTATCTTTACACTGGTTCCCCTGGTATAAATATGAAATTCAAACTTTCCACCACAAAAGGTACTGTCACGTACCTGATAGGAGAGCTTGACGTGCAAGGAGTGGCTGCCCTTGCTCCTCTGACCACAAGATCCCTGGTAGAGCAGACAGGGGGCTCGGGGATGCAGAGTCGCACGAGTGACGGGCTGTGAGAAGCTTCTGAGGTCCCGGACTGCGTTGGGGAGCAGGTGCAAGCTGGCAGCCCTAGAAGGCAGGTAGAGGCGCTGGAAGCAAGCAGAACAGCAGCAGCGGGGAAGGTGTACTGTAGTATAGCAGAGACAAGTCCCAGCAGAAGGATCCGCTGACAGGTAATGGATCCGGTGCTGGTGCAGCAGGCAAAGCAGAGTCAAGTCCAGGCAGAGTCGGCAACAGGCGGGCAGCAGGAGGTACAGTGGGTCAGGCAGAAGAATGGTCAAACAAGCCGTAGTCAGGGCAGGCGGAAGGCAAGGAGAAACAGGTACAAGTCGGGGTGATCAGGAACAGGTGCAATCAGGAACAAGGGTACAGGAATCACGGGAAGCGCTGTAGACTGGTCAGCAAGAGGTGCAGGGATCAGGATCCTTTTGAGTCCAAATTTGGCGCCAGAACGGCGTGCACGCGCGCGTTACGGTGCCACGATTGCGCACACCCGCGCCGTTACCGCTAGTGTGCGCGCCGAAGTGCCGCTACTGCCATCTAGTGGCCGAGACTGCTCATGACAGGTACTTTGCTGCAGAGAACCTGGTCACCACCCCAACAGCCGCACAGACTTTCCACCCAAAGCCACGGTCTCCCCAGGCAACTTGTAAGACTGTTGCAGGGGAAGTGGGTGGTAAGCATGGCAAATAAGTAGGGGGGAGCATTTTTGTGCCAGGACTGAAGTTTAGTGTCCCAAACAAGGGAAACCACTGCCTGTCAGAAAACCAAACTGGGGAAACATCAGGTGTTTTCGTTGCCAAGAACCAGGACATGTTGCAGCAAACTGTCCATTGACAGATGACTGCGACTGCAGACAGACGTGTAAAAAGAATCTTCTCCGGTATCTTTCTATCTGTGTTGAGAAGGGCAATAGGACGCCAATTCTCAACAACAGATTGATCTTTTCCCTTTGACAGGAGAATCAGAGCCGACCTTCTCATTGATGGAGGAAGCAGGCCTTCAGCCAAACACTTATTGAACACCTCCATCAATAGAGGAGCCTAAAGGCTTCATAGAACTCTGCCGTGAGCCCATCAGGCCCCGGCGACTTTTTTAGAGACAAAGAGTCTATAGCCTGCATGACCTCGGCCTCTGAAATCTCATCAATCAAAGAGGTAGGGAGGTCAGGCTCCACCTCAAGTGGAGTCTCCTCAAACTTCCTGGCTTTCTCCAGGTTCAAAGGCTGCTTTCTCAGGATGGCTGAAAAATGGTCTCTGACGACTCCCAGGATCCCCGGTCTGGACCTGACCAGAGATCCTGAAGAGTCCTTCAGGCCGTGCACGACCTTCGAACTCACCGCGTCACCACAGCTCTTGTAAGGGTCCGGGGAAGAAAACTTCCTGTAGTCCCTCTCAAGAACTAGGGAGGCGAGACGGTCGTACTGGCACTCCTTCATAAGAGCCTTGACACTGGATATCTGTCCCTGAGTGCCACCATCGGAAATCAGGCGGTCAAGCTGCCTGCATAACTTCTGGTAGGACTGGTGTTTAGTAGCTGCCCTGTACCTAGAGACCCTCTGGAAAAAACCCTCAGATCTCTTCTTCCCACCATTTCTGGCGGGAGCAGCCGCTCTCAAGAAGTGAGATTTGATCCAGAAGAAAGGTCTCGTAGGCTTCCCTGACCCCAGGGTCCTCGAGCAGCGACCCATTCAGGCGCCACAGCCCTTTCCCCTTCTGAGGAGTCTCGGCAACATTCAGAGCCACGGAGACTATACAGTGGTCATACAGTAGATCTCCACCGCCTGCAGCACAGGGGCTGTGAAGATGGAGTCCCCTCTCAAAAAAAACCTATCTAGCCTACTCTTGCATCTACCTCGGGAGTAGGTGTAACCAGTGTGGCTGGGGAGGTGGCGAACGTGCACATCCACCAGACCGGCTTCCCTCACTACACTCGTCGGCAAGCCACCGGACCAGTTTTAAAAAGCACTGCAACTCCACTGCAGGGCTCGGCCGCAAGAGACCAGAGGGAAGGCCCACACCTCCATTCCCTCTTTGCCAGATGCATCTCTGCCACCGATGCCAGCCAGGTCTCTTGCAAAAACAAAATGTCTGCTTCAACACGGCTGAGAAAATCAAAGGCCGCAAAACGAGCCGCCACAGAACGCACACTTGCAACATTAATGGTCGCAAGGCGTATTGGAGAGGGTACTGCCATTAGGGTGATTGGGTGGTTTCACTCTCCTCTGCATACATCAACATACAACACTTAAATATCTTCATCGGAATCTGAGAACCAGATACCTGCATACTTATTGGATAGCCTCAGTGGGGTGGGGGTATCCTTGTCCCTGCTGGGACCAGGTATTGGACCACCACCAACCGCCACAGGCTTATGTTTTTGTTTTTTCTTCTTTTTCTTTCCCTTAAATACTACCCACTGGGCCTCCTCAACCACTGGGTCGGAGCTAACCTCGGAGGAACCCTCACTGGACACCTCCATTGGCCGCTTTTGGGACCTAAGGGCAACCTCCATTTCTTCCTGATCTGCTAATTCAACTGGAGCATAAGGGGAGAGAGGAACAATTACCTGGGAAGAGGGGGGCGGGATGGGAAAGGAGCGGGGGGTTTTGAGCAGGAACAGGGGAAATTTTCCCCTCGGGGGGGCAGGACCCTTCCCAGCAGGTCTCTTTGGGATTGCACCTCTATCCCCCGGATTTGTCTGACTAGGGCCAGAAGCGGCCGGGTTAGCCCTTGACTGCCTCCTCTCCGGCCTTTGCCTCTGAGGCTTAGGGGCAGGCTGATCATCAGGCCTAGGGGCCTCTGCACCCTCCTCCATCTCGGAACCTGAATCAGATGTTTCTGACCTCTCTTCATGGCCGTCACCCCTGAAGGCCTGAGGACACTTGCTGAAGGGGTGCCCCAACTCGCCGCATAAATTACAGCGGATCCCCTTGGTACACCCCTCAGCAAGGTGCCCCCTCTCACTGCACCTTGTGCAGCGGATGAATGTACATTCGGCGCTCAAGTGGGTCGGGGAGCCACACTTAAAACACCTTCTAGGTTGCCCTGGATAAAAAATGAGTATACGATCCCGGCCTATAAAGGCACTGCCAGGGATGTGCATCATACTGTTGCTTTGGCGTTTAAGCTTAATTTTAACAGACCATGCCCCTGTCCATATACCCTTCTCATCTAAATTTTTGCGCGGTGGCACTTGAAGTTGCCCATGGCGACTTAGCCAAAAGGCTATGTCCTCAGGAGGAAGAGACTCGTTACAAACCAGTACGGCAACGTTCTTAACCTCCTCCTGGCGCGATAAAGGCAATAATCTAAATCTACACCATGGGTCGACCTTTTTGACCAATTCAAAATTAAGTATAAACATTTCCATCGTAACGACGGAAATAAAACTAAAATCGTATTCTGGTGTGCCTCCAGGGTGTATCACGGTGAAGAGGTCCGCCACCCGGATACTTACAGAGAGGACCAGGTCAATGACCCCTCCCCTGGTTGGGCACTGCCCCTCACCAATATAACGTAGCTGTACTACATTGCGCCTTCTACGCTCGGGACCCCCTACACCACAGGACCACGAGCCCTCACCCTGTTGCTGAGCAGGCGGGACCCCTAAAGTTACGGGCCCCAAACCTGCTGTAAACATGGTCTAGTGGAACACTTGTGCCTGCAACCTGGGCAAAAGACCTTCCCTGTTCGAGGGCACTGACCAGGTGTGCTTCCTGGGTTGCTGACAGCACCCTTTCAGGAGGGGGCGGTATGCCGGAAAATCCAGGTCCGGGAAGGAGATCCCCCCGGAATTACTTGGGGTGCACCCTGGGGTACCGGTTCCCCACCAACAGGACCTGCCACTTGGCCCACATATGGCTGCACCGATGACCCCGAGACCACCCCACTAGCTGACCCCACAACTTCTATACAAGCACCTAGCGAGCTAACAGACATTTCTACAGGGCTAGATGACTGAGAGCCCTCCAAGTTTTTAATAAACTCCATTTGCAGGACAGTAGTCATTAAGAATCCCCGCCGCACAATCACCCCAGGCCGGAAGTGGGTAGAATTTGCCATTTTCGGTGTCCTGGGAACCACTTCCGGTTCGCGTTGCATCACTTCTGGTGATGACGTCACGCGGCCGATCACAGGAGTCCCTCCTCCCATCGCTGGGGAGCTATCACTACTGGCTGACCGCTGAGAAGGGGCAGGAACTTCCTGTTCCAGCGCCATGCACATGGCGTCCATGGCAATGCGGTCAATGGCGGCGGCCATACTTTCATTTATACTGTCCATCTCCTCTTCAGCCCCAGGGACAACTGGTGATCCTAAACCCTCACCCAACGGCTCCGCAGTGACAGTCGCCTCAGCAACGGCCGGCTGCAGGCCATTAACCGGGGTCACAGGGACAGGAGCCTTGCTGCTCCCAGGGACAGGGCTGACTACAGCAGCCTTCCTTCCACCAACCACGGGATCCACCTGGAGCCTGGGGAGTAGCACAACAGGGTTCATGTCCTTTGCGACCATACAGGTATCACCCGTATCATGGGGTCTTAATCCTCTGCCACAGCTTGCTATATCCCCTTTTGCCTTTCCAGGCTAGGGGCCAGCAGATGCGGGGGTGCCCTCTACGGCATTAGCCTGCACATTTTCCCCCAATGGAGAGGCTACAACTTCCCCGGCGACTGGTGGTGGCTGCTGCTGCTTTTTGTTGCGCCTCGCCGCCTGCTTCCCATCCTCACTTGCTTTCACAAGATCCCTCTTAATATTGAAAAGGAAAGCTTGCTCACCTGGGCCCCTCACACACAAGCTGTCAACCAGGTCCCACAATTCATACCACTGCTCCTTCAGGGTGTCTATCACCCCCTTCAAGTCCTTTCTCTTGGTCGGGGTTGTTCGGTCACGCCGGTTCCTCAGCTCAGTCAACACAGCTGATTTCATGCAAAAGGACTGTAAGGCCTTTTGTATCAGGACCTTTACACTGCTTCTTCTTTTCAAACACTTAGGCTCATCCTCCCCCGGCTGGGCCAGGGTCCAGTTGGACAGTGGAAACTGGGTTCCTAAAAAACGTTTTTCATCCCCGGACAGATCCACCAGCTGGAGTTTCTCCTAGTTCCTTGGCCCTTTAGGCCGAGAAGCTGGTCCTCCAGGCCCAGGAGCAGGCCCCTGGCCTGGGCTGGCTGAGGCCATAGCCTCCCTTCACTGGATCCTTTGCAGGAGCTCTTGCAGACACGTCCTTCCTCCACAAGAGTCTGGGCTGGAGGTTTTTTTATTGTTTTTCTACAACCTTCATACAAAGAATAAAGCATATGCATACAGACAAAGCCACATTTGGCCGTAACATAGACTGTATGACATAAGACTGTCAAACAATACATACATCAAAAACACCACACATTTAGGTAGGACGCTGACCTTCAGGCCTTACAGCCCTATTAGAAAAAAAATACTGAGTCAAAATCTAAGGGGGTGATTCAAGGGAAAGGAACACTTCACCCAGAGGCCAGAGTGAGCACTTCAAGGCGGCTGGAAATGAAAGCCTCTCCACAAATGGGCACACATATCAGGGCCCACTCTGTCCCTCTCCAGATTACGCACCTTCACCACCACATAGACAGGGAGGACTTTGTCCCTAGTGGACAGGAGACACCGGGCGTGCCACGTGTAATAGAGGATTGCTAAACTTACTATATAAAGTGAAGTTAAATCAAAGCCCCTCAACGTTCTGAACGCCCCATACACCCACTCAGAGTAGGTCAAGGAAGAGAAGCGAGGGTAACCCACAGCTCCCTCTACTCCTCTTTGAACATCTTTATTGAAGTGGCACTGGACCAGAAAATGGTCCATAGTCTCCAGTGCTCCTCCACACTCCGGCCGTGGACAGGCTCTGTCCGTGATGTTTCTATATTTGAGGTTGTCTCGGACGTACAAGCGTCCGTGAAAAGCTCTCCAAGCGAGGTCCCAGAACTTATTAGGCACTCGCTTGGAATTCAGAAGGGCTAGCCCGTCTGTGAGAACCCTCTCTGGGCAGTCTCTCAAAGTCAATGGTTTCAAGATGTCTGTGTCCATGATCCTTTGGTACAACTCACGCCGACCAGTGGATCCGACTTCCAGAGCAGATATCCGCCATTTCCTCAGTACTTTCAGTGCCTGTGGGACGTAGGAAGGAAGGTACTGGTGCGATCTCCTCAGGTCACCACCCTTCATCCCCCTTCCCACTCATTCAGGAACAGCATGAACCAGTCCTTGCATGAACTTTCCCACAAAGAGGGACTGGATGTTATATTTGACAGAAATAGTGGTGAAGAACACCACTGGCTGGATTATGTCCAAGCCACCTACCCTTCTTTGTCGGCAAGTGACATCCCTCCGGATAAGGTTCAGTCTGTTTCCCCACAGCATTAGGAAAAACAGACCATTGACCCTCGCATGGAGAGAGGCTGGCAAGAGGCACACGTAACTGACATACAAAAACTGTGGTATCAGGTAGGTCTTGATCAGGCTGACCTTTTCCCTCAATGACAACTTCCAGCCTTTCCAGGCTGAAACCATCTGGGTGGCACCCGCCAGTCTACGTTCCCAATTTCGAGTGGGGTAATCCCCCTGGCCAAAATGGATGCCTAGGACTCGAATTTCGGCTTGGGGAGTGGGGAATACGTCCGGAAGGGGGAATTCCTCCCCTTCCTTCCCCATCCAAAAAGCTTCACTCTTGCCCCAGTTCACCAAGGAACCGGACGCCTCCGAGTAGTCATCGATCTGGGCCTCCACAAACTGTGCCTCCTCCCGATCGGAGACCACTACAGAGACGTCGTCTGCATAGGCCACTGTCCTCACCGCCGGCCCAGTGCTCTCACAGGGACCCAGAGAGACCCCCTCAAATGGCCGCAGCTTAGCCTCCTTACGAAGGGGTCCACTGCGAACACATATAGAAGGGGACTCAGAGGGCACCCCTGCCTGACACCAGAGCCGACAGGGAAGAGGCGACCCACCCAGCCGTTCACAAGGGGGAAGCTTACTGCCCCTCTGTACAAAACTTCTAACCATTGGACAAATATCCCCGGCAGACCGTATTTCCTCAGAAGGCGCCAGAGGTACTTGTGATCAACCCCGATCAAACGCTTTGGCCTGATCCAATGCCAGTAGATACCGTCCCAAGCCCCGTGCCCTGCACCTCTCCACGGCCTCCCGGACGCAAGGAACAGCACTAAACGTGCTACGGCCAGGAACGGTGCAGTGCTGAGCCGGGGACAGTAACCCGTCAGCCTTTGCCAACAGACGTAAAAAAAGTACTTTTGCCAGGATCTTCCTGTCTGTGTTGAGAAGGGCGATGGGACGCCAATTCTCGATCAGTCTGGTCCTTACCTTTGGACAGCAATATCAGTGCGGACTTCCTCATCGAGGATGGTAGCAGGCCCTGAGCCAATGAATCATTTAATACCATCGTCAGATGAGGGGCCAACAGGCCCTTGAAGGTTTTGTAAAATTCCGACGTCAGGTCCTGGCGACTTCTTTAGTGACAAAGAGTCAATAGCCTGTGTCACTTCTTCCACAGAGATACTTGCCGTCAAAGAGCCTAGGGAGTCTGACCTCGCAGGAAGCGGGGTCTCATCAAGGTAGTTGTTCATTACTTGTTCATCCAGACTCTTCGGTTTCAGCAGTTTAGAAAAGTGCTCTCCGCCGACACCAAGGATACCCGACTTGGACCCAGAGGCATCGCGGAGGCTATGTACGACCATCAAACCCGCTGATTCCCCACAGCTCTTGTAAGGGTCCGGGGAGCAGAACTTCCCGTAATCCCTCTCAAGAATGAGGGAAGCATGGCGGTCGTACTGGAGCTCTCTCAACCGAAGCTTCAGGTCGGACACCTGCTCCTGAGAGCCACCAGAGGAGACCAGGCAGTCCAGCTGCCTCCTCAGCCTCTGGTAGGCCCTGTACTTGGAGACTGCCTGGCGCTTTGAGACATTCCGGAAGAAGCCCTCCGACCTCTTCTTCACTGCTTCCCACCATTCCAGACGAGAGCAGCCGCTCTCAAGGAGCGTAGCTCGTTCCCGGTAAAATGCCTCAAAGTCCTCCCTAATCCCAGGGTCCTCAAGGAGCGTCACATTCACGCCAAATACCTCGACCTCTTTGAGGGGTTTCAGCAACGTTCAGAACAACAGACAGAAGAAATGATCGGAGAACTCCACCACCTGCAGCTCAGGAGCCCTTCAAAAAAAAACCTGTCTATTCTAGATCTACAACTACCTCTTGAATAGGTGAAGCCTGTGTGGTTGGGGAAGTGGCGAACGTGCACATCCACCAACCCAGCATCCCTAGCTATGCTGTTCAAAAAGTTACTGTCATATCCCTGAGGGTTCACGGTGCCTGTCCTGTCCTTGGGCCTAGTGATGGTGTTAAAGTCACCACCGAAAACCACCTGCTTGGATGAAAAAAGATAGGGCTTGATCATCGTAAGGAGGTTCTTCCTCTCCCTTTTTGAATGGGGTCCATAGAAGTTGATTAACCTCAGGAATTGCCCCCTAACGACGACGTCTACCACTAAGCACCTTCCAATCTCTACTTCAATGACTTGTCGACAAGCCACCGGACCAGTTCTGAAAAGCACTGCCACTCCACTACAAGGCTCAGCCGCAAGAGACCAGAGAGAGGCACCACACTGCCACTCCCTCTTTGCGAGAAGCATCTCCGCACTAGATGTCAACTGGGTCTCTTGCAAAAATAAAATGTCAGCGTCAATCTGGCTGAGAAAATTAAAGGCCATGTAACGAGCCCTAGTAGATTTGATACTTGCAACATTAATAATTGCAAGCCGAATTGGAGGGGATACTGCCATTTTTAATCATTGAAGTGGATCGTCCTATCATACAAAAATCAACACAACCCATCACCCACCCCTATATCCATCCCTTCATTGGGAACCCCATCTGGAGCATTAGCTCCCGTGGGGTCCATCACTGCAAATTTATTGCTGGTGGGGACACCAACTACTTGGACTGGCCCTTCAGTGGGCCTGATTACCTTTTCAGGAACTGGAGGAGGGGGGTTGAGATTGGAAGTGGGCCCGGGGCCAGGGACTGAGCCTGACTTAGGAGCCTTGCTCTTACCCTTCTCCTCCAAAAACACCCACCTATCTTCCCTAATTTTTTTGTCTGGATGCGTAGAGCACACCTCTTTTTGTTGGGGTCCCCGGGTCTGTCTTCTCCTGCCTCTTTTCCCCTTTCGGGGGGTGGAGGCATCTGAAGCGTCAGAGTCCGGGTCCTCACTTGAGATCATCTCCTCTTGTGGTAGAGGGGCAGGAGGGTTGGACCAGGTGGGGGTGGGTTGTGAGTCCCCAAGCTAGTGCAACACCACTTTGGGCGTTTTTCCTTTGGGCTTGGCCTGCCCTTTGGGACCTCTGAGGCTCTGGACCTGGGGCACCGTAGATTTTTGGGGTACCTTTGGGATGGGCTGGTTCGCAGAACCATCCGAGTCCGGCTCCTCTGACTCCAAGGGAGGATTCCTGGCCCTTATTTTGGCTAACCTCCCTAGCTTAGGGGGGGGGGTTTGGGGCCCTTGGCCCTCAGGGATGGCCCCTGGCTCATGGATGGCCCTGGTTGGCAAGAGCCAATCACGAAGGCCGGGCTTTGGGCAGCTTGGCCACCAGGTGGCTGAGGTGGTGTTTTTGACCCAGTTGGGGGTACTGGACCTGTTGGCCCTGATGGTCTAGCAGGGGAGGTGTTCCCTGCATCCGGGACCTGGAAGGCCGCTGGGCAGCGGCTAAAGGGGTGCCCCATAACCCCCACACAGATTGCACTGTATACGGGTGCACCCCTCCGCCGTGTGCCCAACCACGCTGCATTTTGAGCACCTTGTTTCGGTGCAATTTGCGCTAAAGTGCAATGGACTATTGCACTTATAGCACAATTTAGGCTGACCTAAATAGAAGGCCAGGATTCTATCGCGACCGATATAGCCAGAGGCTGGGATGTGCATTACAGATGAACCAATACGCCTCAACTTTACCTGGACAGCCCAGCTCCCTGTCCATATGCCCTTTGAGTCACGCTCTTTCTGGGGGGGGGGCATGACCTGCCCAGCCAAGTTGTGATGTCCTCAGCTGGGACCGATTCATTGCGAACTAATATGGTGACCTTCTTCACCTCATCCTGCCTGGACAGGGGGTGGATTTTAAAGGGTTTTCAGGCAGGCCGACCCTTCACCACTTCTAGTTTGGAAAGGAAACTTTCCATTAGGACCAGAGTTGTGAAACTCACATCATACTCCGGGGAGCCCGCAGGGTGGATAATGGCAAAGATCTCTCTGTCACCTTAAAACCGAGTGCCAGAACCATATCCACCACTGCACCCCTCCCCGGAGCACGGTCTATCCCTCCCTGCCACCTCAACTGTACTACATTGCGGCGTTTCCGCTCAATGCCCATGGCACGAGCGGCAGCCGGCACTGTGCCCCTGAAGGCCATATTGCCATGCTGGGCATAGAAATGGCTTAGCTGCACCCTGCCGCCAGCAATGTCGGCGAAAGAAAGCCCAGTTTTGAGGGCTGTGGCCACCTGGGCTTCTTGGGTCCCGCTGATTTTAGGGGGAGAACCTAGGGGGGCAGGAATGGTAGGTGGGACCTGGGCCACAACAGGGGGGGCACAGCTGGGGTCACAGCAGGGGTGGGCACAACAGGAGGGGGAACAACATGGGGGGTCACAACCTGGGGGGTACTTGACCTACAGGAGGGGGCACCACAGGGAGGGACACAACAGGATTTTGATCATCACACTAAGGTGTCCGTTTAATAAACTGTGAAGTTTTTTCTCCGTTCAGTTCACAGCAGTTCACGGCAGTTCTCATGAGGAGAATTATCTCCTCTGCAGCCGGTTTAATAAACCGAGAACTTCAGTTCTCAGATGGTGAACAGAGGTGAAGTTTTTTCTCTGAAAACAGCCGAGATCTGTGTAAAACTGGGTGGACTGCCTGTAATCTCGTGAGATATTGTGAGATTATGGTGCAGCCGAATTCAAACAGTGAAACTAACGTTTAAAAGAACATGTAATTAATGTTTTCAGACATGTGATAATATATATATATATATATATATATATATATATATATATATATATATATATATATATATACACACTGTATGTATATGTATGTGTGTATGTGTGTGTGTGTGTGTGTATATATATATATATATATATATACACACACACATATATATATATACCGTATTTATCAGCCTATTGTGCGCACCCGCGTATAGCGCGCACCCCTACTCTGGACGTGAAATTCCTGAATTTTATTTATTTTTTATTACTTACAGTTTTGGTGTCTTGCCTGGCGTCCATCGGCGGCCTTGTCCGGTCTGGTGTCCGTCTGCGACCTTCGTGGTGTCCTCCCCGCTGCTCCTGCGCTGTCTCTGAGCCGATCCCTGCTTCCCGCGCTGTGTTTGAACGCCGCCGCCGCCGACATATACCGAGCGCAGTACACTCGGGCACGCTCGGCTCCTCTCGCATAACCTAGAAGGGAGCCGAGCCTGGCCGACTGTACCCGAGTATACTGCGCTCGGTATATGTCTGCGGCAGCGTTCAAACACAGCGCGGGAAGCAGGGATCGGCGGCAAAGTTCAAACACAGTGCGGGAAGCAAGTATCGGCGTGTATCGCGCACCCACAATTTTGCCCTGATTTTAAGGGAAAAAAAGTGCGCGTATACGCCGATAAATACGGTATATGTGTGTGTGTGTGTGTGTGTGTGTGTGTGTGTATGTATATGTATATATATATGTATATATATATATATATATATATATATATATATATATATATATATATATATATATATACACACACACACGTGTTATATAGATACTGTATGTGTGTGTATATATATATATATATATATATATATATATATATATATATATATACACACACACACACGTGTTATATAGATACTGTATGTGTGTGTGTGTGTGTATATATATATATATATACATACATACATACACACACACACACACACACACACACACACACACACACACGTATATTGTTGTTAATGTTCATTTTTAACCCAATGGTGTTGAAATTAGGAAGAAATAAGCCTTCTTCCTCTTATCACACCAGCTTCTCTCCCAGATTCTCCACCTCTGAGCTGGTGAATCTGGAAGGGAGATATTTCAGGTGAAGAGCTGTGAAATCTTCATATCACGGTTTATTAAACTGGCCATTTGTGACAAAACATCCATGTGCTGTGATGTGAAGTGAAGAATGTGTTCTCTGCTCCTTATCACAGTTTATTAAACCGGCAATGCTCTGTGATAAGCAGTGATCAGCCGTGATCATCATGATCTCCGCTTATCACGGTTTATTAAACGTACACCTTAACGACAGACAACAGTACATCTAGACCGGGTATCACAACATTGGGCATCTGCCCACCTTCAATCATGGGCATTACAGGTGGTATGGGGGTGTCAGCAGCGCCCCCCTTAGGGGGGCCTGCCATTGGGGGCACATCTGCACCACTCATTTGGCCCTCCACTTGGTTAGCCCTCGGCGGGTCATCACCACAGGGGGAGCTGTACTACATGGTGGGGCAACTACCACCCTGGTCCACTGGGTACGGTTCGCCCTCCAACTGGCGGATAAAACCCAGGGCAAGACATGAACCTGGCACGGAGCCCTGCTCAAACTCACCCCAATCGCTTTGTTGGGGGGTCATTACCGTGGCTGATGAAATCAAAGCCGGGGACACTGAGGCCTGGGGATTGGGGGGTAATACCACCGGGGAAACGGCACCTGGCTGCACATTCCCTTCTGCAGTCACTGAGGCAGTCTTTACAGGGTCAGCAACTGACACAACCCCGCTCTGCGGGTTCAAGTTCTCCGAGGGAACAGGCACCTCACCTCCTGCAGTCTCCATTGCGGCTCCATCCTCCACAGTCCCGCCCGCCATTGATCCCATCATTTCCGGGTTGAATGTGGCTGGACTCCCGCTGGTTGGACGAGCGCCACCTGGCGGTAGGGATGCGGTATTACACCCGGCCTGAGAGCCGCGTCTGACCGCCTGGCTACCGTTGCCACGGGCAACCTCAACCCTTCTATTGAAGCCTAGCAACTGGGGGGTCACCCTCCCGGCGGAACGGCCCAGCTTATTCAGCAGAAGGCCATACTCGCTGGTAATTTACTTTAGGAGATAATGCTCTGTCGGTGGACCCTCCTTTTGGATTGGCTTACCGCATCCCTTGCGCTTCTTATTCGCCCAAGCTCTGCATGCACAGCCTCCAAAAAGGTTACTATACCATCGATACATCCATAGACTTTCCTCAGCCTCCGCTCAAACCCGTCTGCATCCTCTCCCGGCTGGGCCATGAGCCACATAACCTCAGCCTGTGTTCCTAGAAACAGGATGTCTGTGGTGAGGGGTTTCAAACCATAAAGACCTGGCCATATCTGGGGTGAGTCTCCAGGCTCACTCTTGTCCATAGTAGGCTGGACCTCGGCATGGGGATTTGAGCCATCCCCTGGGCTGTTTGTCTCCATAGCTCTCTGGTTCTCCAGGGAGCTCCTCTGCAGCACGACCACACCTATCGGAATTACCGCGGCTGCTGGCACCAGACTTGCCCTCCAATAGATCCTCGTTAAAGGATTTAAAGTGTACTCATTCCAATTACAGGGCCTCAAAAGAGTCCTGTATTTTTATTTTTCGTCACTACCACCCCGAGTCGGGAGTGGGTAATTTGCGCGCCTGCTGCCTTCCTTGGATGTGGTAGCCGTTTCTCAGGCTCCCTCTCCGGAATCGAACCCTGATTCCCCGTTACCCGTGGTCACCATGGTAGGCGCAGAAAGTACCATCAAAGTTGATAGGGCAGACATCCGAATGTATCGTCGCCGTCACGGTGACGTGCGATCGGCCCGAGGTTATCTAGAGTCACCAAATCGGCCGGGGAAGGGGCCGGAGCCCCCGGATTGGTTTTGGTCTGATAAATGCATGCATCCCTTGGGGTCAGTGCTTGTCGGCATATATTAGCTCTAGAATTACCACAGTTATCCAAGTAACAGATGGAGTGATCAAAGGAACCATAACTGATTTAATGAGCTATTCACAGTTTCACTGTACTGGCCATGTGTACTTACACGTGCATGGCTTAAATCTTTGAGACAAGCATATGCTACTGGCAGGATCAACCAGGTAGCCCGTCATCGGGACCGGCCTCCTCTGGGGGGAAGAGGGCCGCGTGCCGTGGTTGGGCGCCGTCCGCCTCCCTGGGGTGGCCGCGGGGGGCTCGGGGGAACGCTTACCGGAGCAAGGCGGCACGGGCTCGGCCAAAGCACAGCCTCACCCGCCGCAATCTCCCGTGGCGGGGGCCGGAGAGGGTACTGGGGCTGTCGGAGACAAGAGCGCTTGGCTGCCGGGGCAGGAGGCCGGCCGGGGACCAAGGGGCAGCCGGTCGGTTAAAACCTTCCAGCTCGCTCCCGGGGCCTCGCCCGGCTCGGCATCTGCCTCCGGCAGCGTCTTTCCGGCCGTCCTGGGGGTCGTTTGGGTCCTGGCAAGCTCACCGCGGGTCGAGGGAGGTCCGCCCAGGGTAGGGGGATGCCTCGGCCGCGTCGAACCGGGCGATCCGCTGCCTAAAAGGCGGGACGGCAGGGGCTCCGTTCCCAGGGTGGACGGGAGGGGGTTGAGGCTTCCGGGCGGCCCGCGACCTCCGGGGCCTGGACGCGCTCTCCCCTCCCCGCCGGGGTGCTCTGGGCATCATCGGTCGGTGGCGTGAGGCTCCTGCGGAAGTGGCCCTCTGAAATTGCCTCCTCACATACATATATCCGCAGCAACCTCTCCCGGACCTCGACCGGTCCGGAAACGGGACCGGGGGGAGAGCGGGGATTCGAGGGAATCGAGTCTGGGCCCCTGGAACTCCCTCCCGGACTCGGGAGGCAAATCCGACCCCATTCGCGGCTTCCACGAATTTCCCCTCCAAAAAAAGACCTGCTCGGCCAGCCAGTTAAAACAGTTAGGAGCCAGTTTTTTTTAACCACTTGCCTACTGGTTACTTTCACCCCTTCCTGCCCAGGCCAGTTTTCAACTTTCAGCGCTGTCGCACTTTGAATGACAATTACACAGTCATGCAACACTGTACCCATATGACATTTTTATAATTTTTTGCGCACACAAATGGTTTTCTATTGGTGGTATTTAATCATCAATGTGGGTTTTATTTTTTTTATAAAAATACCAGTTACACTTACCGGTAGCTGGTTTTCTGTAAGTCTTACAGGACGGCACCTTGAGAGTAGACTGGCTCCACCTGACAGGAAACACAATCATAAAGAGGTTTAAAAACCCCGCCCCTCCCCGTGCCCCTCAGTTCCTGATAAAGTAACCACCATTAGAGCACGGGAAATAGTGTATAAAGAATACAAACCATAATGAAGTCATCAGGGTGGGAAGTAGGCCTGCCGTCCTGTAAGACTTGCAGAAAGCCAGCTACCGGTAAGTGTAACTGGTATTTTCTCAAGTCGTCTTCCAGGACGGCACCTTGAGAGATAAGCAAGTAACCCTCAGGCCTACCTTAGGGCGGGACAACTGCCTGCAGGACCCTTCTGCCAAACATCAAGTCTTGGGGTGACAGAAGTTCCACTCAGTAGTGTTTGAGAAAAGTGTTCTGGCTTGACCACGTTGCTGATCTACAGATCGTTCCACTGAAACTCCTGCTCTCTCTGCCCAGGAGGTTGCTATAGATCTTGTGGAATGTGCCTTGACTTTAGGTACTGTCTTGCCAGCCTTAGTGTATGCTAATGAAATTGCCTGTCTTATCCACCTAGATATAGAGGCTCTAGATGCTTGGCAACCCTTTTTTTGTCCTGAAAAATTAACTAGCAGGTGAGACGAGCGTCTGAACTCGCTCACCCTTTCCAAATAAATTAACAAACAGCGTCTTGCATCCAAACAATGAAAGGTGTTTTCCCTCTCATTCTGTGGGTTTGCGCAAAATGAAGGAAGAATCATTTCTTGTGACCTGTGAAATTTCGTTGCCACTTTAGGCAGGTACAGGGGGTCCTGGCTTAGCACCACCCTGTCCTCAAAAAGACGGCTGTAGTGGCTGTAGTGATAGCCAGAAGAAAAGAAAATTTAAACGTTCCCAGTCTAATCGGAATGCTGTCTAACGGCTCGAACGGGGGCTTAGATAACTGATCTAGCACCAGGGAGAGGTCCCAAGGGGGAACTCTGGAGATCTGTATAGGGGATAACCTATCCCTGGCTGTCAGGAATCTCTTGATAAGAGGATCCAGGGCCAGCCTCTTGTCCAAAAAGTAGGATAAGGCGGGGACCTGAACCCATAAGGTTCTTGTGGCTAGTCCCAGATCTACTCCTTCCTGAAGGAACTCTAAGATGACCGAGGTTACTGGTAGTGGGGCTTGTTTTGCCGCGCACCAGCGCGAAAAAACTCCCCAGGACTTGGCATAAATTTTTCTAGTGACCTCCTTACAACTAGCCAAGAGGGTGTCTATCACCTTCTCCGAGCAACCCCTCCGCTGCAGGTTCCACCTCTCTAGTACCAGGCCGTCAGACTAAAGAAGTCGGGCTCTGGGTGCAAGATCGGTTCCTGCCGCAGAAGGTCCGCTCGGACCGGGAGGGGAAGGGGGGGAAGAACTGACCAGCGTTCTAGCATTGGGATCCAGGTTCTTTTGGGCTACCAGGGAGCGATCAGGATCAGCCTCCCTTGTGAACGACTCAACTTCTGCAGGACCCTCGGGATCAGACTCAGGGGAGGGAAGGCATAGGCTAGGTGAAATGTCCAGGCCTGGGCCAACGCGTCCACACCCCCCGACCCCTGCTCCCTACCTTCCTGTTCTTTTTGTGAGCGAAGAGGTCTATTTCTGGGTTCCCGAAATGATGTCGAACCCCTCTTGATTTAGTTCACACTCCCCCTGGAGGATGGGCTGGCGGCTTAGAAAGTCCGCTTCTAGGTTTAGGCCTCCCCTGATGTGGACTGCTGAAAGGGAGAGGACTCTTTGTTCTGCCCAGTCCAAAATTTCTAGGGACAGCATCAGGAGAGAACGGGATCTGGTGCCTCCTTGATGGTTTAGGAATGCCACTGTGGCTGCGTTGTCGGAGAGAACCTGTATCTCTTGGTTCAAGATTCTCTCCTCGAACGCCTCCAGGGCCCTTCCGACCGCTAATAATTTCACGGAAGTTGGAAGAGGACTCCCTTTGCTGTCGATCCCAGGAACCCTGGGCTTGGAGACCCGCCATGTGGGCTCCCCATCAGCTGGCATCCGTGGTTATCCTGAGAGGATTTGTCTGGTTCCACGGAAGGCCTCCTTCCAGATTCTGAGGAATGAGCCACCACCCCAGTGTGCACTTTACAGACTCTGGGATGCTGACCCTGAAGTCTAGGGATGTTTCCTTCCCGTCCCAAGAGGAGAGTAGGAAGGACTGTAGGGGTCTGTAGTGAAGCTGGGCCCACGGGACCGCCGGAATGCATAAGGTCATAAGCCCCAATAACCTCATGATTTCCCTGAGGGAAATACTTACTGTTCCCAGGACGGACCTGACCATTGACATGAGTCTCTGGATCTTGTCTGCTGGTAGGTCCAGCTTTTTCTGTAAGCAATCTATTAGGAAACCCAGAATTTTTTTTCTCTGTTCTGGGAGAAGAGAAGATTTCTCCCTGTTTACAATCCAACCTAATGATTCCAGAGTAGTCAGGACGGTGGCCAGGTCCGTGAGAAGAAGTTCTCGGCTGGGATTGAAAAGTAGCAGGTCGTCTAGGTAGGGGACAAGGGAGATCCCCTTTCAGGTGTAAAAAGGCGACCACCTCCGCCAGAACTTTCGTAAAAATTCTCGGGCTGGAGGCAAGACCAAAGGGGAGTGCGGTGAATTGCCAGTGCTGAATCCCCTGAGGGGAGGCAATGGCAAATCTGAGGAACCTCTGATGGTCCCGGAAAATTGGGACATGAAGATAGGCATCCCTCAGGTCTATGGTTACCATAAAAACCCCTTCTAACAAAAGTCCTTTGAGACTGTAAATATTTTCCATGCGGAACCTCTTGTAGAGGAGATAGGCATTCAAGGTCTTAGGTTGATGATTAATCGAAACTTCCCGGAAGGCTTGGGCACTACGAAAATGTGAGAGTACACCCCCAGACCCTGTTACATTCTGTCTTGTGCCGACACCAGCTCCGCTGGCTGCTGGATCCCCTCAGAGGCATAGACAGCAGCCAGCAGACCCCCCATGTCATCAGCGGAGAAAATGTATTTGCCTGACCTGGCATCCTCGTCCTCAGTCTGGCTATCAACCAGACCTTCTTCCGGAGCCTCCGAGTCCTCGGACTCTTACAGAAGAGACTCCTTAGACCTCGTAACCCATGGCCCTGGGATGGATGAGCTCTCTTGTGAGGAGGGCCCCGCTTTTAGGTGATCAGGTTCCCTGTTCCTTAAGGTGTCCTGAAATTCCCTAAGCGTGGAAAGCATCTGAGACTGGACTGACAGAAACTCCTTCATGATCTGAGAAGTTTCCTTCCCAGTGAGCTTTTGGATGCATTTTGCACAAAAGGGCTTGGAGTAGTCTGCAGCCAGCTTAATGCTACAATTCCCACATCTCTTAGTTTTGGAAGTGTGTTTTAATGGGATACTAGAAGCTTCCCCCTGGGCAGTAACCTCCTCCCCTGTAAGGGGAAAACACCAAAAATTAGTCAACCAAGTAGAGGGGGGGGGGAAGATGGGGGGAGAGGACCCAGTCCAATATGCCCCCCTCCGAGGTTTTGAGGCAGACTCACCCCTGGCGGTTTCCTCTGCAGCAGCGGCCGATGGTCGGTCCTCGCGCTCCATAGCGCAATCGTTCAGGCGCCACTCTCTTCCTTGCTGCAGTGAGGTGCCAACGCCGATGGCGGCCGCCATCTTGGTGAAGACTGGAAGCGGAAGTGCGTCATCACCGCGCACCGCATGCGACGCGGCATCGAATGCTGGCTCCATTCAGTAATGCCTCTGGGAGGACAGCACTTGGAGCTCACGCTGAGGGAAGCATCTGTACCCGCACAGCAGGTAGGAGATATGCTTGGAAGAGAGGGAACATGGCCATCTAGGAGTACTGGGGTAGCCACTATCCCAGGGGACTCCTACAAGGGGGGGTTTCCAGATGTTTCTTCAGCTTCTCTCCCCCCCCCACAAACACGGGGAGACCCCCCGGGACAGGCATTACACCTTACTGAACAAAAAGCCTCACAGGACCCACCCACCGCTCAGTACCCGGGAGGGGGACCACCAGGCCTTAGGTCTTTAGCTGAAAATAAAAAAATGTTTCGCTGGGGGAAACACAATCAAGAACTGAGGTGCACGGGGAGGGGCGGGGTTTTTAAACCTCTTTCGGATTGTTTTTTCTGTCAGGTGGAGCCAGTCTACTCTCAAGGTACCGTCCTGGAAGACGACTTGCGAAAAAATAAATTTCTGCTCTAAAATTTTGCAAATATAATGTTTTTCATATTTACCGATGGGCACTGATGAAAGGGCATTGATGGGGCTGAACTGACTGTACTGATGAGCAGTGATTGGTACTGCACTGATGAGCACCGGGTTGTCAGGCTCTGGGCCACTGCAGAGCCAGTGCAGCGCCCGCCGGTTCCTGCTCCGAGGTGAGGCTGAGACAGCTCAGCCTGGACCCGCACCCAGGGACATTGTATGATCCGCTCAAGGAGCACGGAGCAGGAGGCTCAAGTCCACACCGCCATGAGCTCTAGCCCATAAGTGATGTCTGCACTTGACTCCAAGCCTATAATAAGGCTTACCTGTAGGTAAAATATTGCACTCGCAATGAGCCACTGAATGCAGCGGTGCATGCACACAGAGGATTTTCGGCTTAAACCCTGCATGCACGGGAGTTACGACATCGCGGCTCCAGCCACTCACAGCGATGGAGACGCGATACCCGGAGGACACGTTGAGGCAAGAGGACCAGGTAAGTTACTGATGCCTCTTTCTAAGGTAAGTATTTCATAATGATCTAGTGTGTGGTGCATACTAGCTCATTATGCATTTTGCTTTACAGGGTTAAAAAAAAAGTTTAGCGGGTATACAACCACTTTAACATCCTTACGTTTCTATAGGCGTTTGCTTAACAAAATTTAGGCCAGCTCATTTTTTTTTTTTTTTCATGGAGCTCCTTCATTCTGTGGTTATTTGTCTATTAGCGTATATTTTCCTCCATATTTTTTTTCCCCTCAGCTGATTTCCTGCAGTCTAGTAGCATTTTTATCCCTCCATGTTTTTTTGGTTCTCTGCCAATTTCCTACTGTCTATTAGCATTTATTTCCCTCTCTCTTTTTTTTTTTTTTGCACTGCCAATTTCCTGCAGTCTGTTGGCTCTCGCTAGATTTACCTTCAACCGTGTAGTGTAAGGGTCTGATTGGATACAAGTTGCGTTTGACTCGAACACCGGCCTCATCCCTACCCCAGAACCAAGTGCATGCTCCAATGTTGTGAACTGAAACTTAAGCTGGCCATACATTAATACAATCTTCTTGTACAATCTCCTTTTTAGGGTTACTTTCAGCTATGGGCCTGCCTGATTTAGATCTTGATTGAAGTTGTTGTTTAGGTTTTTCCCTCCTATTATTATATATGGTTGTTGGTCAATCTAAAGGAAAAGTGTACAGTAAGATTGTATGATGTATGGCCAGCTTCGATTTAGAACATGTAGAGTCAGAACGCTTGGTGATGTGCAGTGACCTTTTTCTCACCTCCTGCCCTCCCCCCTCTGTTGTGACTTATTAAAAATTTATCCAAGTGTCCAGTTATCTCGACAGCTCAACAGCGCTGCAGAGGCTTACTTTGGCAATGACATGCTCTGAAAAACTTGCTGGGGCTGGGTGTCCGAACCATCAGTGCTCCGGTGCTAAAGGGCTGCTCAACAGCACCACCACAGGTTTCTTTTGAAATGGCATGCAATTTATTCATTGAAGAAAAATAAACCTTGCTTCCTCCCCTCTAACCCCTCCCTTTTATGCAGTTGAAGAAACTTTAGGCACATGCAGCTTTTTCTGGGTAAGTCTTTTATATATATATATATATATATATATATATATATATATATATATATATATTATCTTACTGGGGGAATGTATAATGTTTTTTTTATGATTTAAGGTAGTAAACTATTGGTGAATTTTGTGATTTGACATGTCGCCTTGCTTTTGTGAATGGAGAAATCAATTTTTTCTAATCGGCCCACTGGCTGATTGTCGGGGGGGGGGGGGGGGGGGATCCATGTATGGGTCAGTCTTACACTCGAGCCCCATATATGTTTTTTTTTTTGTCCCATATTTTAAAGCATGATATTTTTTTTTTTTTTATGTTTACTTCAACAGTTTCCCATTGCTGTGTAGTTTATAACAGTTTTAATGAAGTTCATCTCATTTATTTATTTATTTATTTATTACATGTACTTGTATTATAGCGCCGTCAATTTACATAGCACTTTACATATATCGATCGATAGATAGATAGATAGATATATTAGGGCTGTTACTGAATAAAACATTTTAATCGTTTTTTTCTTTTATCGATTAATCGACTATTTTCGATTAATTAACGCACATACAGATACAACTACTTTTAGCTGATCTCCTTGCATTTCAGCATGGGGGCAGATGTGTATCTTAAAACATGGGGGCAGATGCTGTAATATACACACCTGCCCCCATACTGCAAGAATATACACATCTGCCCCCATGCTGTAATATACACATACACCGGCTCATAAGTATAAATGCATCTGCCCCCATACTCCAGGAATATATACATCTTACGATGTATGCGCTAGATGCGCTACGCCGACTTAACTTGGAGAGAGCTGTCCCATATTCCCAGACCACATGTGTCCTACAATGCGCTCGCGCAACTTAAATGTGTCGGCGTAAGCCGGCAAAAGTGACGGTAGGAGGGAAGTGGGCGTGAAGCATTATAATGAACCGTGACCCGATGCAAATGATGTCCAGACCAAACGGAGCATGCGCCGAACGTGCCCCGCCCTCTGCGCATGCGCAAACCAACATTAGGCGTAACTCCCCCCTGAGCTGGGCCAGCCCAGTGCATAAAAGCGTCACCACATGCGCCCAACGAGTGCAAAGTGACTCCATTTATTGTGTTGGTGGTGTCCGTGATATTTGGATATTTAGCTTTGCAATGCCTGGACCCAGGAAGGAGAGAAGAAAAAAAAACTTCACCCCAGATGAGAGGGCCATCATTGTCTCTGCCATGGAGAGATACGATGCTCGCCTCCATGGTGCAGATAGTGGCAGCACCAGCAAGACAAAAAAGGATGAGATCCTTAGGAGAATTGCTGCACAGGTGAATGCCTTAGGCCATGAGGTCAGGACCCCCCCAGGACATTAAAAAAAAAATGAATGACCTGCGGAGTGTGGTGAGAAATAAGCTTGCCACCATTAACAAGCATTCCAGGGGCACTTGAGGGGGGCCACCCTGTCCCATTCGGCTCACAGAAGAGGAGCAAGTGATTGCCCGCTGCCTTCAGAGGGAGCAGGTGGAGGGCCTGGAGGGCCACGACTCAAGTGAGCCGCCCATGAGGACAGGTAAGTGTGTTTTATCTCCTATCTGGTGTGTAGCATGTTTGGGGGGGGACATGTGACAAGTGTGTGGGTCCACCAACATGTGAATGTTTGTGTCATCCACAGGTGTGCAGGAGGTAGCGGGGCCATCCGATGCTGCCAGTGGCCGTCCGAGCTCATCCCCTGAGCATCCTGCTTCTGTGGCTGACCCCCTGGGAAGCCAACAGGCCTTGGTGGAGGGGAGTGGGCAGTCCTCGGCGCAGGAGGTGGTTGAGGAGGAGGTCGTCCATGAGGAGGTGTTCCACACAGATCAGGAGGTGTTCCTCTCTTTGGAGGATTCTCATGTGGTGGCAGGACCATCCCAAACCCGCCACATCTCCAGCCCCTCATGGTCCTCCAACACCCTCTCCAGTCCCTCCCATCCCATCCCCCTCATCTCCAGCCCCTCAAGGTCCTCCCCCTATGCAAGGGCCCCAGCCACTCCTGTCCCCAGGAAGGCGACCCACAAGACAAGGGGTGCGGCAGGAGTGCTGCAAGAAAATCTTGCCAGGCAGCAGGACCAACAGAGCCGCCATATGGGGGAACTCGTGGTGGAGTTGAGGCGCCTATCTAACAGCCTGGCCTCCTCGGGAGCAGTACCGAATGCTATCCAAGATGTCGCTGGAAACAGCGCAGCCACAGTCACCAGCCTGGGGGAGCTGCAGACGACCACAGCTGAACTTGTGGGGAGGTCAGGTGCCTTCGAGTGGCTGTACAGGCCCAGACAGCTTCCCAGGAGGCCCAGACAGCTTCCCTGGAGGCTGTGCTCACCCGCATAGCGGTGGTTTTGGAGGGCAGACAGGCAGCCAGGGGAGGGACCTGGGGATGCTCCTCCACCCGATGTCCCACCCCCCCCAACTGAGGCTCCCCCCAGGCAAGTGAGGGCCAGGAACCTGGGCACCAGGCGTAGCCCGCGCCGGGGCAAGTGATTTTTTTTTAACTTATGTTTGCTCTGGTTAAGAGCTTTTTTTTTTTTTGGGTGCTGCACACAGGTAGTAGTGCAGAGTACAGTGTGAATGGTGTGTGAATGTGGGGGGGTGACACTCCTGCCAGTAAGGGGTGTCACCCTCGGGCGTTGGGGATAAGTTCTCCCCAGGTCCGTATGAATTACGTATGAATGGACAGCAACATCATTGGGGCCTTGACGCGGCGTTGCTGCTCCCTAGTACCATGTGGGGTACTTCGGTCTAATCCAATGTGATGTGCATGTGGGGTGTGTGTGCTAGGGACCACAGTGGTGTGCATTCTCCTTGTGCCATGTTTAATTTGTGTGTTTAACGTTCAAAGATTCGTTCCACGAGACATCTCCTGACTGCTGTACCATCAGCAGATGGGGTAGCCTCGGTTAGGGGGGGATTGTCTGGTTCGGAGGTCAAGTCATCACGTAGGTCAATCTCCAGGCCCTTTCTCACTGCAAAGTTGTGCAGCACGCAACATGCAGCGATGCTCTGGCACACAAAGTTTGGGGAATACAACAGGGTCCCCCCAGTCTTATCCAGGCATCGGAAACGTGACTTAAGGAGGCCAAATGTGCGTTCCACCACTCCACGGGTACGTGCGTGTGCTTCATTGTATCTTCTCTCTCCTGGGGTTTGGGGGTTCCGGAATGGAGTCATGAGATGGGGTCCAAGTGCATATGCAGAGTCACCTGGAAGGGAAAAGACAGGAGGATGTTAGTCATGCATGTGCCCCTTGTGTCTGCATCATGGGGGGGACAGTCATACCTGACACTCATGTCACTCACCAACCAGCCAGCTGTCCCCATACACGTTCTGTTAAAATTGTCTTGGGATGTCGCTTTGACGGTATATGAAGCTGTCATGGCTGGATCCTGGGTGTTTGGCACGGACGTGCCATATGCGGCCATGGGCATCCACTATCACCTGTACATTGATTGAATGCCAATGCTTCCGATTGCGATAAATGTGCTCTGTCTCATGGGGGGGCTGTAGTGCCACATGTGTGCAATCAATGGCCCCCACGGTGCGAGAGAATCCATCAATTAGGCAGAACTCACGCATTGCCTTCAGCCGCAGGTCCTCCTGGGTGGGTTTGATGATGTGGTGGGAAATGCGTCTGAGGATTGCGGGGACAACCTGGTGCACACATCTGCTCATGCTGGTTTGTGATATCCCAGCCACGTCTCCACTTGTTCTTTGAAAAGAACCAGTGGCCAGGAAATGCAGTGTTGCCAGGACCTTCACCAGTGGCTGCACTGCATGTGAGCGGTGTGTCTGGCTGGTGATGTCATCCTGCAGGGCTCTGGTAATTTCCAGGATGGCATCAGGGCTGAATCTGAAACTGTGATACACCTCCAAATCACCCATGCCAAAGAGGCTAATGCGCGGTGGGTATATCCTCTCACGTGCCCTCCTCCTTCTATGCGCCTCGGCCTCTGCACACACTAGTAGTGCTAAGACCACGCCTGCCCCTGGCATGTTGGCATACGAATGTGTTGTCCTATAAGTGTGGTTGCTTAGCTCATCCGGGATGGTGGTGCTGCTGTAGTTGCTTTCAAGCTGACTTACTCAGGTCTGGAGCAAAGTTACCCGTGCTTTATGAGGGGTAACTTTAGGCCGGCCATTCGTCTTACGCGCACATCGCGTAGGTTCGGGAATCAGCACATCTACATCATTTGCATATTTGAATACTAATTCTATGGCAGCGCAGGATGCCATCAGCGGAAATATGCGCCTACGCTGCGTAAACTTAAACAAGTTAAGACGGACGGGAGAAGCCTTGTTTCTGGCATATCTGGTTCTGTGACTACGGCGCATAGATACAACGGCGCATCTTTACACTTACACCGCATCTCTATATACGCCGGCGTAACTTCTTTGAGAGAATATGGCCCTCTGTCCCCATAATGTTACCACACACGGGATGGTTGTCCTCTCTTACCCGACTATACATCAGGCAGGCAGACCGTCCACAGAGTAGCTGATGGACACGTGCGCAAGGGAAATGATACAAGCAGGTGGGCGATGATGACGTCGGCGCGCCGCTATTTGGCTGCCGCCGGGTGGACCAAGATGGCCGCGGCTCTGGAGCTAGGCCAAATCCGCGGCCTTTCCTATGAGCGAGACTGCGGAGCTCACTCCGCAGATTGATCGATTAAAATAATTTTGATCGACGACAAAGAAATTAACGATTAATCGAACAATTAATCGTTAATTTCCGCAGCCCTAATATATACAGTTGTATTCAAAATTATTCAACCCCCACTGAAATTGATTGTTTTGCCCAGTTTGACACTGATTTTGATCATCCTGTCATCCTGCTTACAATTAAATCAAAGAGGCACGTGTAGGTCAGACAAATATAACATAACATTTATAATGAAATAACCACAAATGTATTTTCTGCGCTCACATTATCAGTTTTATTCAACCCCCAAGTGACATTCAATCTTAGTACAACATCCTTTTACAGTTATAACAGCTTTTAAATGTGAAGCATAACTTAACACAAGTGTCCTGCAGCGATCTACAGGTATCTTCGCCCATTCGTCATGGGCAAAAGCCTCCAGTTCAGTCACATTCTTAGGCTTGCGCACTGCAACTGCTTTCTTTAAGTCCCACCAGAGGTTCTCAATCGGATTTAAGTCTGGTGACTGCGATGGCCACTCCAAAATTTTCCAGCCTATAATCTGCAACTATGCTCTAGTGGACTTGGAGGTATGCTTGGGATCATTGTACTGTTGAAAGGTCCAACGTCTCCCAAGCCTCAGGTTGGTGACGGACTGCATCACATTGTCATCCAATATCTCCTGGTACTGAAGAGAATTCATGGTACCTTGCACACGCTGAAGCTTCCCCTGTACCTGCAGAAGCAAAACAACCCCAAAGCATGATTGACCCCCCGCCATGCTTCACAGTAGGCAAGGTGTTCTTTTCATCATAGGCCTTGTTCTTCCTCCTCCAAACATAGTGTTGATCCATGGGCCCAAACAGTTCTAATTTTGTTTCATCAGTCCACAGAACACAATCCCAAAACTTCTGTGGTTTGTCCACATGACTTTTGGCATACTGCAGTCAACTCTTCTTATTCTTTGGAGACAGCAAGGGGGTGCGCCTGGGAGTTCTGGCATGGAGGCCTTCATTACGCAGTGTGCGACGTATTGTCTAAGCAGAAACTTCAGTACCCACATCTGACAAATCTTTTCTCGGTTCCTCAGCAGTCACACGGGACTTTTCTCCACTCTGCGCTTCACGTAGCGCACAGCAGTCGAAGTCAGCATTTTCTTTCTGCCACGACCAGGTAGCGTTTAAACAGTGCCCTTTGCCTTGAATTTGCGAATGATGCTTCCTATGGTGTCTCTTGGTATGTTTAACATCTTTGCAATCTTCTTATAGCCATTGCCCTTCCTGTACCATTCTCTAAACCATGTTTGTAACCACACCAGTACATGTCTAGAAGGAGCTGAGTATCAGTCATTTTAAAGCTGCCTAATTGGTGCTTATTAGGCTTTACTGTTGCTCCCTGACATCCACAGGTGTTTTCAATACCTGATTGAAAACACTTCAATGAACCTCTGTTCTTCAGAGTGGTAGTCTTTAAGGGTTTAAATTATTGTGTAAATTAAGAATTCACAAAAGAAACATTGACTACTGTATTACAAAACCAACTGATGTAATTTTAGTTGCATATGGTTCTTTAAGAAGTCCTTGTAGGATTTCATTCTGAATACAATTACAAATGTACACATATGTTGGTCAATTTAGACAGTAGCCAATTAAGCTACCAGCGTGTATTTGGAGAGTGGGAGGAAACCAAGTACCTGCAGAAAACAATGTGTTGTAAAAACGTGTATTATGCAGTCCACACTAGCTGAACTGTCTTAAAGTAGAAGTTTGCCTTTTCTATCATGTTATACCCATAGTCGTGGTCTAAAACGTTACAAATCCACCCCACCACATCTTCCCGGTGTGACAGATCTTCTTCCCCAATTCCTTGTCACACTGTGCGAAGAACATGGCCATGTCAGTCTCCGCCCGCTCCATCGTCCATTCACAGAGTTCTGTGGATAGAAAACTACAAGGTCTCAATGAACTACCACGGTGCTGAACCTGTTAGTGTGTTACTGCCTGGTTGTACAATGTATGGCCACACAGCTTACACACACACACACACACACACACACACACACACACACACACACACACACACACAATTTTCAAGAGCCATACTGTGCACACACAATCTGATGATCATGCGTGCAATGCTTGCCAGGCTTCCAATAAGCATGTATTATTATTATTTTTTTAAGGTGAGCATATCCTTCCCCCCCCGTGGTTAACTCCCAAACTGCAATTGTCATTTTCACAGTAAAACAATGCATTATAAATGCATTTTTTGCTGTGAAAATGACACTGGTCCCAAAAATGTGTCAAAATTGTCCGAAGTGTCCGCCATAATGTCGCAGTCACTAAAAAAATCGCTGATCGCCGCCATTAGTAGTAAAAAAAAAATAATAATAAAAATGCAATAAAACTATCCCCTATTTTGTAAACACTATACATTTTGCGAAAACCAATCGAAAAACGCTTATTGCGTTTTTTTTTTTTAACAAAAATAGGTATAAGAATACGTATCGGCTTAAACTGAGGAAAAAAAAATGATATGTTTTTGGGGGATATTTATTATAGCAAAAAGTAAAAAATATTGAATTTTTTTCAAAATTGTCGCTCTATTTTTGTTTATAGCGCAAAAAATAAAAACCGCAGAGGTGATCAAATACCACCAAAAGAAAGCTCTATTTGTGGGAAAAAAAGGACGCCAATTTAAGTAAAGCTAGTTGAGCGCTGCAACTAGCACATTACCTCAATTTTTTAACTTTTTTATATATTTTTTTCAGGCAAGCCAAAGACGTTATGCAACCATGAAACGCCTACACGTCAGCAAATTGGTAGGTCAATGTAAAGATTTTTTTTTTTTCAGGCGAAGGTGTCGGCCATAAAATATGATGCAAATGCAAGTCAAAAGGTGGCTGTGAGTATCTGATCTGAGTGACTAATTTCTATTGGGCAGGTTAATGTAACTATCTCTGATGTTTGACGGACTTGGCTCTTTATATTCTTGAGCTTAGCGTGACAGTGCCACCTTCAGAAGTAGGACACTAAGCAAAATGACACCGCTGCCTGCTGGTAGTCTGGGATGTGTGCTTCAATTGCATATTCCTCATTCCCCAAGATTTTTCAGGTCGAAAAAAAAATATTGCAAACCCTACAGGGCCCCAGGAGGGTGTACTTGACCTGGGCCATTGATGTGTGTTCCACCACAATCTGCACTAATACCCTTTGCATGGATCTTATGGCTGGGAACTCTGGCCCCTGGGTCTATCAAACAAACCCAGTTCACACGTGTTGCCACTTGGTGCCTATTCTGTTTGATTAGATGGGTCTCCGGTTGAGCAGCACAGATTTCTAATGCCACGGTGCTTCTTGTGTGTTTGGTTATGACACTGGTCACATACATGACTCTAGATTTATCTTGGGATGGTCCGGTTTTCATTGATGAACCTGCCAGATGTGTCCTCTTATGAAGGCGACCATAGTCCATTGTCTTAGCAGAGGACTTTATCACGTATACCTCAATCATAACATATTGTTCCCTCCAGGTCCTGGTTGGGTGAGGAAATCTGTAGGTCCATCCCTTTTGGTTGCCTGGGTACCTCAGTTGAGGATACAGGTTCAGTACATCCACCCCTGGTTAACTCAGGCGGAAACCAAAATAAAGGAAACACAGTGGATGTCTGTGAACTGAACTGCACAGGAGGTGTGGGTGTTTTGATAACGGTCAAATAACCATTACAACCAAACAATTAAAGTTGGTGCTACTTCTCTCAATGTGCGTTTTAATCAAACCTATGTATTCAATATTGCCAAATTAAATAAACAACATCAACCTTTTGGAAAAGTGAACACCTGTGTCACAAAAATGTATACTCTATCAATAAAAGTGAAAAAAAATAGCAACTAGGTATACAGCTCTCCGAAAACACCCCAAAGATGCTGCTTGTGGGAGCAGTATGGAAAGTCACTCTGAAATAAATGAGAGGTGGTTTTTAGGCACTTTATCTGCACCATTTCTAGTGTTAAAATGCCTGAAAACTGCATCAGTGTGAAAGGGGTCATCATATCCTTCCAGTCCGCTGTGCTATTGTATAAGTGATTCTAGAAAAAAAGACAAACTGTCTTAAGGTGTCTGGTGTAAAGTGTACCCCCAAATAAAAGTGGTTAGTTAGAAAAATAAAAACTATTCAAATCAAATCATAGTGTAGATAACAAAAAAGGTGTCTGGAAACTGAACAATGGGAGTGCTGCAATCTATGTGGAACGAGACAAAAGAGAAAAAAAGATTTAAATATTAAAAACCAACAAAATAATATTCTCACAAAAAATAACAATAATAATAATACTCTCGCAAACCATAAGAGGAGGTCCTGAGGGCAGCAGGATGCTGAAGGGAAGACTGAGCGAGGGACGTCTGACTCATTGCCTTGTCCACTGGCTGGGAAACAGTGATCGCTGCTGCTGGAGAAACCAATGTTGCAGGAAAGGATGACAGGAGCTGCCAGTGTCCAGGAACTGTCTATAGAACTACCTGTTGTACTTCTCTAAATGTGCGTTTTAATCAAACCTATGCATTCAATATTGCATCATGATTAGATGACAGATGATCACTGGGCAATTACACCTTGTTCCACCTCTACATGAATATTAAGGGGGGGGGGGGGTGCATAGTTGCATCATAGTTTCTTCTATAAATGCTAACCTGGTGACCAGATGTTGGAGTACATGCATCTAAAATGGGTATACCCAAAACAAACATTCTATCTATCAGGGCCAGGCTGGCCTACCGGGATACCAGGAGATTCCCCAGTAGGCTGCCTGCTCTCGGCCCGGTTTGAGGTAAGCAGCGGCTGTGCATGGCTGCCCCGCTCCTCTCTCTCCTCCCGTCACACACCGCAAGCACGGAGTAAGTTCAGTGTGAAAAGTTTGGCCGCGCTGTGACAAAAGTCCCACCCTCCTCCTAGACCAGCTCATGTGATAGACGCAGTGTTCTGTCTATCACAAGAGCTTGTCTAGGAGGAGGGCAGGACTTTTGTCACAGGCAGCGCGGCCTGCTGGGTAAGTCGAGATTACTTCATAGTCCCTGGGAGACGGAGGTAGGTCCCGATCCCTCGCCTGTTGCTGACAGGCCACTTCTCTGAGCGGCGGCAACTTTAAACCAAGGCGTCCACGGGTCAGAGTACCAGAAAAGCCCCACCCCCCTCCCTCCGTGCACATAGACTCGCCCACCTGTGTGTCTACACAGCCACCTTCACCTGCTTTCCATCACTGGAGCGGAGCGCCCACATAGGCAGTGGCGGTGCTGCGCATGGAGGAGAGGGGTGGGGGCAATATTTACTTGCCAAAGGTGGAAGATCCGTTGTGACAGCAAGTCGTTCAGAGAGTGGCTTGTTCATGATATATATATATTTTTTTTATCATATATTTATGTGTATTTATTTTTGTATGTATTTATTTATTTAAGGACAAAACGCAACTGTCTGTATAGTACACAGAGGAAATGAACTTGAGGTGTCCGCATACACACTTTAATAAACAATCAATTTATTTACTGTACGGGATTTATAATTTCAACAACAGTCTGCGCAGCACTTTACACCAATGAGAGCAGGCAGGAAAATGATAATACAATTCATGCACTGCCTATGTGGGCAGGGAGGAAGGGGCGGGGCTTTGCTGGTGCTCTGACCCACGGACGCGTTCAGGTGATACAAAAAGGTAATTACTTTGGAATGAACTGATGGAGAAAATAGAATTGAGCGATCGTGCAACTCTGTTCCCAAACAAAATGTGTGCCCCTTTTTTCACACAAATAGATAAAATTATTTTTTGCGCTATAAGCAAAAAAATGCGAAAATTTTGAGAAAAAAAAAAACATAATATTTTTTACTTTCTGCTATAAAGCATACCAACAAAAAATGTCTAAATCAATTTAGGCCAATATGCATTCTGCTACATATTTTTGGTAAACAAAATTACCAAAAGCATAAATTGATTGGTTTGCGCATAAGTTATAGTGTCTACAAACTATGGGATATTTTTTTTGACAATTTTTTTGCTGCAATTGTGGGCACGGTAGAGCTGCAATGGGCATTGTAAGGCTGATTGAGCCCTGCAAGGTGCACCTGAGAGGTCAGTTACAGCGCCGCCAGGCCAGTCTGAGGGTGGTCACTGATATAAGGGGGAAACCTTTATATCAGTGCCCCCTTACATTATTGTATTCACTCCCCCCTTACATCAGTAACCCCCCTTACCTTAGTGAATTCTTTTTGCAGAAGGTCGTCTCTGGGAATGTGGGGGTACTCTTATGACCAGAGTCTAAGGTGTCCCCCTTCATAATTGCTCCACTTTTATCTGGAATTTGCTGAATATATATAATATATATATATATATATATATATATATATATATATACACACACAATTTTATAGCCCCATGTGCTTTTATATCTGTCGTATCCTATATATAATCTGCGCATCAAATCAGTTTTAAGATGCATGGTTTTCCCTTTTATGAACAAGAAAATAATGACGTTATGCTGTTGGTCTGGTATAATAATGCTATGGGGCTGGTATGACATTCTATTCCCAGTCCGGCCCTGCTATCTATCTATCTGGGGGGGGGGGGGTAATGGTTTTAGAGACATTATCAATGACCAATTTGATCAACATGTATTTGTGGAAATAAATGAACAATATAATGGGTTTTAGTATACATTTAGGAGAAATGTATTTCCGAGTTGAAACAGGAAAATAGGTGTTGGCAATAAGGAAGGGCTTGGGTGTGTTCACAGCTCCACATACCCCAAGCCAACCTGGAATCTCACACAGGACAGCACTAATCATAGGCAGTGAGACATTTCCTGATCTGTAGCTGCACAGTCTGACTCCACCTGCTGAAGGTGGAGTCAGACTTTTACCTGTATGAGGATGCTGTCCTGGTTTCCCTGTGTTCAACCTTTTGCACCCATAAGAGGTTCTATTGCGCTGCTTGGATGTGGCCCGTGTCGTTCATGCCCATCTGTGCCTGTTTTGATGACCGCCTGGAGGTTGGACCCTCCTTTTGCCATTGCCCAGTTGCCGCCTGTGCCACTACTTCTAATTGGGTCAGGCAAAGCATTGTCCAGACTTGTGCCATTAAGGGTCAGGCTCCTACCTTCCCCATTATGTCATCTTCTACCAGGGCTATTACTACCTTCTGGGCATTGTGACATCAGGCATGTATGTCTCGAGTTTGCAAGGTGGCTACCTGGTTATCTGTGCAGACCCTTTAACAAGCTGATTGGTTTGAAATGTATTGCTTCTCTTCTTGGGAGTTGTTGCATGTCCTCTTTGGTTAACCACCCCTCTTTGTTGCCCTGCTTTGAGACATTACTACGGTCAAGAACTGTGTGACTCAAACTCAAAGAAAGGGATTTCATGGTGTGTAGGCCAAAATGTATTTTGTTCTCATTCTTCAACAGGCAGGTGTCCATATCAAACCACCATGTGCATGTATGTCTGCTGCGTGTCTCTAATCTATTTTTTTTTTTGTTATTATTATTTTTATAAGAGCCAAAGGCTGTAGTAGTGAATCTGCATGAACGTTTATCGTTCTCAGAAGTGTTCTCCGCCAGACAGGTGAAAGCTAGTCCTGGCCTTCTATGCTGAAATGTCAGTCCCAGTCCAGGAAGAGAGAGAGAGAGAGAGAGCAATGCCACGTGGGAGCAGGATGGATGGAAGGTAGGAAATCTAACATTAGAAAAATAACATTCAGCGCCAAACAACAAAATTTAAATAAAATTAAAATTAAAAAATAATATAATAAAAGCTGCTCCTCAAAAACAATAATGATTGTGATAAATGGAAAAATGTGTAGAGGGCGCTGAACCACTCAGTGCTGCTGAATAGTGAACCAAAGTGTTAAGTGAGAAATAGATTAATTAAACTCTCTCTTAAAACATGTATATATATATAATAATACTAAATTCCAAAAGTGTCTCTGTGTCCAAAGGAAGACCCCTCAGAATCTGTAAAAAAAAGTCCCAATAAGTGTTCAATCAATGCATCACATGTGAATGAAAAAACAAATCTTCTTTCTTGAATATTCTTTATGTGCAAAAAGGAAAAAGGAAAGCCGTCACCAACAAATCCAATCTTCTTAATCACCCTCTAATTGGTGTTGAAGCAAACAAATGTGCTTACCAGAATTAGTGGACTATTATGGTTAAACAATAGTCAGCTAGACATATGCAGGATTGTGCCTGCATGCACATCGGACAGGAAATCAATAGTGAGCCTCAATGCCAGGGATTCCAGATAAGATATATAATGAAACAAAAAAAGGCAATGGAGATGCCAATAGTGTGATATCACTTTAAAATTTATTGTATATAAAAACAGAAAAACCAAAAGACAAATGGCCCAAATGGCCTCTTACTTCTAAAAGTGCCTACCCGGCACTGAGGCTGCAGGCGTATCACCGCTACCTTGCGGTGCGGTAGTGGACAGGGTCGTCTGGTCCGGTGCTAACTCCGTAGCACGGCTCGGCGTCCCAGCTGGCAGCTCGTACGGGCAGGGAGGCACGTCTCGTGATCGGGTCCGCCTCCGACGTACGTTTCGTCAGGTACAACGTCTTCAGGGGGGCGTGCCCGATCACTGATGCATGATGGTATATGTAGTCTCATAGAGGCTACTGATTGGTCCAAATTAGAAGGGTGAAATGAAAGCAGCCGCGGTGCTGTTTAAGCTATATACCAAAGCATAACAGTCAAGTTGTATGATGGATCATTAAATTATAGCTATACAGCAACGGATGCTTAAGTATTTTGCTAGATAGACTCAAAAAACACAAAAAACAAATGAGTCGCAAAGGAAATCTAGCAAATAACAAAAAGCCGGGGGATGTTGAAAAAATACTACACTCGCATCCCTCCGGGTGTGCACACTGAAAATCCATCATGAAACCAATATATAATGAAGAACCATCTCATAAATTCGGATTTGGATTCTAGATCCATCTAGAAAGGTGACAAGTTTCTTAGGTGGATCGGGTACGTTAGGGGCTATTTTGTTACGCAATCCAGGGGCTTTCCTGTAGATGAATTTGGGTACACCAGAGATGGATGATTTCAGGTCTTTGTCCTTCATTAGAATAGGCCAATGACGTTTGAAAATGGCCTCGACTTGCCGATATTGCCGGTGAAAGCCGGATATAAAAGCGGCTTCGCTTTTGTACTCTTTTTTTGGTTTAGAGGTTAACAAGGTTTTCCTGTCTAAAACGGAAACTTGGTTCAACACTTGTTGCAAAGTCTAATTTGTCTAACCTATTTTCATTGGTTGTGGGGTAGAGAGTTTCTGTACCATTTCCTCTCCACTTGCCCATTTTCTATATTCTTATCCATGTATACAAGCTAAGAATCTCTTTTTTAGAAATTTAGGTGTGCATATGTGTACATTTTTTTAGTATTTTTTATACTTAGGTAAATGGGTGATTTGCACAACCGGAGGGATGCAAAGGCATTCAGTTACCCGAATTTATGTTACTAATGTTGTGGACCTTTCATTTAATGTCTACGACCTTTTTATTCTTTATTTTTAGCAGTTAGTCATTTCTATGTATTATTTTGGCCTGCGAGATGGTTCTTCATTATATATTGGTTTCATGATGGATTTTCAGTGTGCACACCCGGAGGGATGCGAGTGTAGTATTTTTTCAACATCCCCCGGCTTTTTGTAATTTGCTAGATTTCCTTTGCGACTCATTTGTTTTTTGTGTTTTTTGAGTCTATCTAGCAAAATACTTAAGCATCCGTTGCTGTATAGCTATAATTTAATGATCCATCATACAACTTGACTGTTATGCTTTGGTATATAGCTTAAACGGCACCGCGGCTGCTTTCATTTCACCCTTCTAATTTGGACCAATCAGTAGCCTCTATGAGACTACATATACCATCATGCATCAGTGATCGGGCACGCCCCCCTGAAGACGTTGTACCTGACGAAACGTACGTCGGAGGCGGACCCGATCACGAGACGTGCCTCCCTGCCCGTACGAGCTGCCAGCTGGGACGCCGAGCCGTGCTACGGAGTTAGCACCGGACCAGACGACCCTGTCCACTACCGCACCGCAAGGTAGCGGTGATACGCCTGCAGCCCCAGTGCCGGGTAGGCACTTTTAGAAGTAAGAGGCCATTTGGGCCATTTGTCTTTTGGTTTTTCTGTTTTTATATACAATAAATTTTAAAGTGGTATCACACTATTGGCATCTCCATTGCCTTTTTTTGTTTCATTATATATCTTATCTGGAATCCCTGGCATTGAGGCTCACTATTGATTTCCTGTCCGATGTGCATGCAGGCACAATCCTGCATATGTCTAGCTGACTATTGTTTAACCATAATAGTCCACTAATTCTGGTAAGCACATTTGTTTGCTTCAACACCAATTAGAGGGTGATTAAGAAGATTGGATTTGTTGGTGACGGCTTTCCTTTTTGCACATAAAGAATATTCAAGAAAGAAGATTTGTTTTTTCATTCACATGTGATGCATTGATTGAACACTTATTGGGACTTTTTTTTACAGATTCTGAGGGGTCTTCCTTTGGACACAGAGACACTTTTGGAATTTAGTATTATTATATATATATATACATGTTTTAAGAGAGAGTTTAATTAATCTATTTCTCACTTAACACTTTGGTTCACTATTCAGCAGCACTGAGTGGTTCAGCGCCCTCTACACATTTTTCCAGGAAATCTAACATAGAGTACTTTGCAACAGCAGGATAATACTATTTAATGACATTCCGTCAGACTACTCAGAACCGCCCTTAAACCTGTTTTTCCAAAAGGAATATAGTGTTCAGATGAGTAATTTACACTCACCTACCTCTGATCCAGTCGGCTAAACACAGAAGGGGATTCATCCTCCTCCTGTCTAGGTGGATGTAATTGGATGGAAGTTGGGTGTAAATGGATAGTGGAGTCCAGCTACACTTGGCTAGGTGGACCTGTCATCTGCCCCATCTGGTCCAACCACTGGTGGATCTGCGGACAGATCCCCTGCTGAGCAAAGTGGAGTCCATCCCATGCGATTTTCTTTCCTGCAACCACAAGTTGCAGGAAAGAAAATTTAAATTTTGGTATGAAACTACAAGACCTGACTGTGTTGATGAAATCATGCAAACAAACCTGTACTGGGAGGGCTTGCCAAATACAGTAGTAACATGATCCTCAACCCCACATCCCGGCATTAGAAACCCCTTAAAGTCATTGTAAAGATTGTAAAGTTATCCTTTTATGCATTTATTTTAATAACAATGTTATACTTACCTGCTGTGCAGTAGGGTTTGCACAGAGCATCCCAGATGCTCCTCTACTCAGGTCCTTTTTTGCTGCTCCTTGCTTTAAAGTGCCGGGAGGTGCCAGCATTAAGGATGCATTTCAGTGTCCTTCTGCCCTATATCATGATGATCATTAATCACACAGTACAGGTACTGTAACTCAAAGCCCCTGTACTGTGTAGTGCGATGATTATCATCATCGATAATAAAAGATGATCCCGCTTGGCTTCTGCTCCCTGCTATATTTTGAGATGGGCATAGAGAAATGTATGTGCTGACACAGGGCTGGCGCAAGGATTGTTGACACCCTTGGCAAAGCCACATGTTGCCACCCCTGACTCAACCTGACTGATGTGTTCTCTAGGCCTGTATATAGGGGACATGTACAC
Organism: Rana temporaria; assembly: GCF_905171775.1. Classification (NCBI taxonomy): domain Eukaryota; kingdom Metazoa; phylum Chordata; class Amphibia; order Anura; family Ranidae; genus Rana; species Rana temporaria. The sequence continues at coordinate 54,463,549 of NC_053500.1, read as the reverse complement.
AGATAATAAAGGCAATGATTATCAGTGCTGTCAATCAGATAGGCCTCACCAGTGCCACCTCCTCAGTGCCCAAAAGTGCTGATTCATCAGTGCCCATCACTGGAGAACACCTCATAATGGGCAGAGCGGGTGTACAGACCCAGAAACTCAGCACAGGGTTGGTGGGAACCCCCCATAATGGGAAGTGTGGGTATATAGAGCCAAGAACTCAGCATAGGGATCGTGGGAACCCTTCACAATGGGATGGTTGGGTGTACAGACACTGGATCTTAGCACAGGGATTGTGGTAACCCCTCATAATGGGCAGAGCAGGTGTACAGACCTGTGAACTCGGCATGGGTTCGGTGGGAACTGCTTGGGATGGGTGGGTGTTACAGACCTGGGAACTCGGTAGAGGATTGGTGGGAACCCCTTTATAATGGCATGAGTGGGTTTACAGACCCAGAGACTCGGTACAGTGATTGTGGGAACCCCTTTTGGGCACAGCAGGTGTACAGACCTAGGATGTATGCCTAGGTTTGGTGGTATCCCCTCATAATGGGCAGAGCAGATGTACAGACCTGTGAACTCAACATGGGTTTGGTGGGAACTCCTTACAATGGACCCAGCCAGTGCGTTACCACTACCGCTGTACCTCAATTCAACTTGTTTTTCTTTTTTTTTTCAGGCATTGTCAAAAGTATTATTTGGAAACTGCATCCTGCATACGAGTTGGCTGGTGGTCTATGATCAATGTTTTAAAATCCAAGTCGGTATGGTAAATGTAACACTTTTTTTTTTGTTTTTATGAACAAGGAGAAGAAGTGGGCCATAAACCATGACCTGCATGCAAGTCACCTTTGAGTATCCATCGAAGTGTTTTATTTTACGCAGGTATGTCATTGTAACTTTCTCTTTCATTCATTGATGGGCACAGGTCTTTTGGAGTATAGAGTTACAGTGCCAGCTTCAGAAGTAGGTCAGTGGGTATACAAAAAAAGGACCCAGCATTGGCTATGGGCAGTCCAGAGTGGTAGTAAACCATCTCTCTGCCCTAGCAGCAAATCTTTTTTTTTTTTAACCTAGTTTCCTGCTGAAACTTTTGTTTTTGTTTCGCAGGGGATGCATTTTGACCAGGTAGCCATAACTCCTTTGTTGTCGGGAGGCAGATCGGTCCTCCAGAGTTGTACCCACTACCTCTGCTGGATTGGTAGAGGCAAATGGGTGGTGATGGCCCTCTTCCTCCCCCTACTTGCCAGTGTCTAGATATGCATTATAGACATGAGCCAGCAACTCGATAGCTCATTCATCAATAGACTTTATTGTTGCACAATAGCAATGGAGTTACAGTGAACACTGGAATGGGGGGTAACTAGATGCGCAAACCACACAATTGAATACTAAATAACGGATGGGCTACAGCAGCAGCCACAACGACTGGGTGTTCACACACTTATAACAGTAATTGAAGGTAATGTGTTGGGGCGCTCGCTAATTAAGAATAATAATTAGTAAATAAATAAACTAAAATCCCAGAATGAAAAATCCCATGCAATTTCCGTGCACTAAGTGCATGACAAAATACAACATCAAAAATGTGCAGCACTAAGGTGCATGATAGGTAATAAATGCTAATCAAGTGCATCCATACATTGAAAATAAATTCAAGCAAACGGTACTGGATGTGCAAAATAAGTCCAATGTAAAAAAAATTATATATAATATAAATATAATCTTCATGCAATTGTGCAAAAACGCATTAAAGGTGCAAAATTCCGGATCAATTAAATAAGTGCTAATCAGGTGCATCCATACATTGAAACTAAATTCAGAAAACGGCACTGGATGTGCATAATGAGTCCAATATAAACAATAAAAATAAATATCTTCATGCAATTGTGCAAAAACGCATTGAAAGTGCAAAATAAAAAAAATAAAAAAAGATCAAAAATCCAAACATGCAAAGAAATATGTAAAAAGTAAAGTCCACAACGTTTTCCAAATGTGCAGTGCTCAGAAAGTGATTCACTCCCCACGTGCCAAGTCTCACCAGCCTCTTACCTCTAAGGCCCCGTACACACGACCGAACATGTCTGCTGAAACTGGTCCGCGGACCAGTTTCAGCAGACATGTTCGGTCGTGTGTACGGCCGATCGGACAGGTTTCCAGCGTACATTTGTCCGCCCGACCGTTTTCGAGCGGACAAATGTTTCTTAGCATGCTAAGAAACATGCCCGCTGGAATCCTGTCCGTCGGACATGTTCGGTCGTCTGTACAGACTCACCGTACATGTCCGAACTGCTGCCATCCCTCGCATGCGTGGAAGCATTGACCTTTCAGCGCCGCGCACGTCATCGTCGCGGCGATGGCACAGACACGTCACCGCGCTGTCTGTTCGCGCGGATTGTCTCATTTCTGTCCGATGGTGTGTACAACCATCAGACAGAAATCTCCGACCGGACATGTCCGCTCAAAACGGTCCGGCGGACCGTTTTCAGCGGACTGTCCGGTCGTGTGTACGAGGCCTAAGAGGCTTAAAATAAGCCTTATGTGAATTTCCAATGGCAGCTCCTCTTTCCCTCCAAATGCACCAGCGTTGCAGATCAACTTCACTCCACAAAGGCAGCGCTTAGCCAGTGTACAAGTCCCTCTTCATTTGAATCAATGACTCCCCATAAGGCACATATGGAAGGAATATCGCTCACAATAGTGTAGAAACGTCAGCATAATTTTGATATAGACATAATAAACACTCACATTTCAGTTCAGTTCAGATCTCAAAAATCAGACATCAAACACAGTAGTATCTCCACTCCCGGCCGAGAGCGGAGACAACGTCACCAACAGCTCAGTGATAAAAATAATGATAAAAATCATCAAAAGTCTCCATCAATAAAATACAGCAGCGCTAGTGATCAGAACATAGTTCAAATCCGATCACTCATTTACATTCAAAAAGATAAATGAAGGTAAGAAAGTTCTCCAGAGATCAGAGGGTGCACAAATATTCCGTGACAGAAAGGGGTGCTCTTCAAGACAATTTCAACTGTCCATGATTGGTGATATCACTCGTGAGCCGAGCAAAACATGCGAAAATCCAGTGATAATGTCCCCTCAAGGATGTCTACTCACCAGATTGATGTTAAAACAGGCTTTGAACAGTAATGTCATCAAATTTCCTCTTCCTCATGGAGATGATATTCCAGCAGCATGCAGTTCTCCTAATGACCATCCGGTGTCAGGGCACATAAAAAAAGCTCGATATGGTGTGATACCATTTAAAAAACTTTTATTTTAACATGCTGTTAAAAATCATGCATACAAACGGCAACAAAAAAAGCTCCACAGAGCAGTAACAGATACAGAGTGTAATGCCTTTCAGCCAGTCAGCGGCTCACAGAGGGTGATAGATACCTCGTGAATGCGAGCGTTTACCGCTAGCACACCCGGTCACATTCACAAGGTATCTATCACCCTCTGTGAGCTGCTGACCGGCTGAAAGGCATTACACTCTGTATCTGTTACTGCTCTGTGGAGCTTTTTTTGTTGCTGACTTGCTGTTTGTATGCATGATTTTTAACAGCATTTTTAAATGGTATCACACCATATCGAGCTTTTTTTATGTGCCCTGACACCGGATGGTCACAAGAACAACCTAGTTAAGGTGTCACACAGAGGTGATCCAGTGTATACTTGTTGTTTTTCCATGTAGGAAACTTGGCCAAATATAGAGAAATGCAGCAGCTTTGGTAATGGATAAAATCCTGTTTTAAGCTTAGAAGGATTGTAAAAACAATTGTACCACACTTTTTAAAAAGAATGATATTCCTCTTTCAGGCCTCTAATCTTTTTGATTCATGTATCCCTTTTTTTACAATCTCATAGGGCGCAATGAACCTGCAGCACTGGAGCGGACCAACCCCACACAGAGCCAAGCCCCACCCTCGACGCATGAGCAGGAAGTGCAAATGCCACCACATCAGGTCAGTGTCATACAGCACAGCTTCAGGTAATACATGTAGGCCTGCATAATTGTAATAATGTTTTTTTTTCCAAATTTCAGGAGTTGTCGGAGCTGTTGGGGGCGGATTGGACACCTACAGTAGGTGTTTGTGATATTGTGCTTTTAGCACGACAGCGTCGCGCTGATACTCGGCGACAGGGTGCCGAGATCTCGCCGACATCTCACACTCACTGGAATAGTGACAGCACATCCCAGCAAGCGCGTCATAGAAGCGACGGGAGATCCGACTTGGATTCCCGCCAATTCTACACGTGTGCGGCGTTTGTTATGAATCCTGAGGGGGAAGTCCCCGCCGGATTTTAAATAAAAATCCGGCATGGGTCCCCCCCTCAGGAGCATACCGGGCCCTTAGGTCTGTTATGGGTTGTAAGGAGAGCCCCCCTACGCCGAAAAAAACGGCGTAGGGGGTCCCCCTACAATCCATACCAGACCCGTATCCAAAGCACGCTACCCGGCCAGCCAGGAAGGGAGTGGGGACGAGCGAGCGCCCCCCCTCCTGAGCCGTACCAGGCTGCATGCCCTCAACATGGGGGGGTTGGGTGCTCTGGGGCAGGGGGGCGCACTGCGGCCCCCCCCACCTCAGAGCACCCTGTCCCCATGTTGATGAGGACAGGGCCCCTTCCCGACAACCCTGGCCGTTGGTTGTCGGGGTATGCGGGCGGGAGGCTTATCGGAATCTGGGAGCCCCCTTTAATAAGGGGGCCCCCAGATACCGGCCCCCCACCCTAAGTGAATGAGTATGGGGTACATCGTACCCCTACCCATTCACCTGCAAGAAAAGTGGTAAAAACACAAATAAACCACACAGTGTATTAAAATATTTTATTTTTCTGCTCCGGAGGCCGCCCCCTGTCTTCTTTATTAGCTCTTTTACCAGGGGGGGCTTCTTCTTTGACGTCTTCGGGTGGGTGGGGGCCGCCGTCTGGTTCTCTTCCACCGCCGGGGGGGGGGGTGGCTTTTAAAAAAGCCCCCACCCCCCCGGCGGGTTTCCTCCGGCGTCTTCGGCGGGGCTCTTCTTCTTCCGCTATCCCGACGGGTCTTCTCAACTCTCCGGGGTTCTCCTTCTGTCTTCGCCGCTCTCCGTTGTTGACTCGGCGCACCCCGGTTCTTCGTCTCGCTGTCCGGTGTCTTCTTCCGTGATGTACGTCTTCTCCTTCCGTGCTGTGATGAGTTCTTCTTCCGTGCTGTGACGTCATGTTCTTCACTTCTCTCCTTCTCCCGATGTTGCCACGCCGGTCCTCCTCGCTGAAATGACGGATGCGCGCCTTGCATCGGACCTATATAGGCCCCACAGTCCCATCATGCTCTGTACCTACCCATGTGATACCTACCCACGTGGTAGGTATCACATGGGTAGGTACAGAGCATGATGGGACTGTGAGGCCTATATAGGTCCGATGCAAGGCGCGCATCCGTCATTTCAGCGAGGAGGACCGGCGTGGCAACATCGGGAGAAGGAGAGAAGTGAAGAACATGACGTCACAGCACGGAAGAAGAACTCATCACAGCACGGAAGGAGAAGACGTACATCACGGAAGAAGACACCGGACAGCGAGACGAAGAACCGGGGTGCGCCGAGTCAACAACGGAGAGCGGCGAAGACAGAAGGAGAACCCCGGAGAGTTGAGAAGACCCGTCGGGATAGCGGAAGAAGAAGAGCCCCGCCGAAGACGCCGGAGGAAACCCGCCGGGGGGGTGGGGGCTTTTTTAAAAGCCACCCCCCCCGGCGGTGGAAGAGAACCAGACGGCGGCCCCCACCCACCCGAAGACGTCAAAGAAGAAGCCCCCCCTGGTAAAAGAGCTAATAAAGAAGACAGGGGGCGGCCTCCGGAGCAGAAAAATAAAATATTTTAATACACTGTGTGGTTTATTTGTGTTTTTACCACTTTTCTTGCAGGTGAATGGGTAGGGGTACGATGTACCCCATACTCATTCACTTAGGGTGGGGGGCCGGTATCTGGGGGCCCCCTTATTAAAGGGGGCTCCCAGATTCCGATAAGCCTCCCGCCCGCATACCCCGACAACCAACGGCCAGGGTTGTCGGGAAGGGGCCCTGTCCTCATCAACATGGGGACAGGGTGCTCTGAGGTGGGGGGGGCCGCAGTGCGCCCCCCTGCCCCAGAGCACCCAACCCCCCCATGTTGAGGGCATGCAGCCTGGTACGGCTCAGGAGGGGGGGGGGGGCGCTCGCTCGTCCCCACTCCCTTCCTGGCTGGCCGGGTAGCGTGCTTTGGATACGGGTCTGGTATGGATTGTAGGGGGACCCCCTACGCCGTTTTTTCCGGCGTAGGGGGGCTCTCCTTACAACCCACAACAGACCTAAGGGCCCGGTATGCTCCTGAGGGGGGACCCATGCCGGATTTTTATTTAAAATCCGGCGGGGACTTCCCCTTCAGGATTCATAACAAACGCCGCACACGTGTAGAATTGGCGGGAATCCAAGTCGGATCTCCCGTCGCTTCTATGACGGCTCTGTATCCATCGCGGCAAGCCAGCTCGGCGCTGGCTCCCGCGATGGGGCTCGTAGGTGCTCAATCTCGCTGAGAAAGAGAGCGAGATTGACACAAAATCGGGTTCACCTACTGTACAGAGCCCATGTCCTAATTGGGGAGATCAATTCCTGCATGGCACAAACCTCGTCCTAGACAATATTATAAATAAAAAGCCAAAGCTGGAACAAAAAATGAAGAATCTTATTGATGTGCTGGGGAGGGATTTAAAAATAAAATAAAAAATAAAAATAGATGTAGAGTCTATTTCAAATCAAAAAAATATTTCTTGACCAAAAAAAAAAAAAAATTAAAGAATTTATATTAAGATATTTTTTGAAAAAATAAAAAATGACACATTTTAAGTGTGATACAATAAACATTTTTGGATACTCAACAATGTGTGGCTTCTTATTAAATCAATGCTGCCTAAAAGAACACATCTAGATTTGTGGGGTTTACATTGACAATGATGAGTATTTAGTACAGGGAAATAAACATGACACTATGATAACGTAGGAGAAAGCTAGAATGAACTCTAATTAGAAAATAATCAAACTAAGAAAAGTAATAGAACAGGTGCAGAGAAATTGGGCCTTAGGCACTGGTGGCGGTGTCTCAACACTGCAACCCCTCACAGATAATGTAATTGGAGCGCAGCAAAGAGCCACATGCCAAGTATTGCATTAAAAATTGTTATTAGACGCCCCATTAAACAGGGGCAGAAAAATTGGTCTTAGGCACTGGAGCCCAGAAACAAAAATTTTCTTAGTAGCTATCAGTGAGGAGGAAAATTATATTCAGTCAGCAGCATAACAGGACAGTCACTCAGCATCAGTATAGGCAGTCTCCAAGGGATCTGTCATTTAAAAATATTAAGTTACATCTGCATCAGGTGCTTGGTAGCTGGTGTTGATCCAAGCCTGATTCATTTTTATGAAGGTCAGTCGTTCGACGGAGTCGGTGGAGAGGCGCACCCTGTGATCGGTCACAAAGCCTCCAGCAGCACTGAATGTGCGTTCTGAAAGAAGGGCAAGCCAGTAGCTCAATTGCGTACTGTGCAAGCTCTGGCCAGTGATCCATCCTCAAGACCCAGTAAGCCAGAGGATTTTCGGTGGGGAAGGTGTCCAAGTCTGATCTTGCCCCTAGGTATTCAGGCACCATGTAAACCAAACGCTGGCGATGGTTGCTGAAACCAGTCATACCTTGGGGCTGCGGACTAAAAAATTGTCTGAACGCATCGGTCAGACGGCCACGTCCTGAAGAGGATGCACCGTGTCCACCACCAGCGTTGCCTCTAGATGCAGAGCCTGCTTGCCCTCGTGACTCTATGCCTTTCTTTGTTGTCCTTCCAGACATTTTAATAGCCTGCACAGGACAAAATCAGAAATAAACAGCAAACGTGGCAAAAACACAGCAAACATGCACTAACAGCGACTGCGTTTATGTGCAATTAAATAGCCCACGTGCATTAACAGCGACTGCGTTTATGTGCAAATAGCACACGTACAGTAACAGCAACTGCGTGTATGTGCAAATAAATAGCACACGTCCACTAACACTGAGTACTCTATTTAGGTTTAAACTAAACACTATGCAGGCAATACAACATGTTAGAGCACTGCATCTAGCACAATCTACTGCCTAACAATAGGAATAGCTGATCTAGCTAAGCTATACAGTGTATAAATATATGTACAACGCTAGGATGTATATATATCTTTACACACTGTAAATTTAACTAAACTCACTAGCCTTCCTGCTCTATCTATCTATCTATCTATCTAGTAGAAAATATACTGTGTCTCTATCTATCTCTCTCTCTAACTGTCTGACTGACTTCTTTCTCTTTAACAAAGCAGGGAAACACTACACGCGGCCGCCTTACAGGCGGCCTTCTATAGTGTGGGGGGCGTGTGTACTAAACCCCCTGAGCCATAATTGGCCAAAGCCATCCTGGCTTTGGCCAATTATGGTTCTTCGTTTTTTGCGTGCTGTGATTGGCCAAGCATGCAGTGTCATGGTGCATGCTTGACCAATCATCAGCGCGCAACGCCGCAGTGAATTATGGGCCGACGCGCGTGACTTTGAATTTGGCGCGAACGACCCGTTTTGTTCGGAATTCGTCGAACGTACGAACAGACGATGTTCGAGTCTAACATAGGTTCGAGTCGAACGACCAGCTCATCCCTATTAAACAGTAATCCCTGGCAAACCCCTATGCTCTCACCTCATGGGGATGGGGGGGCCTGCAGCCATTTTACCAGGGGCAGGAAGAGAGACTGTTGGTGTTTCCCTCTTCTCTTGCAGATTTCCCAAGCGGAGCGCAGGAGGTCTCTGACAAACCACCACCTGCCTCCGGTAACACCAGTGACAGTAAAAAGTGCAGCAACTGAGGCGAAAGATTGTCTAAATCTCACACCAAGCACTTTTTTTTTATGGGTATTGATTGTAACGGAACGTCCCACACTCCGCTTGAGTGCTTCCGTCATCTACCGCTTATTTTCAGTCTGGATATTGATATCAGATATTCCAGCTGAACATGGAGTGTTTTTTAGAACCAAATATACAAACTTTGTTTACAGTTAAAGAGGAGGTAACCAGAACATAAATTAATAACATGAGCTAATTAATTAATCATTTACCCAGGTGACTCATAGATATGACCTTTTCAGGGTAGACGTCAAGTCTGGGATGCATGCTTCATTTAAAGCCCCACCCTTGTCTTCTTCTGTTCAAGTCTCCTCGCTCGCCTGCTATACAATACACATTAGCATACGTGTAAACACAGGAGATCAAACAATAGCAGGGTCAATTAGCAAAGAGAACAGACAGATTGGCTGGAGGTGAGAACTGAACATTAGCATCTCCTTACACTGTATGTCCCAACAGTATGAGTCACTCACTCTAATATGGCATATACAGGGTCCCCAGGCATACAGCTCAAAAATAGCACCATGCCAGGGCCCATGATCGATCGCAAGGTAAGAGCCTAGCATTCGGTCGCCTCCAAAAGCCTCTGTCCTGGGTGAGTCTGTCACAGGTATATTAACCAACTGCCTGGAAAAGAGGCCTCAGGATTAATGAAAGATCTCCTTAAATCTGGTCAACGGAATGTCGCTGGCCCACTATTCGATCTTTCTGCACCTCTGTAGCCACACCTTAGGGGTGGTAGACTTGGAGAAACTCACCTGTAAAGAGGGTAGTGTCCCTGCCCCCCCCCCCCCCCCCCCCTGGAAAGAAACATAGGATCCCGATCCCTGGAGGAGTGCGATTATGGTACTGGGGCAGTACACACAGCCCATTTTGTCAGCTGCCTAGTTGGGACAGCAACTTGTAAGGGGGGATTTTTGGCCGCTATCCTTTTCTCATGCGACCTTGATAGAAAAGCAAACCCCGTGTCAAAGGGAAAGATGAGAGCGGTGAGTACTTCTTAACTTTTTTGCCTCGGGAGATTAACCTAATTACCAAAAAACAGAAACAGAATTCCCAATGTGAGCCTGGTTGTTTCTGTGCAATGAGGTAGGACTCCCTCCCTCCACATAGGGTGCTACAATCCTGGCCCTTGGGTCTGTGAAAAAATAGCCCAGAAGCTGTAGCTAGACCAATGCCCATAGCTCCCTATTACCTCAGGGAATGCTGTGGCTATTGCAGCCATTAAGTTGCCAGCCTCTCGCTACAAATGTGTCGATAAGGATACGGATAGTGAAGAGTTGAGACCCGTTGGACGCAAAAGTTCTCTTCCTGGCTATTTGAACAAGTTGCACATGCCTAAAGGGTTGATTGAATTTTTATGCAGTGTTCTTTGTGTAGCTGGTGATTGCAGGAGCAATGTTGCAAATTTCCCCTGGTCAGCAATGCACACAATTCATCTTAACAGGGTGTGCCATCTGCTCTGAATCTGTCATGTAGCTGCAAGAGGGTTCATTTAAAGCGTCCATTTCTAAACTGCTGTCCTCGGTACCCACTAACAAACCAGATTTTAAGTATTGCCTTGGGGAGATGTAAAGTAGATGACTGCAATCACTGAGCAGCAAATTAACTCACCTGTGATGCATTTCCGTTATCTTGCAAACCTTGCCTGTTTGTGGGCCCTGAGGACAGGATTTGAGAACCACTGACTTTGAGGTTGTAGGCTTTTAAAAGCCTGCCTCCTATCCAGGGTGGCCTGTGGTTTAGTATTAGACATGTGCAATTTTTTAAGTTACGAATACGTTTTCCGTTATTATTCGTTATTTTCGTTGAATCGTTAACCAACGAATGAACGAACGGCTTAGCGGAAATTATAACTAATAACGATATTTCCCTAGTTAACGAAATAAGGAAACAACGAAGATACGAAACTGTTAAATTTAAAAGAGCAGAAACAACGAAAGAAAAAATTAACTAAAACACAGAAATAACGAAAATACCGAACACCCCCCAAAAAAATCATAATTACGAAAAAATAAACGAAAATGCAAACTTACTAATAGTAGAATAACGAAATGAAAACAACCAAAATGCAGAACAAAGAATAAAAAACGAAAATCTAAACTAACGAAAAATAACTTACGAATCTTCGTAAAACGGAAATGAAAACAACGAATATAATAAATAAGGTAATTTAACTTTCGTTTCTCCTGAAATACTTCTGGACATTGACCAATAGCCACTCAGCCCTGTCCCTTCTTCTGAAGAGGTTTGTTCCTTCCCCCCAATGAGCTTCTTTCTTATTATCTAGTGGCTCCTTGACCTTGTGTCTTTTTCTGTGTTAGACTGCATTTCATTCCGTCCAGATAGGGTGTGTTTGGGTAGGTTGCACCGGTTTTGTGGATGTTAGAGCTAATTTGTAATTTGTTATAGAGAACTTCTTAAGCATACTCTAGATTCTCATTCCTAGATTTGTAGTTGTAATATCTCTGACATATTTTAGTTTTCTCCTATGTCAGACTGCATTCTAGATAGGGTGTGTGTGGTGTTGGATTTGTGACTCACTCATATGTGACACTTAGAAATTATACATTTATACATATGCTGCAGTGCTCGCTGCTTACTATTCATTTTTTCTCATATTTTCTGCAGTTATTTTTTCCCCTTTTGTGAGACAGTGTAGGACTGTGTTTTATTATCTTGCCTACATATTTTTTTTTTTACTTTAGCATAGCCACCAGTGCCATTACTAGGCCAGCCAGCACTCTACTAAGATATAGATGGTGGTGGTAGAAGTTGATTAGTAGAGCTTTGTTGCATTTTAATCCTGACCAATTGTAAGGCCTGATAAATCAACAATCATACTCCGTCCTCAATCCCTTTATTTTTCAGAATACATTTTCTGAAAAAAAAAACATAATAATACTATTTCTAATATACAAATATTGTACTTTTCCCACTTATTGTCACATTCTCACCATGAGGAAAGCAACAGAGGAAAAAGTTGAGTGTGACACAGCAACAACAACTTCTGAATATAGGCCAACTGTAACCCCAAATGTTTTTTTACAAGACATGCCGGTCACGGGCAGTTCCTGCAAAGGTTGTTGCTAGTGTCCATAATTTTAGGCAGCCAAAACTTGAAATTTTACAGCTTGAGGAGGGAATTGCTCAGCCTCCAGATGTAAAAATAGCAGACAATATATTGGAAACAGATAGCAGCATCTTTTTTCATTCTCGTAGTTCAGTATCCAATCCTAATCCAAGTAGGCACCTGGCAGAACAGGATGCTGCTAAAGTAGAATTACCTGAGAGTCTGACCCTTGAAGGTCTTGACCTCGAAGGAATTGATTTTAATATGGAGGATAATGCACTACTTGTAAACCAAATTCATGAGGATATTATTTCTAGTCCTTACTCCTCTGGCCCTGAGTCCCCTCTGTTATTTCCCGAGTCCTCACCTTCAAAAAAAAGATTGCCTGCACCATTACAAACCTCTTCAGGCTTAGTTGTTTTGCCTAAATGTCTTTCATATCCAAGTAGTGCAACTGCCACCATTGTAAGCCCACCAAATTCTTCCAAAGACCCGGAAGCTGCACATACCCATCAGCCAGAGGCAATTGTAAAACAATCCTCACCGGCCACTGCGATCTGCAGATCAAAAATATGGGAACATTTTGTTTCAGTTGGTGACGGGCGCATGGTGAAATGCAAGTTATGTGGCAGGGAAGTGAGCCGTGGGAGAGACATAGCCCATTTAACCAATGCCGGAATGAATTACCATTTTCGTGCACACCATACACCAGTGCTGCTGAGAGAAGAAAGTGGAGTTGCAGCTCCACCTAGTAAAAAGAGAGCCAGCAGCAACACTACTGCTGCCATTAACCCCAAAAGGTTCAACAAGGGACAGGAAGATGAAGGGAATTCTTGTGTAGCCGACACATGCCGCCCCATTCCTTTACAGCAGCCCACGCTGCAACAATTTCCCAGTTTCCAATTAAGGGGTATGTCTCGTCAACAGTCCCTTAAAATCACACGTCTGATAGGGGAACTTATAGCAGTTGGGGGAGCACCCTTTAATATAGTTGAAGGACAGACATTTAAAAAAACTCATGAAGGTGGTTGCACCTCACTATGTTCTCCCCTGCCGTACTACCTTTAGTAGGAAAATTGTACCCTCTTTATATAATTCCTGTGTTGGATTACTGAAAGAGGAGCTGGGCAGAGCAGCTGGCCAGTCTGTCCATTTTACTAGGAAAGAAGAGAGGTTCCCCCAGGGTGGGGCTTTAACGGTAACAAAAATACAGAATATAAGGTATAGTAAAATTTATTATGAAAGAATACAAAACAAAAATTATGATAAGCAACACATTATTATAAAAACAAATTACGTCACTGAGTGGTGCGTATGTCCGCAGGGATAGGTTCAGGCCCTACGCGTTTCAAGACTTCAGTCCCTTCTTCAGGGGCCGGTGTCCATGCGACAATTATACTGTATACAGTAAAAAAATATGGTAAGGTAAATTAACAATTGTATCGTAAAGCAAGTTGACATGTGTGCATATATCAGAAGAGAGGGCAAAAATTAAAATCTACACGTTACATTTAAACACGTACCCATCACCACTTGTGTAGACCAAACCGGACCGAAGAGCACCGAGGCACCAAATCCCTAAGGTGGATAGGGAGCCAACCAAGGGGACACAGGATCGTGTCCCAGAACTCCTGAAGACAAACCCTGAGCAAACAGGAGGGGATGTGGAACAAAGCCACAAGGCTCCTATGGAGTAAAGGAAAAAGTGAATATAGTGTGATACACTGAGGTCAAGGTAGAAAATTGTCAAGTATATAAGAGGTAATGAGAAAAGAACGGGGATATATACCTGTGAGACTTAAATGCTTAAAGTAGAGCAGGAAAGCAGCCAGAGGGCAACAGGTGTAGTCCTAGTGTTTGAAGCTTAAACAAACACTCAAATACGGGGAGATCCAAATTGGAGTATAGAGGTATTGAAAAAGCTTCTAAAGGCATCAAAAAAAGAAGAAAGGGATGGTAAAAAATGAAGATCATGGGTTAATTACCGTGCGGAACAATATATATAATGCTGCACGTAAATATATTTAGCATTAAATACCCATGATATTGGCATACCTGCAGAAAAACATGAGCTATCCCAGTAGGAATTGTTAGTATAGGTAGAACTCCTGGGAAAATTAAAGGAGAAATATGTAGGTATAACTGGGAAATAAATGGTTGTGAAGACTTATGAAAGAAACCAATGAAGGTGGCTAGTATTAAGAGAACAGAGATTACTGCATACCTATGAATGGGACAAGGTGTAAGCCAAGGGTGATCCCAAGGGTTCACGAAATCAAAGATGTAATGGTATAGACAATCCAAATCTAGGGAGAAAGCATGATGATTAAAATAATTAAGGGGCAGAGCCTGAGAGGTAAGAGCCCAAAGTAGGTATGATAAGAGCTAGAACAAGACAGCCAAGGGAATGGTAGCAGTCTTACCGTGACTAAGGGGATAGTGTAGTTGTACGATCGGCAGTCAGCGCTGTAGTGGTATAGCTGCTAGTGAGAATAAATAGCTGTCCGATAATAGGGGAGGGACAAAAACTGTCCAGTGATGGAGGAGGGACATGAGAAAACACAACGCCCTCTGCCTCTGGTTAGTGCCAGGTGCATGAAGCGCCGTGTAGGCATGCACGTGGGCGGGTTCGGAACATGGTAGTTCCCGGCGTGTGACGTCACCGCGGTGGTTCCCGGCGTGTGACGCCGCCGAGGGATCCCCGTGTGTGACGCGTCCCTCCGAGCAGCTGATCACACGCCAGGTTCCCGGCGTGTGACGTCAGCAAGATAGTTCCCGGCGTGTGATACGCCCCTCAGAACAGCTGATCACCCAGACAGAGCGGGGAGACAAAGCGAAGGTCAGAGGGAGGAAAAAAGGGAGGTGCCTGCCATCTCAAAGAGACGCCCAGCAAACAGAGAGTGTGGTGGATTACACGGTAAAAGGGAAAGATACATACATGGGTGGCGTTGCTGACAGGGAGCACTGTCATAGCAACCAAGGAATATATAAAAAATGAATAGCATGGGATGCTCTACGGTATTTTAAAGGCAGGCAGAGGCATATGCATAAAGAAGCCAAATGAGGACACATTTAGTAAAAGATATTGGAATAGTATGGTACATTAATCATTATGGTGAATAATAAAAGTAATAATTTAAAGGATGAATGATAAGGTAATTATATATAGAAAAAGTGCCCATAAATGGGTCCAGGGAAAAAAAAGAGGGATTAAAGTGGTGATAATTCCACCCAAGGGGAAAAGAAGTCTTCCCCAAAGGGTGGGACTGACCACCACGAGAAACCCGGTTCCCTGCTGGCGCTGAAGAGAACCCAGAAGGTCACAGACCACAAATGGTACGGACCAAGGTCTCACATATGCCGACCCACAGGTGAATCCTGGGGGCAGGCCTACGTGCGCCAGGTCAACGGAGAACAGATCACCTAGCCCCCCCGAGAAGAAAAAAAAAAGGGGAGAACACGGTGGGTGGCTTCGGCATCAAAGGTGCAACTGCGATCCAAGTGGCCCACAACAAGGGGAGGGGGAAGGGGAACATCTAAAAGGGCACAGGAACGAATGAAAAGATACCTTAGTATTATCAAGAAACATAGGATCTTAATCTTTTTCACAGCCACCGGATGCAAAACCCTCCAGGAACGGTCTGAAACTGATCAGATCGTTAAGCCCTGGGGGGATATTCGCACCAAGGTTAGCGATCCAACGGGTCTCATGTTGAAGTAGTATTTTATTCCAGTCACCACCCCTAGCATTTGGGTGGATTCTGTCCAAAATCAGGAGTTAATTTTCTGATTTTGGACAGAATCCACCCAAATGCTAGGGGTGGTGACTGGAATAAAATACTACTTCAACATGAGACCCGTTGGATCGCTAACCTTGGTGCGAATATCCCCCCAGGGCTTAACGATCTGATCAGTTTCAGACCGTTCCTGGAGGGTTTTGCATCCGGTGGCTGTGAAAAAGATTAAGATCCTATGTTTCTTGATAATACTAAGGTATCTTTTCATTCGTTCCTGTGCCCTTTTAGATGTTCCCCTTCCCCCTCCCCTTGTTGTGGGCCACTTGGATCGCAGTTGCACCTTTGATGCCGAAGCCACCCACCGTGTTCTCCCCTTTTTTTTTCTTCTCGGGGGGGCTAGGTGATCTGTTCTCCGTTGACCTGGCGCACGTAGGCCTGCCCCCAGGATTCACCTGTGGGTCGGCATATGTGAGACCTTGGTCCGTACCATTTGTGGTCTGTGACCTTCTGGGTTCTCTTCAGCGCCAGCAGGGAACCGGGTTTCTCGTGGTGGTCAGTCCCACCCTTTGGGGAAGACTTCTTTTCCCCTTGGGTGGAATTATCACCACTTTAATCCCTCTTTTTTTTCCCTGGACCCGTTTATGGGCACTTTTTCTATATATAATTACCTTATCATTCATCCTTTAAATTATTACTTTTATTATTCACCATAATGATTAATGCACCATACTATTCCAATATCTTTTACTAAATGTGTCCTCATTTGGCTTCTTTATGCATATGCCTCTGCCTGCCTTTAAAATACCGTAGAGCATCCCATGCTATTCATTTTTTATATATTCCTTGGTTGCTATGACAGTGCTCCCTGTCAGCAACGCCACCCATGTATGTATCTTTCCCTTTTACCGTGTAATCCACCACACTCTCTGTTTGCTGGGCGTCTCTTTGAGATGGCAGGCACCTCCCTTTTTTCCTCCCTCTGACCTTCGCTTTGTCTCCCCGCTCTGTCTGGGTGATCAGCTGTTCTGAGGGGCGTATCACACGCCGGGAACTATCTTGCTGACGTCACACGCCGGGAACCTGGCGTGTGATCAGCTGCTCGGAGGGACGCGTCACACACGGGGATCCCTCGGCGGCGTCACACGCCGGGAACCACCGCGGTGACGTCACACGCCGGGAACTACCATGTTCCGAACCCGCCCACGTGCATGCCTACACGGCGCTTCATGCACCTGGCACTAACCAGAGGCAGAGGGCGTTGTGTTTTCTCATGTCCCTCCTCCATCACTGGACAGTTTTTGTCCCTCCCCTATTATCGGACAGCTATTTATTCTCACTAGCAGCTATACCACTACAGCGCTGACTGCCGATCGTACAACTACACTATCCCCTTAGTCACGGTAAGACTGCTACCATTCCCTTGGCTGTCTTGTTCTAGCTCTTATCATACCTACTTTGGGCTCTTACCTCTCAGGCTCTGCCCCTTAATTATTTTAATCATCATGCTTTCTCCCTAGATTTGGATTGTCTATACCATTACATCTTTGATTTCGTGAACCCTTGGGATCACCCTTGGCTTACCCCTTGTCCCATTCATAGGTATGCAGTAATCTCTGTTCTCTTAATACTAGCCACCTTCATTGGTTTCTTTCATAAGTCTTCACAACCATTTATTTCCCAGTTATACCTACATATTTCTCCTTTAATTTTCCCAGGAGTTCTACCTATACTAACAATTCCTACTGGGATAGCTCGTGTTTTTCTGCAGGTATGCCAATATCATGGGTATTTAATGCTAAATATATTTACGTGCAGCATTATATATATTGTTCCGCACGGTAATTAACCCATGATCTTCATTTTTTACCATCCCTTTCTTCTTTTTTTGATGCCTTTAGAAGCTTTTTCAATACCTCTATACTCCAATTTGGATCTCCCCGTATTTGAGTGTTTGTTTAAGCTTCAAACACTAGGACTACACCTGTTGCCCTCTGGCTGCTTTCCTGCTCTACTTTAAGCATTTAAGTCTCACAGGTATATATCCCCGTTCTTTTCTCATTACCTCTTATATACTTGACAATTTTCTACCTTGACCTCAGTGTATCACACTATATTCACTTTTTCCTTTACTCCATAGGAGCCTTGTGGCTTTGTTCCACATCCCCTCCTGTTTGCTCAGGGTTTGTCTTCAGGAGTTCTGGGACACGATCCTGTGTCCCCTTGGTTGGCTCCCTATCCACCTTAGGGATTTGGTGCCTCGGTGCTCTTCGGTCCGGTTTGGTCTACACAAGTGGTGATGGGTACGTGTTTAAATGTAACGTGTAGATTTTAATTTTTGCCCTCTCTTCTGATATATGCACACATGTCAACTTGCTTTACGATACAATTGTTAATTTACCTTACCATATTTTTTTACTGTATACAGTATAATTGTCGCATGGACACCGGCCCCTGAAGAAGGGACTGAAGTCTTGAAACGCGTAGGGCCTGAACCTATCCCTGCGGACATACGCACCACTCAGTGACGTAATTTGTTTTTATAATAATGTGTTGCTTATCATAATTTTTGTTTTGTATTCTTTCATAATAAATTTTACTATACCTTATATTCTGTATTTTTGTTACCGTTAAAGCCCCACCCTGGGGGAACCTCTCTTCTTTCCTAGTCTAACCAGGGGTGTTGGTAACGTATAAAGGTCCTCCATCACAAAATACTTTTTCCTTCTAGTCCATTTTACTAGAGACTTGTGGAGCGCTCCCAGTGGGCAATATGCCTTTTTGTCATTGACGGCTCACTGGTGGCAGCCCAAGGAGTCACAACCAAACAAACCAAAAGCAGGAACAAGAAGCACAGGCGCTAAGGCAGCAGAACCTCCCGAGCATGGGCACCGCACATTCTTGTTGCATGCTGAAGTCATGGACGACCAGCACACTGCTGTAAATATTTTACATGCACTTCAGAAAATGGTGGCGCAGTGGCTTGGGGGAGGAGTCGGGCACACGGCCAAAGATGGGCTTTATAGTCACTGATGCTGCTGCAGCAAACATGCTCAAGGCAGTACGAGATGGCAGATTTGTTGGCATTCGTTGCTCTGCACACGCCCTGCATCTCGTTGTGAAGTCTGCTTTGGATGATGAAAGTGAAACATCAAAATTGTCTGCTATCTTAGACAGTTGTAGAAAAATAGCAGACCATTTTCATCGAAGTGTGAAAGACAGTAACATACTCAGACTTGAGCAGAGTAAGGCTTGCGTTCAACAGCACCGCTTGAAGGTAGATGTAGCCACCCGTTGGAACTCCACTTTGGAGATGCTCGAACGGATCATGGAACAGCAAAAGCCAATACACGCCATGTCAAATGAACATGTTATTGGTGTAGCAAGGCCAATAAGCAGGGAGGAGTGGAAAATAGTCAGGTGGTGGCTGTGCTTAGCCACTTTCGAGATGTAACAGAAAAATTGAGCCTAGAGAATGCGAGTCTGGCTCAAGTAATCCCTCTCTACATCTATCTTATCACTAAGATGGATGGCTTTCTAAACAAAAGCGAGCCCTTGCCTGGCGTCATAGTTCCAGATGTAGCTGCAATTATAAGGAGACTCAGGGGACAATTGAATAGAAGGATGAACAAGCTCATAAAGGCATGCCCTGAGCTAATGCTTGCCTCTATGTGCGATCCACGAATTAAAGGAAAAATGGCAATAATTCAGAGTTTCCTTACCACCTATAGGGATCTATTAATTCAGAGGGTGTTTGACAGTCACCGAAAATTGTTTAGGCCGTCAGAGGGTGAAGAGGAAGAAGATCAGGAGGAGCCTGATAGTGACATTGTGCCACCATCACCTACTGTTATTAGTACAACCACTGCTGAGCATTCCACCAGAAGACCTGACGTTTGGAGTTTGGCATTACATACTTTAGTTGGACCCACAAAAATGCCCACCATGAAAAGAAGAATTGTGTCAGATCATGTGAAATTATACTTGTCAGAACCCATTTGGCCTCCACTACAGATCCATTAGAGTATTGGGATGAGAAAAGGGGTATTTGGCCTGCTCTTTCCGTGGTGGCACAAGAGCTACTTTCTTGCCCCCCGACCTCTGTGCAAAGTGAGCATGTATTTTCTATCACAGGAAATATTCTGTGCCCACAGAGGTCCCAGCTGGCCCCACAGCTGATGGAGCAGATGACATTTCTGAAAGTCAATCTTCCAAAGCTGGGCTACCCAGAACTAAGCTTTGCAACTGAATAATTCTAATTATACTACTTCTTAAGTTCTTATGTTTATCAAACTGATAAAGATATTGTTAATAATTTACCTGTTCCAAGTATAGATGGCGATGCCAAAAAATAAATACAACAAAACCAAATAGTGCATGTCATGATATATTTACCAAAAGTAATGTTACATGAATAAACTAGAAAAGATACAATTTCTGGGGAAATTGTGCGACGTGGTCTTGCCTCCACCAATACTCCTGACTGGAGATGTAAATGTGATCCTACAGTGTGTCGATCCAGTTCGGTCCATTGCCCCATCAAAAACTGCTCCATCAAAAACTACCCCATCAAAACTGCACCATCCTATTTGCCCCATCAAAAACTGGTTGCTATGGACTTGGTTGGTATTGACGGTTGCTCTGGATTGGTTGCTATGGACTGGTTGCTATGGACGGTTGCTATGTATGGTTGCTATATGCAGAGCATGCAGAAGTTACGCTGAGCCAAAAAAAACTGAGCCATATCACCTCACAGTGTGTGGGAGGAGCTATAGAAAGCCCTCACAGATGTGTGTATGAAGGTTTTTACCTCAGCGTCTCCTAGGAAACCAATATAAACATATGCAAGCAGCTAAGCAGAGGAAAGTTTCCTCAGCCTTGTGTGGGAGGAGCCATCTCACCTCACAGCTGTTTGGGAGGAGTTATTAAACTCCTCAGCGTCTCCTAGGAAACCAATTGTTTGGTTTGCAGCCTCTCTGTAAACACAGCAGAAATTGAGGATTTTTTTTTAATACATGTCCTGTTCAAATGGTTGTATTTTAAAAACTATAAATCGTACAGCGAATATCTTTATATTTTACGAATCACAAGACCCAGACCTACATTTAATAAAATTGAAGGCACAGTCGCAGTTTACAAATTCCAAAGCAGATTTTAGTTTTCTAAACTTTGACCTCCATTGACTTCCATTGAAATAATGGATGGCGTAGGTTGCAAACAAATTATCATATTGTGAAAACGGTTCGGTCAATCACTTAGCCGTGAACACGTTTAGTGCCAGCAGGGATAGCTGAACGTTTTGATATAAGATTTGTGTAGGTTGGCTTGAAAATGAGGTTGTGGTCGCAGTTTGCAAATCATGTGCTGATTTTTCCGTTTTTGACATTTCACACTCTAGCTCTCCCCATTCATTCCTATGGGAAAATTTTGACGCAAAAATGACGATATTTCGCGAACAATTTGGCAAAACGTTCCACA